>NC_092644.1:17290360-17655370 GCF_039555335.1 Amphiura filiformis
TTCAAGAAATAAAGACACGACTATCCAAAAACCCAAGGAAGATGCTAATTTATAAGTTGCAGTTTGCCACATTGCATGCCCCATTTGTACACAAAGCGTTCGCGAACAAGAGACCTAGCGCCGTGTTTTCATTGATTAGCACGAAACACTGGCGTTGTGCTTTCATTGATTAGAACACAAAAGTGCAACTTCTAATTTTGTATCTTCCTTAGGTTTGGGATCACCATTTCTTTACTTCTCAACCAATTTCAACAAAGTATAAGGTCTTAAATCAGAGCTAAAATCAGTACAGGTATTGGCTGCTTGTTTTAATTTAACACATTTGTCTTTATTTAGGATATACAGGGGTGAACGCAACTGGTACCATAATGCTCTGCGTGCTATCCATGCGCCTCCATGGAAAAAGTTCAAGTTTTGAAATATTTTCTCAAAATATCAAGAGCTATCTTAAGAACTACTGAACCAATACTAGGCTTGTTTGTACTCATTTTAATGCGTTTTTCATGCTGATTCCAAATATGGTCATGAAAATTTACATTTCTGAAATTTTTGAATTTCTAAAATTTTTTGAAACTTGTCGTCTGCAGTCGACACCAGCGTGAAGAGAGTTCATTCTTTTGCTTACTGTAGTTCATAAAGCAAATTATATACTGTAGTGGAAATTTTTTTGTGCTACATTTATTTTCACGCTTTTCGCGTTCCGAGCTTATACCAACAAAATAACAACGTACAATATATTCCTTTTGTGTATAGGTTAGACTACCCCGTAGTCCACTTGCCCATTGTGCATACTCTGGATATTGTATTTAAGCTTAAAACTCTGATTCAATTAATGTGTGCACAATTGATAGATTTTCACATCTGATCAGTCACCCTACTCCCTCTGTTTGTTAGCTTCCCAAGTGGACTACTGACATTGCCTTGCGGTTAAGATTTTTAACACGGGACTCTATGGAGAGTTAGGCCAATTTCTGGCCTAACTAAAATTGTCCATGATGTAATGCATCTTTAAATGGATCTGCCTTGTGATTGGTCGCCCATACCTCGCTATGGTTTAAATCGTCTGGGCCCGTGCCATTACCATTAACTACACCGTAAACAACTGTCTGTGGTATTTGCGGCGCTTTTGTGTTGACGCGAAAGTTAATCTCTCATCAAACATCTAGCGCGTCCATGCTTAGTACTTGTGGTTAATGGACCGATAAACAAGTATGCTTGACAGTGTGTTTTTAGAGAGCAAAGTCCAGGGGGTAAAGTTCTGCTTACATTTCAAAGTTCATAGTCGAAATTTCGGGGTTCGCTATCAATAAACTGGTAGATTCCAAAATCAGAATTGTTCAGTATTAAAGTGAGCCGTTATAATTATGCAAGATAATGTTGCATTCAATTACTTTTATTGTCACTATCGTCTGATATTTTTAACTCTTTATGACCATTTTACTATTGAATACTTTAATTTTAATAAACATCATTATAATTTTGAGTTCAACGAAATGGGTTCATCATGACTAATAATAACATATTTTTAATAAAATTCGACTATGGCATAGTCTATGTATAGGTCAATGTCAGGAAACTTAGAATCGCAAATTTAAAATCAAGGGAAACAGTTCAAAATTGGTAAAACGCGAAAAATTAACTGCGCGAAAATTTCCACTTTTGCATTAGTCAGCAAATGCTGGTAAACAAAAATACACATTGATACATGGAAGAGAATTCCACCTCAAATCTGTAAAGAATGAAATTATTATGTCTGTGTAGCACTTAAATCAAACCCAAGAATTCACTTAATTAGAAAAAAAAACAAGTTTGTTTCATATGTAAGTAGCATGGAAACCAAAATGCACAATGCTTTTAAAGGTCAGGATTTATCCTAAAATAAGCCTCAAATTCCACAAATTGATAGTCAAGTCAATTTATATTCTCAATGTGCTTTGATATTTAGATCCAGCTACTAATATTAAAACCTATGATATCATCCTGACCTTTCAACTGAAATGTTTTTGTTTTATCACTGCAAGTAAAAAATTCGGATGTAAAACCTGAGACGAAAATAGGTATTTTCGTTTCAGGTAAAACCACCAATTTCAGAAATATACCAGGAAACGGAAGGGCATGTTAAGCTACGTTCACCACCTGAAACCACCTGAAAGTGACGCGTAAATTAAAAATAGTGTGTATAGTCTGTCTCGTCTCAAGTTGAGAGTAACGCCATGTTGGATTTCGCAGCAGGCAGATTCAAATTGTGTGCGCTAACCTAATCCCGCAGGCCGTATACCCATGTATAGAAGGGGCGATTTGTCAGAAAACTGGCGACGCAAACACATAAACACACTGATTCAAATCTACCACTGTAAAATCAAACAAGGCGTTACTTTCAACTTGAGATGGGGGTGTATTAACCCAAAATTTTTGAGAGATCCCCTCAAAATATGTGAACTACTTATATGACCATGAAAAAAAATGTGTTTTGGAAACAAAATATTCTAACCTGAAATGAAAACAGTTTTAGCATCTGATGACGAGGAAGTTCCTCGAAAGCGCTCCCGGTAAGCGAAATAAACAAGTAGTGTTGAAGTTTAAATTAATAATTTTCAGTTTTAGTATACTTATAAACTCTTATATTAGTCCCTTAATACACTACAACATGTGGAATTACCAGGGGGGTTAGCAATTGATAAATTATATTTTCATTACTGCAGTAATATTTTGCATGCATAACCACATATTTTGAGGGGAGTGTAGAAAAATATTTCTATACATTTTGCAAAATAATACACCCCCTACTTAAGACAAAGACACACTATAGCAATAGAAACACTACATATCCTGAAACCGGCATTTATTTCTTGAAACTCAACTCTTGGTCCTACCTACTGCCTGGACTGCTCTGGACAGAGACTATGGACCACAATAGTCTCATCCCAATGGCATAGTTCAACAACCTCAATTAAACAATCATAGTGCAAAATTTGACCTCAAGTTGCAGAATATGAGTTTTTGTACCCAACTCTAGAAAGGTCATTCAATGAATGTACACATGTATTGGGGTTAAAGAACTGTGCACTATTAGATGAGAATGTTTTGGATTCAAGTGAGAGAGTCGATTGTCAAATAAATATTTCGGGAGTATATAATGCTGTGCACATATTTTCAACACATCAACCCCAATCAGTTTCCTTCTGGATGGACCTCTGAATTGTCAACATTATTGAACTTCACAAATCTTTGATGCTTGTGAAGTATTTTGAAGTTGCAATTGGTTCACATCAGAATTAACATCAAACCATTTGGTTGTGTATTTTGTGTCTTTACATCTGATACCACCTCTGAAGCCTGTGCCAATTTGCTGCAATATTGTAAGGTAAGACAAGTTTATCATACCAGTAGTCAATTAATATCCCCAATCCAGTAAATATATCCACAATGTGATAGTGAATTGGGCTATTCCGTTTAATATCCACACTACCCCTGTAGAAGATTTAGCTTAAGTTATCCACAGAGGGAGTATGAGTTTTGAATTTAGACAGTTGGGTAACTTCCATTTGAAATACTCACTCCAGTTGTGGAAGATATACCGTAACCATGGGTATAAGCCCACCTTCAGGTATAAGCCCACCCCCTATTTTTCAAAACATTCTGGGAACAAGGGTGCACTCGACTAAGCCCAGTACTAAATTTTGGCCAAGTTCTTAAATCAAATCAGTGCTTTTCTCTCACTTTTAAGAACAAATAAAAAAATATATATCAGCTGATAATTAACATTCCACACTTAGAATGTTAAGAAATTGACATAGATGATAGAAATTACTGGTACATTGGGCATATACAAATGGGGATGATTCCCAGGTATGAATTTTCTTATTTCTAAATTCCAAGTACTAGTCCTCCCCGGGTATAAGCCCACCCCCATTTTGAAGTGAAATCTGCCATCTAGGGGGGTGGGCTTATACCTGAGTGGTTACGGTACATGTAAAGCTATAATACAGAGGGTGTATGGGTTTCTAAATGATTAACTCTGACCAAATACATTTGAAAAACATACTCCCGCTGTGATGATATTTCCTAAATCTCCTACAGGGGTAGTTTGGATTTTAACTAGAACAGTCCATTGACTGCAAAAGAACTTAGACACAAATCCTGTGCAACTGCAGGTGTGCAACTAGTAGATATCCTTCCTTTGAGCATCAAGTTTCGCTACATACACCACTCAGACCTGGCGATAATTTGCCCACAAGGTTGATCGCATTTCTAACAATTTTTGTAGAAGAGCTCTTAAATGTAAATTAACTACTAAATGTGCATACTTTTTGGCGAAAAACTAATCAGATGATTAGCAGGAGTCTATGTCTATGTTTTATTTACCAAATGATTATGTAATGTCATGAAAATATCTCTTAATGCTAAATCAATATTATACAACTGAAATAAGTCAAAATTTCTTTCACAGAGAAGATTATTACTGAAAATTATTATACTTAGGTCTCTAAGAACTAAGTATAATAATTTTCATACTTATGTGACTTCATGCGACGAACATCATTCAAACCTAATACCTATAGATTTATATCTTCTGCTCTTCTCCAACGTGCCTCTTTAGTTCAGTTGGTTAAAGCGCCGTGCTGGGAATACGAACATCGCAGGTTCAAATACGGATGGATGCACTGTTTTTTTTTCAACGTTTATGTGCACTGGCATACTCAAGATTATTTCTATTTAGTTTCATCCCTCCCCCTTTTTTTGGCTTCTTTGTTTCAGAACATAAGACGAAGCCATGGCTGACAGACAAAGCACAACAAGTACAAAAGGAGGTGCTACTTACGATGAACTTATCAAGGGGGCTGTCGACCCATATTATAGCTTTAATCTAGTGGATCTTGCCGACAGGCGTACAGGTAATGTTGTGCCTCTCCAGGAGGGTGTGAATACCCTTGTGCGACAAATAGATCAAACATTTGCCGACATCGAAGCACAACAGCAGGACAAGAAGATCGACTCTTTTATCATAGGTAAAAGCCATGCTAGACAGGCCAAAGCAGGAGGTGGCGGCTATAGCAAGAGCTATACGAAGAGTTATAAGGAGTTCGACAGACTAAATCCAAATACTTGGAGTCTTGATGATGGTGTAAATGGAAGATGGCGCAAACAATACGATAAAGATGGATACAGTGGGTTGATTGCTATAACTGCAGTGACAACAGATATCATACCAGGTCATGTCAAAGACGCGCACCCCAACTTGATTAATGCAGAAATGCTTGCTCTTGCTCTTGAACAACAACTCATTCATTACTATATGCTGGAGAGAGGTGATCCACGGCTGGGAAACACAAGTTTCGACCCTGGTAATCTTTGCAAAACACCACCATATGCAGGTATTGTGTATGTTGCTTACAAGCTGAAAGACAGATAGAGAAGATGCCCGGATGGGAGACCAAAACTGAGCGCAGACACATTAAAATCTTTAATAACTAAGCAGTAGAAACTAATAAATAATCAAATGTATAGTGGTAATTTTCGTGAGGATTTATTTTCATGAATTTCACCGCATCGAGGTTATATCGCGAATTTAACAACACAAACATTTTTGTCATATGGTAACATTTGTAGGGCATGAATTTTGCGAATATATCAACACACAAAAGTCATCTGTGTTGGAAATTGCGAAAATATCTGTATGCGAAAATAACCACTTATACAGTATTGGAATAAATTTGACCTACATGTATCAAAAGCATTTGATACTTTCAAAGCATAGACCCTAGAAATGCCCTAATGAGGCTTATTGAACTTAACGTTATTGAACTTTATGCTACACAAGTAACATCATTCCCCATCCCACCATTTACATTAGCCCAACACGTCTCTATAATCGTTGAATGACCTTTGAATGTGTTAGGTACAAAAACTCATATTCCAAAACTTGAGGTCAAATTTGAGCAACGATTGGTATAATGCTGGTGAACGATGTTAGTACTAGTAGCTTTAAGGAGACTGTGTCACTGTACCAATGAAGTTTATGATATGCACTGTATGTGAGGTACTGTGGTCACATCTAGATCAGTCATCACCAATTATATTTGAACTTAATTGGGCCATGTAACCTTCTAAGCCCTTTCGCAATTACAACTGCACATGTGCAGAAACAAAAGTCGCCAAATAAAATTGAAAATACGAGGAAGCTATTGTACATTTCCAATGCGGTGAACTGTGCCGTTTGCATAAAAACATCTTGTACTGGAATTTTGCCAATTATTTTGTCTTTATTTCTTCATGATACATTGTATTTGATTAAATATATTGATATCATGAAGAAATAAAGACAAAATAATTGGCAAAATTCCAGTACAAGATGTTTTTATGCAAACAACACAGTTCACCACATTGAAATGTACAGTAGCCTCCTCAGATTTATCTCCAATTTTTTCCCCATAATGCATTGCAAGTATGCCGAAATCTGGAATTGCTAACCAGCTTATTGCTGTTTCATATTGCCAGAAAGGAGAGATATTTGAACAGACGATCATAATGCCATTTGATAAAATGATATCAAACAGTCAAAAGTCTACATGGAACCAGTTTTTGATGGAACAAATACATGATGGGATTTTCAAAACTATTTTGCCTCCAACCTGTTGCAATGCATTTTGTGAATTGGTGTTTTCTGTGACCAATATACTACTCTATGACTTTTAACCAACTCTGAAACTACATTTTGTTTCCCACCTGCTGGCCCACCTGCTGAACTTATTTATTTCCTAAATTTTATTGTCTGTATAAACATAGACCTATTGTGCTGGTCTCATAATATGACACAGTCCAATGGTTCCGAAATCAGAACAATGAGGGTAAACTACAATGTCTCAAAACACTCACTATGGACCACAATAACCTCATCTCAATGGCATAGTTCAATAACCTCAATTAAACAATCATAGTGTACAATTTGAGCTCAAGTTGCAGAGTATGAGTTTTTGTGCCCAAATTATCAAAGATCATTCAATGAACATATAAATGTATTGGGGTTAAAGAACTTAACTGTGATGGATGAGCATGTTGTGGCTCCTAGTGACTACTGTATACCAATGAATGAATGTGTATTGCAAATTATGCATCCTGCATTGCATCAACAACCAGCCTTTTACTACAAATCAACAAAATCATGAAACTACACCACACTTTGTGACTGGCATGATTATTGACAGTATCAACAATGTGCATGGATCTCTGAACTTTGGTCACATTTTATCCAAAATCAAATCTGATACTGGGGTGTATGTGTGTATGTTCTATATCTATAAAAACTACTAAACTACTACATGTATGACATGTCAACTGTAATAAATGACCTCTCCCCTGAAATCAGTATGATCAGCTTGTTTAACACTTTCCTCCTAAAGGACCATATATAGATAAATCTACTACGTACCTGCGTTAGATTACATTTTGTGAATCCTGTTACATCAGTTTTATACTGCTAAAGGTAAGATATTTTATATACTGATTTAAAGGCAAACTATGTTGGACTGGACTTATCTAAAATAAGTTTTAAAAAATGCTTTTTTATTTTTGCATAATTTGTAACTAAAGATTCTATTTATTTGTTTTATATGTTTGCTGTTTGTTTTTTGTTTTCTGTTGCCTGGAATTCATTTGGATCTCAGTTGTTCTTGGGTTTTGTGTGCATTCTTCTTTGATTAATAAAGTTGATTCAATAAATAATAAAATTCTACAGTCAAATAAAATATTTGTATTCATGAGTATTACCCGGTTTTCTTTGGGCAAAAGCCGTATTAAGTTTGAGTAGACTTCACAAAAGTCCTGATCAATTTTAGTTGACTTGCAGTGTGAACAAGTTGTACTGCTTTGCATTCCCTTTTTGATAAACAATTCACACCAGCTATATGCTATTCCATAAAATTCTCTCATTTGGATGACCCAAATAATACTCTTAGATTGCATTTCTAATGCAACTTATTTCCTTTTCAAATATTTCCTTCAGAATGTCAGCTATCACACAAACTACCAGGGGAGGTGTCAGCTATGAAGACCTTTGTAAGGGGACATTCAAGTCGTACAGCTTTAATCTAGTTGATCTTGGTGATAATCCACCATTATCATTCCAAACTGCTGTGGATACACTTGTGCGACAAATAGATGACACATTTAAAGATATCACAACACAACAATGGGACAAAGAAATAGAATCGTTCACCATCGGAAAATCCCATGCAAGGCGAAGAAGAAAAGCAGGCGGGGGCTTTCAGCACTTTGACCATACAGATCAGCACACTTGGAAGCTAAGCGATGGTGTTAATGCCAGGTGGCGTAATATGTACTCTCCTAAACCAATGGAATACAGTGGGTTGGTAGCTCTAACCGCGGTGACAACAGATATGATACCACTTGATGTTAAAAGAGCTTATAGCTTCATCAATGTGGAACAGTATAGTATTGCTCTTGAACAGAGACTTATTCAACATTATATGCTGGAGAGAGTTGACTCAAGGCTGGAAAACAAGAGCTTTAATCCTGGTAATCTTTGTGAGTCTCAACCATATGCAGGTATTGTGTATGTAGCATACAAGCTTAAGGACTGTGAAGTTGTCCAGAGTGATGACCATACAACAGCACAAGCTATTCAAGAGCCATCTTCAAGACAAAGTACCAGCAGTTTTTTAACTCCTGAAGACCACTTCCAAAATCCAAATGTTTCAACCGATGAGCTACCTTCTACAGGTACTTTAAGTTCAATGGAGAAGAGACAAATACCTGAAGAAATCGCTGGACCAAGACAAAATACGAGTAGTCATATCATTCCTGAACACGATGTTGGTGAAGTGAAAACTGGTAATGTTGTATGTCGCCTCTGTAAACAAACTTTTGTGCATGAACACTATCTGAAATTTCACATGGAGGAAGTTCATGATAATGCTGGTCAAAATCAATACAAAAGTTACATTAGTGATAAAGCACATAGCAGGAAAAGACAGAGTTCACAAGTATGTAGACATTGTGGGAAAATGTTTTCTGATCTAAGTACACTAAAGCGGCATCTCAAAAGATTGATTGAAACAAAATTGTCAAACATGGAAGCAACCCGAGAATTACCGGTGACAAATCCTAGTGCTTCAATCCCGAAAAGGAAATCACAAAATTTGACAGATGCACAGTCTAAAAAGAAAAGAAAGAGTACGATTTCAGTCGATTTGACCTTCCGGAAGAAAGCACTGATGTTGTTGCTCAAAGTCTGTACAAATGTCCCATTTGTCCAAAAAGGTTTGTGAGTGAACATAATCTGAAATGACATATGGAGGAAAATCATGACAATAAAAACCAGTATAAATGTTCCTTTTGTCCTAAAGCATTTCTGAATAAATATGGTTTGAAAAGATACAAACAGAATGTTCATGAAAAAAAGAACGCTCAGGTATGTGGAGATTGTGGGAAAACGCTGTCGAATAAATTTGCACTTGATCTGCACAGGAAAAAATTTCATAACACAGCAAATGGACAACAATCAGTCAAAACTCTGGTGCGTGTGCTGGGAGGGCGCTTTGAGGTCTTGACCTCCCTGGGTTTTTTTAAAACCCCCCCCCCAAAAAAAAAAAAGAAAAGAAAAAGAAAAAGGGGGGAAAAGAATCATCATCAGCATCAGCAGTTGCAAAATCTAGGAAAAGATTTCATAAAACAGCAAATGAACAACAATCAGTCCAAACTGGGGAAGAAGAAGGAGAAGAAGAAATAAAGGAAGAAGAAGGAGAAGAAAAAGGAGAAAGAGGAGAAGAGGAAAGAGTAGGAGGAGAAGAGGAGGAAGAAGAAGAGGAGGAAGAAGAGGAAGAGGAAGAAGAAGAAGAAGTACAAGAGGAGAAGCAAGAGGAGGAGGAAGAAGAAGAAGAAACAGCAAATGAACAACGATCAGTCCAAACTGGGGAAGGAGAAGGAGAAGGAGAAGAAGAAGAAAGAGAAAGAGAAGAGAAGGAAGAAGAAGAAGATGAAGAATATGAAGAGGAAGAAGAAGAAACAGCAAATGAACAACGATCAGTCCAAACTGGGGAAGGAAAAGAAGGAGAAGAAGAAGAAAGAGGAGAAGAAGAAAGAGAAGAAGAAGAAGAAGAAGAAGAAGAAGAAGAAGAGGAAGAAGAAGAAGAAGAAGAAGAAGAAGAAGAAGAGGAAGAAGAAGAAGAAGAAGAAGAAGAAGAAGAGGAAGAAAAAAAAGATGATGAAGTAGAAGATGAAGAGGAAGAAGAAGAAACAGCAAATGAACAACGATCAGTCCAAACTGGGGAAGGAGAAGAAGGAGAAGAAGAAGAAACAGCAAATGAACAAAGAAGAGAAGTAGAAGAAGTAGAAGAAGAGGAGGAAGAGGAAGAGGAGGAAGAAAAAGAAGAAGAAGACGAAGAAGAAGAAGAAACAGCAAATGAACAAAGATCAGTCCAAACTGTGGAAGGAAGGAGAAGGAGAAGAAGAAAGAAGAGAAGTAGAAGAAGAGGAGGAGGAAGAAGAAGAGGAAGAAGAAGAGGAAGAAGAAAAAGATGAAGATGATAAAGTAGAAGATGAAGAAGAGGAAGAAGGAGAAGAAGAAACAGCAAATGAACAACGATCAGTCCAAACTGGGGAAGGAGAAGAAGGAGAAGGAGAAGAAGAAGAAAGAGAAGTAGAAGAGAAGGAAGAAGAAGAAGATGAAGAAGATGAAGAGGAAGAAGAAGAAACAGCAAATGAACAACGATCAGTCCAAACTGGGGAAGGAAAAGAAGGAGAAGAAGAAAGAAGAGAAGTAGGAGAAGAAGTAGAAGAAGAGGAGGAGGAAGAAGAGGAAGAAGGAGGAGGAGGTGAAGGTAAAGGAGAACGAGAAAGAGAAGGAGAAGAAAATGAAATTCAAAAGCGGTTCAAATGTTTCTTTTGTGATGAATATTTTGCGAGTAAACATAACTTGGAAAGACATACAGATGTCATTCACAATGATGGACAAAATCAGAACACATGTCCCATCTGTCGCTTTGATTTTGCAAATATAAATAATTTAAAGAGACACATAGAAAACATTCATGAAAATGCTTCTCATGAATGTTCTATTTGTTTGAAACATTTCTCTGCCCAATCAAGTTTGCAAACACATAGGGTGAATATTCACAACTAGGCGATTACCCGTATTTGGCGGTTCTCGGCTGTCGCGATTACCTGGCTGATGGTGACTGTACCCACCATGTTTTATGCCCATAGGACAGTTTTTACTAATTTGACCTCGGATGACCCCTTGTGACCTCAAAATGACCTTCCAAAATGTGGCTCTAAATGTTGACTGTACCCACCACGTTTCATGCCCATACAACAGTTTTTAGTAATTTGACCTTGGATGACCCCAAAATGACCGTCCAAAAATTTGACTCTAAAAGTTGACTGTACCCACCAAGTTTCATGCCCATATGACAGTTTTTACTAATTTGACCTCAGATGACCCCTGGATGACCTTGGGTGATCTTGGCCCACTTACCAAAACAAACTTGTTCTGAGGTCCAGATGCACCCACCCCTCGGATGACCCCTTGTGACCTCAAAATGACCTTCCAAAATTTGGCTCTAAATGTTGACTGTACCCACCACGTTTCATGCCCATACAACAGTTTTTAGTAATTTGACCTTGGATGACCCCAAAATGACCGTCCAAAATTTGACTCTAAAAGTTGACTGTACCCACCAAGTTTCATGCCCATATGACAGTTTTTACTAATTTGACCTCAGATGACCCCTGGATGACCTCGGGTGATCTTGGCCCACTTACCGAAACAAACTTGTTCTGAGGTCCAGATGCACCCACCCCCCAAGTTTGAGGAACGTGCAACCCCTAGTCTCCGAGAGAATAGGCGGAAAACAGTTTTGACTAATTTGACCTAAGATGACCCCTGGGTGACCTTGACCCACTAACCAATACAAACTTGTTCCGTCTTAGGTCAAGATGCACCTACCCACCAAGTTGCATGCCCATATGACAGTTTTTACTAATTTGACCCCTAGATGACCTCTGGTGACCTTGACCCACTAACCAATACAAACTTGTTCTGTCCCGGGTCAAGACGCACCCACCCGTCAAGTTTGAGGAACATGCGACCCCCAGTCTCTGAGAAAAACAGTTTTTACTAATTTGACCCCTGGATGACCTCGGGTGACCTTGACCCACTAACCAATACAAACTTGTTCTGTCTGGGGTCAAGCTGCACCCACCCACCAAGTTTGAGGAACGTGCGACCCCTAGTCTCCGAGAAAATAGGCGGACAGACACACAGACAGATAGATAGACATGATAGACAGACGATGTGTATTATTATATAGAAAATAGGCGGACAGACACACAGACAGATAGATAGACAGATAGATAGACAGATAGATAGACGATGCGTATTATTATATAGATGAAACCTATGAATATGCATGTACACTTTGCAGGAAAACCTACAAGTACAAAGGCCACCTTGCTAGACATGAAGAAAGAATACATGGAATCGGCAGCTAACAGTGGTGACTTGCATAAAGCGGTGGTCAAAAATAGGTTAAAAATACATAAGGCATCCAAAAAATAAGCCTTTGTCTCATAGCCCCTGCGACCATTTGCCAAAATGTCCCATATTTTTCTTCTTTTATGGTTTAAAACGGACAACACACCACAACAGATTTACAAAAACAAAAGCTTAAGGGATCTAGAATGAGCGTTTATGGCGTTTCTACAGTATTTTTTGTGGGACATGAGAGCACCTCCAACGTATCGAATTGCATTCTGAATACTGAAGCATGTCTTTCTGATATCAAATAATTTTCATTTTTGAAATTCACGATATAATACAAATTTTATGACAAATTATTAAAATTTGATATTTTTCAAATTTTGATATATCAGTCCTCGAAATAAATTTTATAAATCTAATGATATATTCTTAAAGTGTATGTAGCTGGGAGGAAAAACCGACGATCAATTGAAAATTTTGACCTTTTATATTGAAGATATGGATTTTTTTCTTCAATACGAAAGGTCAAAATTTTCAATTGATCGTCGGCTTTTCATCCCACCTACATACACTTTAAGTATAAATCATCAGATTTATAAAGTTTACTTCAATTACTGTTAAATATCAAAAATATCAATTTTTAATGATTTGCCATCAAATGTGTATTACATTGCAAATTTCAAAAAATCAAAAAAGGACATTCTTCGTATTCAGAATGCAATTCGATATGTCTGATGTGCTCTAATGTCCCACAATAAATACTGTCCAAACGTTCATACCCCTTCCCTTAACAAAGGATTATTTTTTTGCCAGTATAAAAGTTATTTTAAAAGCTGAATTTATACACCATTGCTGAGCGACAAGCGATTGGTTTCTAGCTAATGATGCAGCATGCTTCACGTTGCATCAAATTGGGAAATGCGATGAGCGAAAGGTTTCTAGCCAATGAGGTAGCACAGATCACATTTTATTGAGAAAAGGGCGCTACCCTCATTGGTCAAATACTCTTCGCTCAGCGATAGAGTATAAATTCACCTTTTAGGCAACAAAAATAGACCCCGTTCTTCAGGGGCGGATATGGCCCTTTCAAGTAGGGTTGGTCAGTCAGGCATTGTTTTTTGTGTTGTTGTTATTGGGTTTTTTTAGCAAATGAATAAAAAAATACCAAAATCTGAAAAAAAAAAAGTTTTTTTGTGTTGCATTTTTCCCCTCCGTTCACTCTTTTTTCAGTCAAAATATATCTACCTCAATTTTTTGGAATTTTTTGTCGCCTTATGGCCATTTTTAAACAAACATGTTTTTGCTTGCATTAAATAAAGATGATGATATGATATTTGTAGCTTTAAATATATGTTTTTTATACATCAACATCTATCAAAGGTTTAGATAATAATTTAGCATTCATAAAAGCCAGCATAAAGACGGTGTCTGAAAAAGGGTCTAGAATTTCATTATAATCAGAGCTAGAGATAATAATACTAGTTTGCGTATGATGTCACCTGTCAATCAAACTAAGCAATGAGTTGTTTATGATTTGTTTTGACGATTGAAATTTCTGAATGCAGGGGTAAAACTGTGTACTCTATGGTTAATTTTGTACCATTTCAAGCTATTTCATGATTCACCAAATATGTATTTGAAGGGCCAATGCTTCTTTTCACCAAAGTTGCCAAAATATTGCACCCATAAGCCTGGGCACATACACATATACCATGAAACAGGGAGCCCCCCCTTTACTACCACCAGAAATGATCACCTTTGACATTATCAAGTTCCCCTCCCAAGTTTACCATGTTTACTAACAAGTCATAGTGCTGACAAGTAATCAAGTCAGAAGTGACATGCCTCATAATGTACTGTACAGTGGAAATTTTTGCTCTAAATTTATTTTTGCGGTTTTTGCGTTCCAAGCTGCCACCATACAAATATATTCTTTTTGTGTGTAGTTCAATGTAAGAAAACAAAGAATTGCGAATTTAAAAACAAGGGGAACCGTTCAAAATTGGCAAAGTGTGAAAAATTAATCACACAAAAATTTCAACTTTTATAGTATTGTAAAAGTAGCCATTTTTGTGGAATCAAATTTTCATGCAACAACAATTTAAATATTTTGCTTCATGGCTTGGTATTAATTTTACTGACTTCACATTTTCTACATTAATGTAATATTAAATATTTGTGTTAGTTGCCAAGAATTCAAAAAGTGCAAAAATAAACGCAGCATGAAAATGTCCTCCTTTAACATGTTTAACAGTGCTAGAATTTTTACAGTGCTAGAATTGGACTCTAGTCCTGCAACTTTTGCGGTAGTTGCCCTGGGTAGTTGCCAGGAATGCGAAAATCACGAAAATAAATGTGGCGCAAATATATCCTCTTTTTACAGCACTATAATTTTTACAGCGCTAGAATTGGACTCTGGTTCTACAATTTTGCCCCCTGGAAAGTGAAAATCACAAAAATAAATGCAGCGCAAAAATGTCCTCTTATTTCCGTACTAGAATTTTTACAGTGCTAGAATTTCTAGTCCTGCAATTTTTGCGTTAACTGACTGGAATGCGAAACTTGCAAAAATAAATGTGGCGCAAAAATGTCCTCTTTTTTCAGTCCTAGAATTTGACTCTGGTCCTCTCTTGAAAGGTTATACACTAATCAAATGGTACTGTAGTAGCAGGCTTCATCATACATGTAGCTGGTAAATTGTCCCTGCATCCGAATGGAATTGGGTGTGCTGTGCCTTTATATTATCAACTTTTGAAATCTGTACTACCAGTTTACTATAAGGTAAGAAATTTGATACTCGAAGTCTATAATTAGCTAGTGTCTGCTCTTGGAGCTTCCAAAGCCCTGATGATGTACTTTCAAAGTTTTTGAAATGCCATTGTGTAAAAATAACATGACATGAATATTTCACAGGACATGCATAGCTATGTATGCAGAGATGTATAACAAATTATTTGACTATATGCTCCACAAATTATTCAATGAGCAAAAATGCAGTAAAGTTTTGAAAGTCTTATTTTGACAAAGTTTGAGTCAAGTGGGTGATACTGGATTGGATTTTAAAATCTTTGCAAGCTCAGATTATAACTGAAACTATAACATCAAGATAACGTTCAAGCAATATAAATGAATTTTTACCTTACAAAACTTATTGCAACATCCATTTTTACTGGAATATCTGACCAGGGCATAAAAATCAGGCAGTACTCTCTGAATAAAATCACATAAAGTTCTGCTTCACACATTTAACAAAATAAAATAGAGAAACTTTAAATTTGATTCTAGTCCTTATAATGTCTTTCTTTGAACTCTTTGCAAAAGAGCAGTGATTTTTGTTTATTTGTTCAAGCTTGCAGGTCATTCCACATTATTTTCCTTCCTGTCTTTTGTTACGATTTCTTCAATTCAAATCATCTTGATTGAAATTGGTCCCCAGTGGCACCAAAAGCATTAAAGTTTGTTTTGTTTTGTTGGGTGTTTTTTTTTTTGGGGGGGGGGGCATATTTTGTGCCAGTATGACTGGGATATTTGCATGTGAAATGCATGAAAAAATGTCAATTTCTGACTATTTTAGCCCAAATGAAGTTGAATTTTGATATCTGATGGACCAGTGTGCACGAAGCATGCAAAATTGTACAATTTAAGCCCTAAGCACTTTTTCAGGCTAAAAAGGAAGATACACAAGGCAATTATTGATTTATTTTTTCTTCTATTTGGATTTTTATGGGGCTGTCCCTCCCCCATGGAGAAATTTTTGGGGAAGTGCCCCCTCCCCTTCCACCACCTATGCTTGTCCCATGGGCTTCTCCATTAGAAATCTTCCATACCCCTGTGGAAGGTTTAAGACATCTGCCACAGAAGGAGTATGTTTTTCAAATGGAATTGGCTACGTTAATTATTTTGAAACCCATACTCCCCCCGTATTATGGCTTTACCTATATCTTCCACAACTGGAGTGAGTATTTCAAATGGAAGTTACCTAATTGTCTATTCTATTTGAAACCCATACTCCTTCTGTGGAAGACTTTATAGTCCGTATACCTTCCTCGAGTCAGTAAAGTAAGATCAAATTTTGAGATTTTCTCAAAAACTGTTAATATTTGCAGGAATCTGTTATTCTAGTTTGATTCTTTGCATCATTTCCTTTCTGAAAATGTATACTTTTATATACTTCTCATCACTATATTAAGAGATACAATGAAAAACAATATCTAAATTACTGACTCGAGGAAGGTTTACAGACTATAGCTAAATCTTCAACAGGGGGAATTATGGATTTCAAATGGAATAGTCCAATTGTCTCTCTTGATACAAAAACACAGTGGTAATCATTGTAAATATGTAAAACTGGCAAGTAAGGGGAAAGTGTTTTGGCAGTGAAAATAATAATAAAATGAATTAAATATCATTAATTGTTATTTAATATCATTATTTTCCTTTAAATTTTGGTTTCAGAATGTCTGATGTAACAGAAAGTACTACGGAGGCGTTTCATACGATGAACTTTGCAAGGGGACCGTCCGACATTACAGCTTTAATCTTGTAGACCTTGCTGACAAGAAACCACTCTCATTCAGCACTGCAATGAGGAGCCTCGTGAACCAAGTACATGGTACTTTTTCCGATATTGAAACACAGCAACCGGACAAGGTCATCGCATCTTTCACTATAGGAAAAACCCATGCCAAGCGAAGATCCAAAAACGGAGGTGGCTATATGAAGTTTGACCGAAAGAAACAGAGCACTTGGAAACTTAAGGAAGGTATTAGCAATAAATGGTCTAAATATGAAAAAGATGGCTACAGTGGGTTGATAGCTTTGACTGCAGTCACGACAGATATTATACCATCTGATGTTAAACGAGCCCATCGCTTCATCGATAAGGAACAGTATTGTATCGCTCTTGAACAACAACTAATTCAGTATTATATGCTGGAAAGAGCCGATTCGAGGCTGGAAAACACAAGTTTTAATCCTGGTAATCTTTGTAAAAAAGGAGAGAAACCGTATGCATGTATAGTGTACGTAGCTTACAAGCTCAAGGATAGAGAGGGTTATCAGATAGATGGCCAAGAAGGAGCAGTGGAAGAAAGCAGTGATACCAGTGACAGTGAATTGTCAATAAATCACTCCTCACCAGCAACTGTGGGAGATGATGAATTAATCCAAAAATATCTTGATAGTATCCCAGGATCAACTTCAGTACGGTCCTCATCAGATGGTTCTGAGGATGCCATTAGACCATCTTCCATGGATGGATCTGAGGACACCCCAGGACCATCTTCAGGAAGGTCCATGGATGGTTCTGAGGACACTACCTCACCATCTTCAAGATGGTCTAAAGATGATTCTGAGAACACCACTGGCAAATCTTCAAGATGGTCCATGGATGGTTCTGAGGACACCCCAGGACCATCTTCAGCATGGTCCCCAGCTGTACCGGGACAATCTTCGGGACAGTTCCAAGAAAGTTCTCCAGGACTATTGCCAAGATGTTCTCTGCATAGCTTTGATAAAACCCTGGGAACATCTTTACCAGATGGTTCTAAACCTAACCTGACAGCACCTTTGAGCCCAATCAAGTCAATCTTGAAGAGGAAACATTCAACCCCGAGTGAAGAGTGTACAAAGAAAATAAAGAGAGTTAAATTTAGTGACGATGGTAGTCTATTTCGCAGATGCTCCATTCTTTGATTCTCATTCAAGAAAAGAAAGAACAAATGAGATTTTTTTTTTCATCATCCCCAATTATTTAAGAGTCATTACAAAACAAGAGATAAAAAGTATGAAGGCAGGAATATATAGCACATAAAAATTTAAAAATATGCAACAGCAAAACATTACAGGTTATAATTTTGTAGGCCTATCACTTTGCACTACCAGAGTTAAATAGTTTTACTAAATAAATACCTTTAGAAGACATAGTATATAGCAGTTAATGGTTAAACAAAACTATAATGTGTATGCAACATGCGAGAGTCAAGAGAAATGATATCAGACACCCCATTTTTATGGGTATAAAAGACTGATAATGTGGTGAACAATGTTGAAGGGCGGCTCTTGACTTGAGGGAAGTTGAGTGGGAATATTTCTAGAAAAACAAAAACATTTTAATATACAGAAATTAGGGAGGATTTTGTATACAGCTGTAAGGTCAGGAGTTGGGTCTACTTTTCGGGAGCCTCCTGGCTACAATCGTGAGCATTGGCATCTGTGCAGTTAAGGCCTACAGTTCATGTTGTCATGAAGTCACTGCCTTCAAACCTTCAAAAAGTTACTGTAGTATTATTAATAATTGTGTTGTAAATATGTCAATAAAGCAGTTAATATATAAGTTTCATCTAATTTATTTCATCTATTATTCCCTTATCAAAAGGCCAAATTACAGTAAAATTCAAAAGGAAACTTATCTAAAAATCATACTTAACAACATCAAATTCATTGTCCTATTTAAATGATGTTAAGGGGGTACTACACCCATTGCATTTTTTTGCATTTTGTGAAGAAATGAGAAAAAGAAATTGGACAAAGTGGTATGCAAAATGAAGGGGCAAATCTTCTCGTTCAATTGGTGGCATCAGTATCAATGACGCGTACATGCTTCTAATGGTATAAGCCAAAAAGTGGTACATCACTAATGTTTTAAATTCACTTCATTTAGGAAAGCTTACTATCAACGGATTTCGTTAAAATTTTGGATATGTGTTGCTAACACATTAGGGAAATAATGTTGATATGTATAATGGGAATAAGTGGCCCCTGATTTCTTTTATGGCTTCATGAACTTGGTGCTCCACAACTATCAAAAAACGAACCGGTTAAAATGCTTCTATTTTCAATGTTGAGCTATATTTTGTATTTTGAACTTGCGACACTATGTCACTGAAACTTAATTAAGCCATAGTAACAGGTTACCACAACCACACTACAGCAATGTTGAAAAAGATTGTATTTTTTGAAACCTATACCACCATATTAGGTAGTTTTCCGTAAGCTTCATTTTTGTGATTTTGGTAACTTTTTTATATTTATTTGCCCAATCCATCTCAACTAGGCAATCTAAATTGTACTCACCATTTACATCCCAAGGTATTTTAGTATATCCACCTCACACATTTCCATTATATATCCAGTAACAGACAAAATATCAAAATTAATGCCTCATTATGACATGTATGATATCACAGACTATCACATGTATTCAAAATTGATGCCTGAATTTGACCTGAACCAATTGACCTATATAACCTGACCTTTGATGACCTTATAGTCTTTTTTAATCTCTTTTCCTAACAACACATTATACTAGATACATACATGGTGTAGTATTAAATTGTCTATGTGGAAGAGATTAGGCCTATTTATTGTTCGCCTTAAGGTTCTGAACAATATCATTTAAGGGCCAGTACATGTCCAGTAAACATTCTCGTATTTAGATCTACCAAAGGCAGTATAATGCAATGGTCCAAGCTAATTTTGGTTATGTTTATGATTGTGCTTATCAGGATTACATATACATGCATCTGCCTTCTTCCTTCTTTGTGGAGGCAGGGTGGTGCAGTGGTATGGGCTCTGCCTCGCAATCAGAGAATTGCTAGTTGAGGCCCAGTGGTGCCATCGAGTTGTGCACTTGGGCAAGATGCTTTACCTCACTTGCCTCTCTATACCCAGGGGTGAAATGAGATCAGTTATGAATATTGTCCATCGTATCCAAGTATGAAATCCAACTGGATTTACATTTTCCACTGCATTTAGCTAGATTGTAATACTAAACTCACAAAATATTCCATCTGGATTGACCATATAGTTCAACTGGGTAGCAGGCAGTGTCATCTTCCACAGGGAGTGTGGAACTCAAATGGAATAGCCCATATTGTCCTGGCTCAACCAAAAAGATGTTGATATCCCGCCAGTATAGGTGTATCCTTGGTGTATGATATTCATGAGTTAGACTAGTGTAAAGACTCCATTGAGGAATTTAGCAGCTTACAGAATAAAGCTGTATAATCCTTCAATAGAGAATTTCTGCATTGGCTAATTCTGTGCAGTTTTACATGAAGGATGACCCCAATTACTAAAATTTACTATACAATGTTTATACATGGTAATCAATTGTAAACAAGTCAGCAAATGCATTTTGTACTCCAGTACAACTTGAGGGATATGCCTCAGTGGCAGGATTTTAGTGGGGGGAAGCCCCCCAGCTCCCCCTGGCTATGCTATGTCTCACTGATATGCATACTATATCCCATAATACTCATCAATGAGTATTATGGGATGTGGGTCATATCGAAAGGACCACCAAATTAACCCAGATATGAGGTACGGAGATTAGTTGCTTGGTTATCAAAAAACTGCCTTCACCCAATGGAATTTGGGGAGCTGCACAGATAATTGGTGAATGTTACAATCTAAGTGTGGATAGGTTTGCACCAGGTTCGGCTGCAACTGGCCTAGATGATGCGATCTGATTGTGATGATTCACCATGACAGAGAAATTACAGCGCTTTGAATCCTCCAAGATCTGGTAAAAGGCGCTATATAAATCCGAAATTTATTAATTTATTATTTATTACGTTTCCCTTCGCATAATTCTATTTCCTGTTTAAAGCCTATCAACTCACTCTTCTTTGAGAAAAAGATCATAAACACACAAACAACCAGACAAACATTAAACTGGACAAATTTTTCACTTTTTTCCCGCAATTCCACTTACCTTTTCCTTTTGATCCCTTTCTGTCCCGATTTTCCTCCAACGGTGCCCATATGCGAGGGTGCTTCTCTCAGCGCGAAACTCTTTGCAACGTGTCCCAGGTGTAACTTTTTCACATGGAAGATATGTTTGAGTGACGAGGGATATGTGGCGTATGACCTGATGAAGGATTGGAACGCTGCAAGAAAAGAAACAAATGGAATCTGTAAATAATATCATAATTTGTTTGTTTTTAGTTTTATTTTGCATAAAGCTGAATTTATACTTGATTGCTAAGCAATACGCAGATTTAGAGTTTCTCTACTGGTAGTCAATTTGTGCCAAAATTCCTTCCCACAATGCAGTAAGCGTTTTGCATAACAATAGATACAGTTCGAAGGTTAATCAAATTCTTTGTTATGCAATACGCATATCGCATTGTGGGAAGGAATTTCGGCACAAATTGACTTCCGGTAGAGAAACCCTAAATCTGTGTATTGCAATGCTCAGCTTTTGGAAAGTAATAAGCAATCGCCGAATTTTGTGATGCATTTACACGAATCACAGCGATAGCAATTGCAGACGACAATTAAAATATCCAAAAGGCCACAAAATACATTTTTAGAACATCCATTGCTGTCAATAATTATTGCTTTGAAGTAACTCATCTCCAAAAGTTTATGATCAAGAAAGATAAATGAATTGGCAAAATAATAGATCCGGTTGATAGGAAATGATTGGTTGATGCATTCATGTGTCAGGTGACATCGCTTGGGAGTTGAGATAACTTGCAAAAGCGACATCAGTTTTGCCTCAAGAGATTTGTATCTCTGAAATTGATGCTCTGAAAACAGAAGTAAACACTGCACATGCATGAGAATCACCTTTTTGCAAAGGCGATCGGGAATAAATTCAGCTCAAGCTCCATTGACATTTGTAATAAAGAACACACACAATACCTTTCTTTGCCAGAGCTAAGTTCTCCTTGCTTTCTAGTACAAAGTTTTCACAGCTATGCTGGAGGGCTATGGCGGCATCCTCGTTTGTGTTAGGGTCTCGTCGTCTGCTTTGCTCTGCAAGCATTGCTGGCACTGGACTGGAGAGTAGTGTAGACCATATGTCTTCTAGTGGCAACTGGGTTAATCTAATAAAAAAAAATTGAATTTACGATAAATATTGATATTAACAAAAGTTCTGAATCAGGGATGTGAGTGGGTGCCCACACTTTCGCGAGGAGCAGCCCGCTAAATTTTGTAATTAACCTTTATAGAAGACATATCCACTGAGAAACAACTTTCACTCCACAGTCACAGAATTGCTGCAGATGACCCTACTATTGTGAAAACGTTGGGTCTTTCTCAATTAATCTATCTTTTCTCAGTTTTACCAAAACCTGATCATGTATTTCTGACAGGTCTTGATACTACTTTGTATAAATTTATTTGGTAAAATAAACAAGATAGGGTTAGTCACAAAACACAATCAAGGGTCTTAAGATTGCTTGGGTAAAAAGGTTACTATAGATAATAACGACAAAGGTAAATGGAAATGTTTCTATGAGCAAGAACCTTTTGGTGGACTTATATTATATTACCTTATTTTGAGTCCAATAAGAACCTGCACATAGTCCACCTCCGAGGGTGAGAGAAAAAGCAGTGCGTGGCCTTTCTTGCCGATACGAGCTGTCCTGCCTACTCGATGAACGTAGTCTGAAGGCTGACCAGGGGTGTTGTACTGAAATGACAAGCAAAAAACGAACAGATAACATCACACTTTCAAACACTTTGAATCTCACACTGGCTGCCGGGTGTACTATTTAAAATTTAAGGCAGGAACAAGGGAAGCATGACCTAGCGGCGTTTGCCCTCAAATATTGAGAAAAATGAAGCTGACATAAAAGAGGATTGCTATGGGCTCTATAAAGGAGATACTTTGAAAGAAAGGCTTGATAAAAGGGGTGACACTTCAGCCCCATGTGCATGATTTTTCTTGGGAGGGGGAAAACAAGGAAGAAAAAACACATATTATTGGCCTTAACTCAAGAACTACAAGAACTCCCACCTTTGTTTATTTTATTAAAAATGTTTACCAACAGGGTAAGTACCCCATGTTCCGCATTGCATACCCTTTAATAGTGCTGTTATCAACATTTTTTGTCCGATGGTGAAATTTTGGAATAATTTCAATCCTAATGTCGACACAATGAGACTTTTATGGCAGCCCTCGAATTAACCCACGGCACCCATGGCATTTTGCCGTGGGTGCCCATCCCCACTGCCGTAATGCCCTCAAAATATGTCCTTTACCCAAGGCAGTCAATTGCTGTGCCCACTTATGAAGTTGCCATCGGTGCCCTAGCCCTGCCCCTTCATTATAAAATCAGCTATCAGACTGTTTCTGTGTTTTCTTCACTTTTGAGAAATTGCCTTGGTGCCCTTCTCAAATTTTCAACAGTTAACGTTGCCATGATGCCCTCTTGAAATATTACAAACGGCCGTGCTGCCTTGCCTTTTCAGTGAAAATCCAAGGCAATTATCAACTTGCCCTAAAAAAGTTGCCGTGCCCCTTCAGATCCTTAATTCGAGGGCTGTTTTATGGGTTTCAAATTTTATGCACAAATCAAGTAACGGCCTCTGCCTTTGGGCTAATTGATAACAATGCCCCAGTAAGGTTGCTAACTCCTTGTGTTGAACTTCATGTTTAATGAAGTAACTGACAAAGAACACTTATATTATTTTTTTTATTTTTCATTCGACATCAAACTTAAGTTTAAACCAAATAATACCTCTCAGATGTGGTCAACACCCCATGGTGAATATTGACATTACAGGACTTGCCCAATGTCAAAATCATACATGTCGATGACAGTACTAATCCTATGTAAGAAGAGTCTAGCTGTCTTGTAAAATAACAAAATTAGATTTGCAATTCTTTTCCACAAAATGTTAGTTTTCACTCTCAGAAATAACCCCTTTTGATTTGGAGCCAAACAAATGAGGCAAAACAAAGAAGATTGCTACTTAATTCCAGTGCTTCTGTCAATGCGTGTCACTGTCGATTGTGACTGCGCTCGGTCCTGTTGATGTGTTAAGACTATCCATACGCAATGTATGTACAGTGTTATGAACATCAAAATGGGAAACAAATGTACTTTATAAAACACCTGATCACTTTTACTCACTTGGACAATCCATTTCACTTTTGGTAGGTCTAATCCTCTTGCAGCTACATCCTACAAAAATAAAATTAAAAACATTAAGTTTTGAGTCAAAGAGAGAAAGTGTGTGTTTGATTGTATATGTAAAACATGCATATGTGGAGGGTCTGTGTGCTTTTGTAAACACCTGTAAATGAGAAAATCTATGTTTAGCTGCGGACGTCTGCAGTTCCTGGACAATGTCTTTGGATCAAAAACAGCATTTAAAGTTTATAAGCAATAAATGCAATTCTTGTGATTTACAATACGATGTGCCGCCAGCAGTTGTTTGACTGCAATTGGATTTTCATGCAATTGTGATAATAATACTGTTGAAAACAGTTCCACAAATTAAGGATTCTGTATGATCAATAGTAAATGAGTAAATTGCTGTTTTAGTTCGCATTCACAAGTAACATCATCACTGACATTTCAACACACAATGACATATGTTCTTGTGTTGTATTCGTATTACACGGTCTTTGGATGCATATTTTGGTCTTTCCCCAGCAACTGCTAGGCACATCATATCTGAATTGGGGATGTATATGGTCAGTCCCAGTGAACACACCTTACACTTCCCACAATGCACTTCTTCCCTGTAACAATTTGCTATTCAGTGCAACACGGGTCGATAGTGACGAAAAAATGGAAACAGGTGTGGAAACGTGGATTATATAAGGCGGAAAAAATAAGACTCATAATACTGTGTATTGATATAGAATGGCATGCACGCAGTTGGGCGCAGTAATTACGCTAGTTGTTCGTTGCATAATGTGTGACCGACTCATGCGTATGCGAATTTACGCAAGTGTGAATTGGGACTTAATATTGACATGCGCAGTAACAAAAGCCAAATAATTTTCACCTAGGCTTATATAAGCCGAACAAACTTCAATGAGAGGGAGTTGTTATAGAATTGTTCAGGCACTTACTGTACAAAGCAGCACCCCACTCCTGGCCTCTGAAAAGTTTTTGAACACATCTGTACGATCCTGGAAGAAGAAGAAAAAAGGAACACATGAAACACGGCAGTCCTAATACCTACAATCGTTTGTGGTAATAATACCTTTCCACAAGGCTGTATAAGATCCCCATTCAGTTTTAGGTCACACAATATAATATAAAATATGTGCCCACACAACAAATCATGGGCATTTTGTTTCTTTTGTTTTAAAGTAAATTATCATAATATCAGATTAGCAGGAACTCTTATTCTCTCGGTCAGCGTTGTTCCATCTATTGAACTTACCAACTTCTCACGTCTGTCAAAGGGGACACCCTTGCAAAATCCTTATTGGTTTGTACAGGGCCTTTCAGTTCAATACAACTTTCTCAGCAAAGAAAGTACCAATTTGACTTGTCTTTGGTAATCATTTAGAGTTGATTTCCCTGATAAGAAATTGAACTTTTGGAATTGTTTCATCATGAGGTATTTATTTTATGGCATGTTTTGTGATTTCCCCCATTAGGTGCAACAGTAAGTGTCCCCTACATGTCCAAGGGGGCCAGATGGAACAGCCAAATCTCAGCAAAAGCAACCAATGGGAAGAAGCGATGTATCGCAAGTGACGTTATGCCGACCGACAGAATATCATAGACATATGAAGAGCTTAGTTTCAAAACCCCTTACATCCACTTGCCCATTTTTGAGAACACATCAAAAATTCATCAAAATAATCACTGATAAATGGGGGTTTTCAACAAAAGCAGTTTTTGGTGGGATGCTCATCCTACCCAAGCATCCCGCCAAAAACTGCTTTTGTTGCAAACCCCCATATATCAGTGATTTTTTTGATGATTTTTTGATGTGTTCTCAAAATTGGGCTAGTGGATGTAAGGGGTTTTGAAACTAAGCTCTTCATATACAGAGTTTACAGACACCAAAAATATTATGGTACCAGTTATGTTCATCCCTATATATCCAAAACAAAGACAAATTTGTCAAAATTAAAACCAGCAGTCTGTACCCTTTAGCTCACCTTGTTTGTTGAAATTGGATGAGAATTAAAGAAACGGTGATCGAAAACCCAAGGAAGGAGCGAAATCAAAAGTTGCATTTCCATGTTCTCATCAATGGAAAGCATACAGCGCTAGTTCTCTTCTTTGAGAACGCTTTGTATACAAATCAAAAGGTCATCCAATGGAGCAGTCTGCAACTTTTGAATTTACATCTTCCTCAGGATTTTGAATAACTATGTTTTCATTTCTTTACCAATTTCAACTAATGAGGTCTTAAATCTGTGCATAAAGATGTGGCTATTGGCTGCTGGTTCCAATTATGACATATCCATCTTTGTTTAGGATATACAACAGGGGTGAAAATAACAGGTACATTAATTCTTTCACTGTCCGTACTGCAAAATAAGCATTATAGCCAATGTCATGAAGACAGTAATAAAGAGTTATGAACGTGTTAAATGATACATACGAGTAAAATAAGACACAATTAATAAACTCTGCATATATTTCTAACAGCTTTTCTGATTGGCTGCTATATATAGGAGTGTATGTCACGGTCATGGGCTTGCAACCACACCGGGAAAAAGTGGGTAATCCGGTAATCTCATTCCCGGGAAATGTGTACTGCTGGAGGGAAATTTTGAGCAAATGGAATAAAAAAAAAATTAAAAACATGTATTTAAAAGTTCTTAAAAATCAGTTTTCTATAAGCTTACAAGGTCAGTTTTTTTTCTGTCAAAAGTGTGAAAATATGACACCAAATGGCGTCAACTTATGAGGGGGCCACACAGCCACCTCTGCCAGAAAATATTTAACAACACTTTTTATATTCCCGGGAAATTTTGCATTTTTTCCACCTCTGCTTGCATCTGTCCTCGTAGGAACTCACTTTAAGGCAATGCTGTATGAGGGCGTAGTGGAACTCCACCGAATCACAACTTGATAGGAACACCTGCAACCTACCTCCTGTGCCATGTTCCCATGTAGACTGTTAGTATACATGCAGTCTGTCCTCGTAGGAACTCACTTTAAGGCAATGCTGTATGAGGGCGTAGTGGAACTCCACCGAATCACAACTTGATAAGAACACCTGCAACTTACCTCCTGTGCCATGTTCCCATGTAGCCTGTATACATGCAGTCTGTCCTCGTAAGAACTCACTTTAAGGCAATGCTGTATGAGGGCGTAGTGGAACTCCACCGAATCACAACTCGATAAGAACACCAGCATCTTGCCGCTTCCTGAGCCCTGCAAACAAAAGATAGTAAAAAAACCAAATAGTTATTGGGTCCCCTGCAGCGTTCGAAATAGGGCCGGTCAGCCGGCCATTGGCCTGTAACTTTTTTGCCTGGCCGGTAACTTTTCTGACTGGCATCTAGTTGCCGGCACGGCTGGCCGGTAACTTTTTAAGGTCAAGCCCGGCTGGCCTGTAACTTTTTGAGGTATATTTCAAACACTGGTCCCCTGATCATAAAGAAAACAGAGTAATGGAAAAATGATATAATAATTACATGACGTACACATTGAATAGAAAAGTTATTAAGATTATGTTTAATGACATAAATATTCACAGAGTTCTGAATTTTGGTGTAGTCTTGATATAAGATATTCATGAGTTAAACTAGTGTAAAGCCTCCATTGACAGATTAAGCATTTGACAGAATAAAGTTGTATAATTAGAGAATAAACGATTGGAATTTTTGTTTTTACTATCCTCTGCCGTGTGATAGACAACAAGCAGGTCCACTACGATAAAAATATTGGACCTGCCTGTCGTCTATCATAGGTAGAGGATAGTAAAAACAAAAATTCCTATCGTTTATTCTAATTCTTAGTCAGTTAAATATTATTTTAATAACTGTAAAATATTTTTAAAGCAAAAACTAAAGTTACCGTCATAAAAAGTCCCCTTTTTTTAAACTAGCGGGACACCCGCGCTACGCGCGGGTCCTCGCTAGGTGAGTAAATGGGAGCGTTCACTAAAACAGGAGGAATTACTGAACAGGTATAATCATTGAAAAGGTAAATTTTATTTATCTGATCCTGACCCTCCTTAAGCCTACGTTTCCATTTGAACTTCTTTCTTTATTTTTAGTTTCTTCTATATAATTTACATGGGCCAATTTTGTTCCATTAAAAAAAAAAAAATTCTGCTGCTAAGCTTCCGATTTTCCGTTACCATGTTTTTTTATTTATTCAATCCCGCTCCGTTATTTTCTAAATATGTCCATTTCCTTTTAGCTTCTTTTTTTTATTTGCTGCATAGCTTGTGATTTCCGCTTTCATGTTATTTATTTAATTCTGTCCTCAGTGTAATAGCTTTTTTATTTAAATTTCCTGATCTTATTATGGCTTTTTTTTTTTACATTTCCTTAAGAGTTTCTTTCTTTCCTTCTTTAGCCTATTTTATTCCCGTTTTCATTTTGTGACTAACTATAACCCACATACTCGTACGGCCTGTTTGTCCTCATTTTGTTTTGTTTTTTATTTATAGTAGGCCTGTTGTTTGTACTTTTTAACACACATCTTTTTCCTGTATTTATTACGCTACGGTCGTTCACCCGTAATATCATTCATTACGTGTATCTGCGTCGTTTACGAGTGCCATGGCGTAGTGCTGCGTTATCCGCGCGATATCGCTGCGCTACGCGAGCAGCTTGACATTAGATACCCCCATGCGACGCGCAGGGCTAGCTTAGTAACTGACTCCTTTTTTTGTTTACCTAGTATAGCAACGGACCACATTTTCACTGTTTTTGCAGCCAATTCTTGACCGTTTTCAACCAAATTTTCGCATAACCATCTCGGTATATTCCTCGATCTCCCGTATGAATTTGGTGACATTTGGATCGAAACTGACGGAGTCTTTATAGACATACATAGATAGATACATAGATACATACATAGATACAACATTCCCCTATTTATAGTAAGATGAACGAAACTTGTTTACTACTTCACGTATTCTGTTGTGCATACTGTTGTGCATACAACGCGACACATTCGCGCACATCTACAAGCATGTTACGCGTTATCAACTCTCATGATGACGTGGGGTAGTCTATGGCCTGATAGACAACATCCTAAATCTTGCGATTGTCCAATCAGATTATGTGTCTAGGAATAAGACCACTCCCACTGACTAAGAATCCTTCAATAGAAGATTTATGTGCTAGGCTAATTCTGTGCAATTTTACTACATAAAGGATAAACCTGAATTTCACTAGGAAGAGAGTTCCATAGCATGGCCCCAACTGTGGAAGATGACTTGATACATAGACAACTGTGCTAACATTCTTTAAATTTTCTGAAATAAAATCCATAAAACTTACAGTACACCTCCACAGGATGAAAGCTGTCAAAGTGACTAGTCGTAATTTACTCGGCACGATCACAAAGTGCTGCTGGAGACCCTCGGGCGTTGTGAAGTCCGACTGTTTCAACTCCATCGACTCCAAACCGACACCGCCATCAGAATCTGATAATTCCGACTTTGATTCAGCATCCACAGCAACAGTGTTTCTAGTTTTTTTCTGGTCCTTTGTACTATCTTCACCAGTACATTCAGATTTGCGTACATGTTTGATGGTGGTAGTGCTGGATGAATCCTGTGCTATGTCAATGAGTTTGGGTTCCTTCAAGGCAATCCCAGCCAGACGTTTGACATCATCTGTCAGCGTAGCAGACAGCAGGATCGTCTGCCGTTCAGGAGCTTGCTCATTCAGGGCGTTCAAAATGACAGCAACTTCTCTGTCAAATCCCATATCTAATAATCTGTAAAAAAGGAATGAAGCAAAACCAATAACACATTAAGTCTCAAAAGGGTATTTCTAGTGAAACTCATTTAAAATACATGCCATTTCTAAATGATTGGTACCCATCACCAGGGATGAAGACAATTTGTGTTAAATTTGAGAAAGAAAATTTGGTATATGATGGGTCCAAATTTCTTGAAACATTGGTATATTGATGGATCCTCTTTCAAATTCTCAGCAGCACACCCCTACCCAAATCAAACTTGAGTACCCCGTCCCCTGGAGCTGGATCACCCTTTGGTACCTACCTATCTGCTTCATCCAATACCAGATACCTCACATTACGTAGCACCATGTTTTTGGTGTTTTCTATGTGATCCACTATCCTACCAGGTGTGGCTACCAGGATGTTGATGCCGCGTCGGATGCGAGCTTTCTCCGACTTCTTGCGCTCTCCTCCCATTACGCATCCAGCTACGATCCATTGGTAGGGCTGTTTTAGAAAATGTAAAAAAAGGCAAGCAAAATCTAGGGATTCAATCATGTTTCACCGTTGTCCATCACCGATTAACAACTTTTAAGTTTTTGTTTTATTTTTGTTATAACAAAAAAATTAAAATTAAAAGTCCGACCAACTAACCCTTCTTGAAAGGTCTGATGTTGTGTCATAATGGACGGGCTGGCCAATATTTTGAGTAGTGTATACCTGTGTAACTGTGATAAAAATATTGTCCAGCCCATTATTGTGCGATATTATACACCCAAAATCAATCAAATTACGTGAATTCTTTACAAACCACACCCACTGATTAAGTATACAGTTTGTATGACTCTTTTTAAAACTCCAATAGAGGTTATCCACTTTACTCATGTGTGACTTCTAACAAAAGGCGCTGATTCCCGTAGTATTCCTTATTCAAAACAATTCAATGCATGACCTCGGAGTTACCTGCATGACTATTGGCGGGCTATTTTGAAACAGTCATGGTTGCACATGCAGGTACTTCTTTTGAAAGTCCTAAACAAGGTAAAGCAGTCGTTGAAAGGATATGCAGCTTATAGAACACGGATAACCTCTATTGCTTATTAGATAATTGGGACCTGTTTAGTCAAGGGTCTTTGGCTAGCCATGCATGCAGGTCAAGGGTCCTTAAGAGCAGCCAGCCATATAATGCCAAATCTCCCTTGTAAAGTTTCTTGTCATTGTTTCTGGTTGCTTAGATAGGGCATATTTGTCAGCATTCTAGCTTTAGCATCGGCTGTGCTCTTCTTTGTTTATTTAGTAATTGGTATCATTTGGTTTTTGTCTGTCACAACAGCAGGAAGGTTTTTTGTCCCACCCACCCACCCACCCATTATCTGTCTATGAGCAATAAAGCATCTATGACCCTCAAATATAAATCCACCTCGCTATCTTTTCATTTCTCTTTCTATATTCATTGTAGCCAATAAACTTACCTTCAATAATTTTTGGAGCATATCTAAACTCTGTAGTGCTAGCTGGGAAAAGAAACAATAAAAAAAATTTAAAATTATGATAATTTTTATTTTGTATTAAATAATGAAGAAGAAGACGGCCTATATGCTTCACCCTAGCAGGGCTTAAGACAATGTGGGACACAAATGAATATATGCGAGGATCGGAAATAAACCACGCAAGCCCGAGAAATTATAATTAGCTGCTGAGACACAATGAGAGAGTTATCATGGGGACTTAAGTTGAGATTGCCCGAGTACCCACTGTGAACTCAGGTGGTGCAGTGGTTAAGACTCTGGACTGGTAATCCAATGACCGAGGTTCAATCCCCCACTTAGTCCTGATTTTTTCTCTCTCAGAATTTTCGTATGTCAGTTTGCACAAGCCCCAAACACGTCAATTTTTATTTTGCAAAAATGTGTTTTTATTTCAATTCTTTTAATTTTACTTGCAGATCCAGAAATAATGTGAATTTGACAAAAACCTACCTCTCGTGTAGGGACAAGCACCAATGCGTATGGTCCATCTGACCTTTGAACTTTGCTTCTTTGACCTTGTAAACTTTGTACAATGGGTACGCCATATGCCAGTGTCTTGCCTGTGGAATGAATAGAAATGTTGAAAAATAAGACATATAACTCGCATGGTCAAAGGGATTAGTGGGATGATAAATTAAAATGGTCTACTACAGTAGACTAGTGGACAGTCTAAGATGACAGAGGGCCATATCTCTAGTTCAATTCCACAACTATTCATAACAATCACCTGTTTTATCATGTTTATTGTATTATCATGTGAAATGTCCCGTGGATCGAGGCCTCCTTCGCGCAACAAGCCTTTAATTGGTTATTTTCAGGTATGCGGATTGCAGTTCACTCTTGATTAAGGCCTAGGGAATAAATTTGTGGAATTAAATTACCATTTATGTAAACGGTTTATTCCAGAACTCTTCTTTATTGGATCCACTAGGGATAGCTTGTTGCTGGACACTGGTAACCTTGACGGACCACTCAGTACAACATGATTGTTGCTAGACACTGCATCTGGCCAGAATGACTTACCTGATCCTGTCTGTGACTTGACCAGTGTATCTTGACCACTCAGTACAACATGATTGTTGCTAGACACTGCATCTGGCCAGAATGACTTACCTGATCCTGTCTGTGACTTGACCAGTGTATCTTGACCACTCAGTACAACATGATTGTTGCTAGACACTGCATCTGGCCAGAATGACTTACCTGATCCTGTCTGTGACTTGACCAGTGTATCTTGACCACTCAGTACAACATGGTTGTTGCTGGACACTGGTCACCTGGCCACAATGTGGACTTACCTGTTCCTATCTGAGACTTGACCAGTGTGTCTTGACGGACCACTCAGTACAACATGATTGTTGCTGGACACTTCATCTGGCCAGAATGACTTACCTGATCCTGTCTGTGACTTGACCAGTGTATCTTGACCACTCATCAGTACAACATGGTTGTTGCTGGACACTGGTCACCTGGCCACAATGATGACTTACCTGTTCCTATCTGAGACTTGACCAGTGTGTCTTGACCACTCAGTACAACATAGTTGTTGCTGGACACACGTCACCTGGCCAGAATGAGGACTTACCTGATCCTCTCTGTGACTTGACCAGTGTGTCTTGACCACCCAATACAACAAGGACAGCTTGTTGCTGGACACTGGTTATCTGGCCGCAATGAGGACTTACCTGTTCCTGTCTGAGACTTGACCAGTATGTCTTGACCACTCAGTATAACAGGTATAGCATGTTGCCGGACACTGGTCATCTGGGCACAATGAAGACTTACCTGTTCCTGTCTGAGACTTGGACCAGTATATCTTGACTGGACACTGGTCACCTGGCCACAATGGTGACTTACCTGATCCTGACAGTGACTTGACCAGTGTGTCACTGACACTGATCATCTGGCAACAATGAGGACATATTTACCTGTTCCTGTCTGAGACTTGACCAATGTGTCTTGACCACTCAGTACAACAGGGATAGCTTGTTGCTGGACACTGGTCATCTGGCTAAACTGGAGGTTCTGCTCAAGATTAGCAATCTGTATTGCGAAAGAGAAGACACTCCTTTATTTAACATGTGAATATCACATTGTTTGAGATCATTATTAGGCTATTCCATTTTAAATCCACACTACACCTGTGGGAGATTTTGGAAATATCTACCACAAGGGGAGTATGAATTTCAAATTGAAAAATCACATTAGCAGGTCCATTTGAAACTCCTCCTCAGTGGAAGATGCAGGTTGAATCTTTCTCACAGGGTGTATGAAATTCGAATGGAGCTGCCTATGTGTTTATTCCATTTGAAATTCATCCTCCCCATATGGAAGATATTTCCAAAATCTTCCACAGGGGGAATGTGGATTTTAACTGGAATAGCCCATTGTAACTGGCCCCAACAATCAGGGTCGCTAAACCCAGCAATTTGGTAGCCCAATTGGGCGATTTTTGAAGATTTTTCCCACAATTTTGACAATTTCCTGTCCCATAGAAACCAATGGTTAAAAAAAATTGGGTGACTTTTTCAACATTGGCTCCTCGCGACTTCCGATAGTTTCCTGCCCCATAGAAACCAATGGTAAAGAGAACAATTGGGCGACTTTTCGATTATTTGACCCGCGATTCAGGCTGAAATCTTTTGGCAACCTGCCAACAATGGGTTGGCATGTCAGCAACTTGGCTTTCCGATAAATTGCACAAATTTTTCCAAGCTATAAGAAAAAAATCAAAGGGGTCTTTTGGACCCCTGCCTCTGAAACTCTGGGGACCTCAGGGTCCGAAAATAACATGACACTTTTTCCTGGTTTTAATTACAAAATATATTATTGTTTAGAACAGGTTACAAAATGTGAACAACTTCATGTTAATAATTATTACACACCAGGTTAATGTGAAAGGAGTCTTGGTGAAATTAGGAAGTTTTTTTTGGCCAAATTAAGTATGGAACAACAAAAGTAGTATGAAAATAATGCTCTGTGCCTGCTAAAATCTTTCTGGGTCCTAGGCAGCATTTGACTAAAGAAATTTTTCTCGCTTACTTTTAAGGGTTTTTGAAGCGGGAGCTTCCTTATTTCGAACCCTCAATTCAGATTACCTACTTTTGAAATAAATCCATTAAAAAAATACAGAGCAATATTTGGGTACAGGTGTGACTCCATAAAAACCCATATCCAATCAAATTTATAAAATTTCTGATGAATCCAAGGTATTGAGTTCTTGATGGCTTTGGATGTGGTGCCCAAAACATAACTTACTATCATTACCTAATATCAAAGCTCAAAAATATTTCCAAAATGGGGATTATTAATAATTAATAGTTGCCTGTTTGCTTAAAATATATGTGATGCGATCAAGCAAAATCGGTCGGAACTCAGAAATATTGATTTTGAGATATAGCCAAACAAAGGAAATATTTCCTTTTGTTTCCTCTTGTTTTGGAAACTCTTAATTACTCATATCTTTGCAACTGGATGTTCAATTTCAGGGGGTTTCTGCAAAATGCAGCTTTGTAAATATGCTTTTTAATAAACTAATAAGAAACTGAAAATTTACTGAGTTCCGACTGATTTTACTTGATCGCATCACATATAAAGAATAATACTTTTTTAAGGAAAGGATTAGGATTGGGCTATGTTTCATTTGGTAAAACAGGGTAATATATTTTTTTATTCCAAAAAAAACAATGCTGTATTTTTCTGGAATCAGGAGTTAAGTACTTACAAGCACTTGACAAAATTTGTAAGTTTTTAAGGATAGAGCTATTGATATAAATATTGATACGAGGGCACGGTGGCTCAGTGGTTACGGCCTTGGACTCATAATCTGAGAGCTTGCTCGACGGCGTGGGTTCGATTCCCGTCCCACCACCGTGTTGCGCCTTGGGCAAGGCGCTTTACCTCGCTTGCCTCACCCCACCCAGGTGCAATGGGAAGCTGTTAGGGTTAGTCACAGTCGTTGTACTGATGAACCCTGCGCCATTTGTAGGCTGCAAACGTAGTTCCGGCATAATCTAATGACGGCGGAATAAATGTAAAGCGCTTTGAGGCTGTTTACGGCATAAAGCGCTATATAAATGTCTACATTTATTTATTTATTTTATAAAGACTTCATGGCAGTGTTTCCTTACCATATGCGGGTGCAGAGGCAACGCTGAAAATGCTTTTGAAGAAAAAACTGGCTCCTTACCGGACTCCACTTCTCTCCTAAAAATACATATACAACAACAACATTAAAATTCTTCAAACAGAAACTAGTAGCTTTGTTGGCAAGCGAGACGGACACTACGACGAAGCAAAGACTCATAATTCAATATTTAAAGGAGTATTTCGTAATCCTAGCATCCTCTTTTTATGACATTTGTCAGCAGAAATCCATGAAAAAAGCTTATTCCTAAAATTTCAGTTGATTCCAATTTTGCATTTGCAAGTTATGCATGATTATGTGTATTACACTGCCATGACTGCTTCAGTATCCTGGTAATAAGAAAAATATGAGCCTTCTTCTGATACCAAAATCTCAATTTTGATGAAGAAAAATGGGAGATGAGGCTGTTGATTGGTTTATATTAACAAACCTCATAACACAAACTCAGTGATAACACAAACTTAATCATCAGCCCAAACTATGAGTTAATATTGTATATCATTTCGTATTGTATATCATTTCCCTACGAAGAATTTTCGGCACCTACGGTATCAGAGTTTGCTTTAAACCTACTCAAACGCCGAGGCAGCTACTTGTCTCACCTAAAGACAAAACTGAGAAGAAAGACATTACCGGACCAATTTATTACATCCCCTGTCAGGGAAAAACCCTGAAGGGCCAGTGTTCAGAATTCTACATTGGTGAGACTGAAAGATCATTGAAAACCAGATTCTCAGAACACCGTCGTCCGAGTACTACCTCGTCGGAAGTCTCCCAGCACATCCACATTGAATCCCCTGGCCACCAAGTTCATTTGGATGAGGTCAAAATCCTTGACCGGGACGCTAGATACTTTGAAAAGGGTGTGAAGGAGTCAATTTACATCAGAGTCAACCAACCATCTCTCAACCGCGACGGGGCCGATACAAGTTACCAAGAGTGTATCGACCGGGTTTTGGGGTCAAGTGTCCAAAAGGTCACTGATCCCAAACTTGGGTTGCCAGTCTCCAGATGAAGGTCAAAGTTGTGACCGAAAATTTGAGGTACGTCTTAATATTTTGTTGAGATCATACATGTAAGTTTAAATTACCAATTATATAGTTAATATTATACTTTGTAACATGTTGTTGAAACATGTATATATTGTTATACCAAATAAAATATGCCACATTGATGGATAAACCCTATAGACAAATCCGATTCCACGCATTCCTACACCTCAATGGCAGCCATTGAAGTGGGCCATCCCACCTGAAATGATGCAGACTTTGAGGGAATTTTAAACTGTGTTCCATCACCCGTGGACAAAAGGATGCTGAAAGTTTACAATGCGATACAATTACAATGTAAGATTGAAGCAGCGCTTCCACCCAATTGGACAGTTACAATGCCAGTTTGGTGCAGATGGCCCCCAATAATGGCGGAATGAATTCTGACCATCACTTGGCTTGTCGGGTGTATGCAAATACCATCTAAAATATGCCCCACAGATGGTTGTAACCTTTACTCCGTTATTCTTACAGAATTTCTGAGAAATATTTCTACTTACACGTTTACTTCAGGTATTTCAGGATTGTTCCTGAACATGGATGAAATTATACCACTACCCCCAGTTCCACTTCGACCAGGATGGGAACTCGACCTATGACCTCTCTGTTGAGAAGACCTCCTCTCACTATTAGTGGCATCTTTATCCTCGCTGCCACCATCTCTTTGCTGTTTATTATCAAAGCTCCTCTTCTTCCTTTGTTTCCATGGTGATTGAGTTGTTTCTTCTTTACGACTTTGATTGGCTTTTGTTTGAGATCTGTGCCCCTGGAAAGTAACATTACAAATATCATATTCGAGTTATAACAGCACAAAGTCTAATTGTATACAAGTCCTTCACAAGACCCAAACTTGAGTACTGCTCCGGGATCTGGGATCCACAACACAAATCAGATGGGGATAAGTTGGAAAGAATCTAAAAAAGAGCTGACAGGTTTACTGTTGGCGATTACAGCAGGGAATCCAGTATCACTAAAATTCTTGCTGATTTTAATAGAGTGGGACCTCTTCAGGACCGTAGGACTAAATTACATCAAACTGCATCATTTTATATATCAAATTAAAGCCCTTGAGTAAAGAAAGCCAACACTGAAAACCTCTTTGTCATAGCACTTTCCGTAACAAAGTTACATCTAGTCAAAGATATTGACTTTCATCAAAAAGATTCAGCTAGCAAAATTCCCAAAAAAAGCATTTTGGGGGTTTCTAGATCTTAGTCTCATGACGATAGCAGCTTTTTTTAATGGAACTGCTATGGTCAAGTGAAGTATAGACAACATATTTATGTAGGTTTCCTTGAGCAAGCGGTTCTTTTAAATTTCAATGTAAATTTGTATTGCCGGTTTAGGCCATTTTGGCTGATTAGCAAATGTGTTAACTGACGTTTCCCTCTCATACCTAAGCTAAGTATAGACAACATATTTATTTATGCAAATCTGTTCTTTTAATTTTCTATGTAAAATATATGTATTATTATGTTTGGGCCAATCTGGCTGACTAGCAAATGTGTTAACTGAGGTTTGCCTTACATACCTACATGATGATGATCATTATGAATGGCTTTTAGTATAGTCAAATGCACCAAACCTTTGACGAGCGCGACTACCGTGATGTTGCAAATTCTGCGTTAACAACGCGTACGGCGCACAGTTCATTCATAAATTTCCACTTAGCAGCCAATCAGAGACAAGTGCGTGCAACGCAGTAAATATGCGATGTATCCTTACAATACGCGCTCGTCAAAGGTTTACTGCATTTTAGTATAATAAGCTTTACTGAGTGATAGTGCATGATGAGCATGTGAGTGTAGTTCACCACGTAAAACTTGTATGGCTCAAAATTCGGACCGCTCGCCATTAAGTTTACTGCTTTCTTTGTTTTGAAAGTTGTTGACGTTTTAACGATCCCCGATTCCCGGTCGATTATTTTAGCTGTGTCACGTCACATGCATGACGCTGGTGGGTACCAACCCAGTTGTAGTAACTACAAATTTCGAACGTTTGAGGACTTGTTCTCAAGTTGTAGAAGGTGCCATAGGGTGGCTAGAGTGTTAATTATTTTCATTATAAATGTCGCAAAATATTAATATCGACAATAATTAATAACCTTTTTCACCTCTCCATATATTCATACATTGCTCACCTGTGTTTTCATATCATATTTTGTGGTGAAAAATGATTACAAATGTGTAATTTGCAATCATTTTTGGAGCAACGATTTCTTCGAACCGACGGCTAAGTGTGTATGTGAATGCACATTAAACACATACACAGCACCTGTTGGAACTCCCGGTCGGAGCCGGGAGTTTCAATTATTGGAACTAGTACCAACCAAACTTCAGAAAAGAAAAAACCTCGATCGCCGATAACGATGTGATATGGACTTACATAGGATTACACAGAGAGATATTTTGCCAAAATTTGACCATTTCTATTTAGCTTGGCCCTACTTTGTAGGTATGATAGGTGAATTCAAATTTGCCATCAAATTGCATCGTTTTGTATATCAAATTAAAGCCCTTGAGTAAACTAAGCCAAAACTGAAAACCTTTTTTCATAGCACTTTCCGTAGCAAAGTTACATCTTGTCAAAGATTGACTTTCATCAAAAAGATTCAGCTAGCAAAATTCCCCAAAACGGCATTTCGGGGTGTTTCTAGATCTTAGTCTCATGGCGATGGCAGCTTTTTTTAATGGAACTGCTATCAAAATCCTCTAAAATTCCATGTGCGACTTGATTATCACCATAAAAATCATATATTTGGGTCAAGTGAAGTATAGAAAACATATTTATGTAGGTTTCCTTCACCCACCTATTTTAAAAAAAATTCAAATTTCTATGTAAATATGCATTGTGTTGGGGCCCCGGTCTCGGCGAATTCGCTGACTAGTAAATGTGTTAACTAAGGTTTGCCTAGGTTACCTATACTTTGTCTGCGTTATATGAAAAAGGACAGTCTTAAGTAAACATGTTTGATGTGTTTTGGGAGACGGGAGACGGGGGGGGCCGAGGATCAGAACAAAAAAATGATGGAGCCTATTATATTCTTGACTGTGTAATATTCCTTCAACCAGTTGCCGGACAGTCTTATACGATGGACAGATAGTATCAGTTTGCGAATGAGGACATCGTATAAGTTCCTTGTTGTACTAATGTAAATGTGAGTGAGTAATAATAAATAGTACCGTGCGTCCGAGTAAATAACTGTTTAATTTTGACCTACCGAACTAGTTGAGCTTGACGTATCAAGATTTAATACAATCTGAGAATCATCGGCATCCATAATGAAATCACGATGATAAAACACATGAAACTTAAATTAGTTTGTCTATAAATAAAGTTTAAATGTTGATTCACATGTGATTTTTTTTTTCTCCCGTGTGCGCAGCCATCGTCTAAAGTTTGTTTTCTTCGTAGTGAGATTCCTCTTTTTGCGTAGGAGCACCACTTATTTCGGGCTGTATTACACTAAATCACTGCGCGAAAGGTGCAAAGGTGATGAGTTCCGGTTAAAAGTATATGGCTACTGGAGACAATGTGGTGTCCTTAGGGACCATATTCTTCGTGAGGTTGACATGTTCTGATTTAAATGAAAGATGCTAGCCTATTAATGACTAAAATAGATATGAAATTATACAAATCGATTTCACAAGAAAAGTAGGCCCTGTCCGAATTACTGCTAACGGAACAAGTTTTAATGCTAGTTTTGGCGTTGAAATAGCAGCGTCGCTTTTCAACATTAAAAATAAAAAACTGATTCTATAAAGTTCCCCAAAATTGAAGCTTAAATAAAATTTCAGTCCTTAATTAATACAGGGATGACGTAAAATAGTGAAAAATATTGTCACGCCTGGTAGAAAACGCCGTTTAAAAAAGTTGATTTTTACGTGCTTTTCAATGGAGAAGTTATTTGGTGGTTTACGCCCATAACGGAAGTGTATGGCAAGCCACTGTTATGGCAAGCCAAATGCCCAATTATTTGAACAAGAACTGTCATTCAAAAAGACATCGCGGTTTGGGGATCGTTCATAAACACTTGTTGGGGGGTCTGATGCAAAACAATTTCATCGCGAAAATTTTTCAAGGCCCCCTTTTCAGATCTCAAAAATGTCAGGGCCCCCTTTTTGACATGAAAATTATGGTCAACCCCAAAAGCATATAAACTCAATTTTCCCAGGAACCCCCCCTAGGAGGGTCACTCAAAACTGGCCCTTTTTGCCTTAGCCCCCCCCTCTAACAAGTGTTTGTGACGGTCCCTTACTTTTAATTGCAATAATGACCTTGTTTACCAAATTTCATGACAAACCTTTAAGATTGGAGAATGAAAGTCATAAATAGGCCTACGGCAATGGGGTCCTTGGACATGTTGGAATGGGGGATAAAATTTGAAAAGGCAGGCACAGATTTGAAGGAAAAAATATTAAACATCATCTACTGTTGAATTGCACGTATAGGCCTAAATAAAAATAAAATAGCAAATGACTGATACAGGTTCCAAAGTCATGATTTTTTGCCAGGTATTTTTAATAGTACATTTGAAGTGTTGTTTTTTTGTTTTTTTAATCTGAAATGGTAGGAAATTCCAGTTTTTTATAGGTTTTTATTGCACTGTAATTGTAAAATGTGGAAGCAGCAAGACTTTTGAAGTTTTAGGATTTAGGAACTCGAAAATATTTTACTTCTCGTACTATATACTGTATACCCTGTAGGCCTACAGCACAACCCCTTTCGAAGTGTTGTTGTAGAGATTGACCATTTGTGATAACGGAGAAATTTAGTTCTATCTTAACACTTAAAGGAGTATTTAGTGATCCAAGCATTCTTCTTTTTTTTTTTTATGAAATATTTCAGTAGATATTCACGAAAAAAGCTTATTCCCAAAATTTCAGTTGATTCCTATTTTGCGTTTGCGAGTTATGCATGATTATGTGTATTACACTCCCGGATTACACTGCTCCATATATAGGCCACTGTTGTAATTTCGTCTGGTATACCAGAACGAAATTCAAATTTGACGATATTTTTACTAAACGAATTAATCTGCAAGAAATATTTGATACATAAACATTATGTAGCCAGAGGATTCATCATTCCAGTGGCATACAAATCTCAAACTTTTTTCAGAAAAGTGGGGGGATGAGGCTGTGGATCACGAAATGCCCTTTTAAATAAAAAAAAACAATTTGGGAAGTTCGAATTTTATCGCGAAAAGTTTTCCAACTTAGCTCCTCCGTTATTTAACTTTTATAGATACGAGAGGCGTTTTGTGACGTATGACCCAGATAAACGTTATGCATGTCGCGAAAAAACAGTGATAAGCTTCTTTTCAAATTTGATTGGAGCAGTCCGGAAGCTTTGTGACCGCTCATTTTCAAGATACAGGTGTCACATTTCATATACCGTAAAACCCCGTCTACAAGGATATACCTAAGAAACGCCCTCAATAAAATTGGTTGCTTGTTGTATTTGGAGTTTGAGCAAATATATACTGGCACTGGGTGGCTATGCATTCCATCTAAGTATGTTGTAACACCAATCAATTGTATTGACATAATAACGACTGTTTCGTATATCAGGATCGTATAGCTCAATTGATAGAGCGTCAGACTTTGGAACTGAAGACATGCTGAAGAGAGCATGGTCCGGGCACCAGTTCCGTTTTTTCATTCTCGTTTAATTTTAACTTTTGACATGTTCTTTTTATCTTTCTTCAAATCTACCTTTCTACTTTTAATTTTAGGTGTGGTTTTTTTGTGTTTTTTTTTTTTTGTTTTTTAGTTTTTTTATAGTTTTTTTTAGTAATTTTGTGGTTTTATAGAAACTAGTAAAAGCATTTATTCTAAATAATAGCGAAACCCACGGTTAGACAGATGTGTTGTAACTACTTGTCTGTCCTCGTCTTTGCAATAAAATCCTATGTTGCACCTTTGTGCCATCCCAATTCTTGAGGAATGGTAGGTAGGGTGCGTTTTTGGCTTAAGCACGATTTTGTTTCTACTTGAAATGAAATCAAAATAAATATTGTTCTGTTGCCACAATTGCAGTTTTTTCAATAAAAAAAAATAGACGAGGAATAATAATTATTCCATATTTAAATCTATTGTCCCATCAAGAATAGAGTGTCTTCAAAAACTTCAATCAATTCATCTGACAAAGGAAACTATTCTGGTCATTCAATTTTGTTTTGCTTGCACCTGTTATATCACAGGCGTTGGTAGAGAAGGCACACTTCTCTTGCCTTCACCGAAGTAGTGATGTAAACACTAACATGATTAATTACCATAGCTAGCAATGGACATACACTATTTTTTGTTCCACTTGAACCCATAATATAGGCTATTCGCTGTCGATGTGACGTAATTAATCGGATTAACTACCATAGCAATTGATGAATACAATTTCGAATATATAGCCCTGCACTTCATCGTTCACGTGGCACCTATGCATTAAACCATAGTTGTCAAAGAAATGCTAATCACTCGCCATGTAAGATTAGTATTTATGAAAAGAGTGGTATTCAATCTATGTTTGGTGACATACGCGGGTGATTAGTGCAATCTGCTTGATGGTAGTTATTGCGATTATTACGTCACTTCGACAGCGAATTGTAGTATAGACGAATCTAAATTCACGCATTCCTACACCTGACTAGCAGCCTTTAGTTGGGTAGCCGTCGGCTACAATGCACTCAAAATGTGAAATGATTCGGCCTTGGCGGAAATTTTAAACTGCATTCCATCACCCGTTTTACACCTTAATACATAATAATCGGATTAACTACACACGGTATCTATGCTTTGATGTACTTCTCGTCCTTGCATCTTCTCTAGGTGTTAGGTGGCTTTTATTTGCACAATTGGACGCTCAAAGCACCAGGTTGGTGCATGCGGCTACCAAAAGATGTCCGACCAAATCCTGACCATGACTTGGCTACTTGGATTCGTCTATAGACGAATCCAACAAGCCAAGTCAGAGGATGATTTAAGGAAGCCCCATCATGCACTGTAAAGGTGTTATCACTAGAGTTTCAACTGCCATTTTACTTTTCAAATCCCATTGAACTCTGTGCAAAAGATGTTGTTTTAGAATTGCCCGTGTGTCGTCATTATATTGGTCGATTTCAGATATAAAGTGATGTATGCATGAAGGATAATTCACACCTTCTGTAGATAACATAAAATGTGAAATCGACCAACTTTTGGAAGGTGTTTTTATTGTAAATATATCTGTCCAAATTCAAATTTAACCATGCACGTGTGTATGCAGTGGGCGGGCAGTGGTGTCATGTTCACTCACACAGCTGTGCTAACCGCAAGACTTGCTGGGAAGTGCTTAAATCATCCTCTGAAGCCAAGTGATGGTCAGAATTTATTCGGCCATTATACGCTGGTGAAGTTGCGTAATTAATCGGATTAATTACCATTACCATAGCAATAGGTGAAAACAATTTTGAACATATCGCGCTGCGCTACAAGCAGGTTACACTCATCACCTGTACTGTGTATGTCTGCAATCATAGATTGAATACAATACTGGTCTTTTCAAAGATCTTACAGGTGCAGCATGATATGGTTCAATGAAGAGGTACCGCCTGAACGTATCAGTGTATAACGCGGTATATTCAAAATTGTTTTCACCTATTGCTATGGTAGTTAATCCGATTATTACGTAACTTCGCCAGCGTATTGGAATAAAACAGGAGGATGTGAGTTCATAAGGGCAATGTCGGGGATTATAGGTCACAATCGATGTGGAGAGATGAGAGGTCCGACCAACAGCCATAGCGAATGGTTCATGTTCAACTAATTCCATGCGGACGGTCTGTGGCTAGTAAGGAATCGTCTTTGACCACATGCGCAGATCTGTCTCGTCAGGAAGATATTTAATATCCCGAATTTATAATAGGCCTATGCCTACCAGTTCCATCGTATAACCGATCTGCTAGAGAATATTTGTTACCATGTTTAATAAATTCGTATTTATCGTATAATAAAATGTAGCCAAATGTATATTATGTGTCACACGGTTTTCTGCTGAACCACTAGCAGGCTATGTTACCACATCTATGACAATGACAAAGGTGAATTTTGATGATTTTTACGATCGTCCGGATGAGCAAATCACTGAATGGGTCTTTAGTTCCTCCTCTCCTTATCCTGCCAATATTATATGAATCAAAGAAAATAAAGAAAAAATAAAATTAAACAAGAAAAAAAGACAAAGAAAAGAAACAATAAAAGAAAAACAATAGAATAAATTAAACTAAATATGAAAAAAAAAATGATCACGAAAGGAGTCTTTAGAAAATGCAAGAAAATATAAATGAAAAGTTTGAACAATATTTTGTTTATAAAAGTTTGTGTGACCGTGATGAGGCTCGAACTCACCATCTTCCGATCTAAAGAACCAAAGTCTTATGCCTTGCCAAGTGAGCTATGCTCGTGAGATGCGAAATAAAGATAAAATAATACATTGTATACCTGCTTGTGTCGGTAAATGATTTGCTCAAATTCCATAATGATATAATATTGTGGAGGGCGCTAGCGTGAAATATGCTATCATCACAGTCGCTTCTATTCCTTATAGACGGGTTTCTACGGTATCAGATTGTAGCAATTAAGATCTTGACATCAATTTCCCTACATGGTATATAATAAATTCATTTGACCTTGACCATCGAGCTTTTGCCTTGACAGACGAGGGAAGCGTTTAGAACGTTCCAATTCACCGTAGAAATGACGTAATTAATTGGATTAACTATAGCAATAGATGAATACAATTTCGAACATATCGCCCTGCACTACAACGCTCACTGATCGGTACCTATGCATTGAGCCATAGATATCAAACACTGTAGATGTCAAAGGACATGGATATGGACCTGTATCGAAATTCTATAGAATATGCATATTATGCTGATCACTGGCACCTGTTAGAGTGCCGCTGAAGTTGTAGTGCAGGGCGATATATTCAAAAATTGTCTTCATCTAATAGGCCTATTGCTATGGTACCGTAGTTAATCCGATTATTAGGTCACTTCTACGGCGAATGAGTGTCCAACTTAGCTATAGAGTGAACACGATCAATGCAAATGCAATTGATATTCTTTCAAATATAATATGGCCAATTCAGAAAGAAAATCTTGTTTATCGTATAATGGGCCTACATCAAAACGGTAGACCATCAAGAAGAACCTCGGCTATGCCGGTGAAGCCGAGCATCGAGCGGCCAGCCGATAATCATTCTTGAAAGAATATACTTCTTGTTGGACACTGAAATATTTTGTTCACTATTATTAGGCCTATAATAGGCCTATAAACGTGTTTTTGTTGTTGTTTTTGTTGTTTTGGGTTTTTTTGGTCATCTGATTTGTAAAAGAACGTGTTTGACAACGTCATAATAAGGTTCTTCCAACGAATGCAACTTATCTCATGAGACTGAGCTGAGCCTCCCGGGCCGTATTCATGGGATATAGTAGGCCTATGCATTTAGTTCCCTAACGTTTACTCTTAATAATTTTTATTACCCATTAGGCCTATGGTATATCCTTATGACATGAACTTTGGAGTTGCGTTCCAAAAAGCAATGCCATAGCAATGCTCCAAACATTCGTTAAAATTACAACGTTTAATAGCTAAATAAGGGTCTTGCAAGTCCTCATTGTGTCGTATCTACTAATAATCTGGCCTAAAAACCTCTTGCATGGAGCATGTTCTTTTAAGGGCTGTTCTTGTTAAAGAATATTCTTGTTTCCTATCATTTACCTGTACGTGTTGCCCGGGGGGAGGCACTCGAATATGAAAATGACGTAGCTGTGCCTACCGGAGTATGACATTATTAAAAGTTTCTAAAGTTGTCCTCTCAGGAGAACTTAAACCAAAAGGTACATTCTCCGATAAAGTGTTCAGGTTTGGGCTCAGGAATGACAAAATGCTAATCACGAAGAATTCATGAAAATCATGCAGAATCGTAAACTTCAGTCAGTGTCAGAACACGAAACAACGTATGGGTGATTTTTTAACAATACTTCATTTTTAAGCAATATTACTTCTACGTATTGGGGTAACGTATCTGCGGTAACGTATCTGTTAAGCACTTTCCCACCTTAATGGTGCAAGTATAAAAACGTACCGACTTAAGTTTATACCCATACTTGATCGTTATACAGAACGCACCTTGACTAGCGACATGGAGGAAAACAATGGATATTCATAATCAGCTTTATTGTTTTATACTTTCTAGGCACTACAACCTCTAGCCCCACATATTTTAGATATCTCCTAAGTATATGTTATAAGTCATTTCTTTCTGACGAAACAAGTCTGAAAACTCCGGGCGACACAGATTTGGCATTTTGAACACTTTATCGGAGAATGTACCAAAAATGGTGCCCGAAACCATCAAATATCATGGGGGCCCAAGAATGTGATACAGAACCGTCTTCGGTTCTTTAATAGAGATCCTTTAAGAGTTCTCCAAAATTAAAGAATCTTTTAGAGGTTCAAGAGGAGGGTTCCCCTGAGAGGACAAGAAAGGTTCTATTATATCTAGAACCTTTATTTCTTAGAGTGATAATAGGGGTCTATTTTTGTCCAAAAAAGGGGGTCATTCAGTGGGGGCTCAAAGAAAATGGGGGTCATTCATCTGGGCAAAAATGGGCAAAACTTTGCAACAATATGCAATTTTGAAGCTAAAACAGCTACAAAGATGTTTAATTCGTTCAAAATGCGCGCGGAGAGCGCAAAAATGTGCAGATTTGCACATGTCATCGGGCACCTGACGCATGCTAATAATATGCGTGGTGCCCCCGTGCATGTAGGCAGTCACAAGGCCAATGTCATCCATTGAGCTTGCTTATTCAGGCAGTAAACACTTACTACAAAATTACATGCAAAGCTAAGCTCATAGTGATCAAGTTCGACAGATTCTAATTCTATTCTGTAAGCATGGCCTGGTAAGTTCGACTTCCCGATACACTCAAAATCGAACGTGCTCACATGAGTGAAGATAATATCATCATAAGACGCACCAAAAGTTACAGGTAAGTAAGGTGTTATATTTTCATTTTCTGTGATGTTTTAATTTGAAGATACCGTATAACTATGAGTAAATTCGATATGTTTTAGGTGCTTTTTAGTTAATTCATGCATGATGCAGCTGGCAATAAACATGCATATTTCGATTTGTATTGCACTTTTTACCAATAAGCAGTATGCAGACTCCGAGTATTAGACGTACAATATTGTATGTAACATATCTACGCTATTTAATCTATTGCCATTCTATTTCCAGTAATGTTTAAGTTCTAACGAATATTTGATGACGTAAAATCGATAATATATTACGTATAATATCTGTATGGTATAGAAATATATTATCGATTTTACGTCATCAAACATTCGTTAGAACTTAAACATTACTGGAAATAGAATGGCAATAGATTAAATAACGTAGATATGTTACATACAATATTGCATGTCTAATAAAAAGTCTGCATACTGATACTGCTTATAGTCTCTCATAGTGCCACTGTTTAGTGATGGATATCAGAATTCCGGGATGATCAGAATCAGCTCGGATTCAGCTCGATCCTCCACGAATCAGCAGCCTCAGCTAATTTTGACTGAATGAAAGATCGATCGATTGGATTAATTGGTTTATTTCATACTTGATTCCGGGACTTGATTGATTGTTTGATTGATTGATTGATTGCTTGATCTTGCAAAATCTTACTCATGGTTCATACATTATGATATTCAAAACTATGAACATCTAAGCAAAAAGAATATACCAAGCATTTCTATCATTTAGTAAGCTCTGGTGGCTCTGAAAAGAGCCGTTCATTCTTTAGTTTGAAAATCGTTTTCAATCGTATTTACTTCAGATTAAATTAACTACTACGATAGCGATTGTGAAACCTGATTTAAATCTTGAGGATGGTGGTGACTGTGATTCCTTTCTTACAAATCGAGTTTGATACCGGTATCGAGTCCTGACTAGTCTAGGACTCGACACCGAATGATACGTGACTAGGTTTCAATCTTGAATGACGACTAGCCGACTGTAAGTCATTTCCTGGATTCGAGTTTTGATATTGAGTCCTGGCTAGGACCCGATATGTATGGTCTGATTGGATCAGATTGGACTCATTCATTTTTGATATAATATAATCATTAAGGTTTGGTAATATGACCAAGCTCTCCCTTTTAAAGATATTTTTATTACACGAATGCCCACGAATCAAAAAATTGCACGTGTGCTTCATTCACTTCTGCGACGCGACCTTGTCCTTAAAATTATAAAACGTGTGCTTTGAATTATTAAATGTCCGTTTGAAATAAAGGCAATTATCAAACAGTATAATATAGGTTACTAATCTAAAAATATGCTGAATTTGTAGTAGAAATGTTCATTCAATCCTTATAATTCTTTTTACTGCTGTGAATATTTTGTTAAAAACTTTTTAATATGTACATCAACATCCAAAATTTGGATTAAAAAGACAAAAACCACCGACGTATCGTGTATCGGGAGCTAGCATATCCCTTTTACTACACTGTAAAATATTACCGTTATTTTACGGCAATTTCCCGTAAACTTTACGGTTATTTACCGTAAAATTGAATTACTATTTGTCCTGACAAATGTGTTTAAGGGTACCGGGTACATGATGTGTTGTTGGTCAAGGAGCCAAAAAAATCGATTTTCATTATCAAAATCAATATATTATTGAAAAATAAAACTTTGATGTTTTGCAAAAGTTCATTCTACAAATCACATTACTTTGAAAACTTGCTTGATTTATTGTTGTTAATGAGTTATACAAAAGTGTTGTTGTTTCAGCATTCTTTACAACATAACTCAAGAACCACAGGGCTGCAAAAGCATACATGTGATATTTGAATTCTTCTACACACTCGCTATGTAATGATGATAATAATTTTTACTAATTTTACTAAATGTAGGGTACACTAATAGTGTACCCTACAATTGACCTTCACAGTATAGATAGGCCAAACTATTCTTTTTCTGATTTTATTCAGCTACAATTATTCCACATTGTGATGTGTCCTTATCCCCGTCCTTATCACATGAACTTTGGAGTTGCATTGTAGATGTGCACGCCAGAATTCATTTCAATGCTCCAAACATGTTTTACTACGTTTAATAACCAAAGAAGGGCCTCACAACTTCATTATGTCGTACGTACGCCTATACTAAGAAAATAATCTGGCCAAAAACTCCTGCGCAGAGCATGCTCTTTTAAGGGCTGTTCTTGTTAAAGACTGTTCTTGTTTCCTCATCTTACCTGTATGACATGTTAGCCGGAGGGGGGGGGGGCACTCGCATAATGAAAGTGACGTACCACATGTCTACGTCTATGTCCGGGGGTCATTTAGTGTGAGAACGCTTAAAATAAGTGTCATTGACAGCGTGAAAAGGTAACTTTCTGGGCAAATAGGCCTCTACTGTCTATGATTATAGGCGAAGCTTTGCGAAAAAATACAATTTTAATTAAACTTTATAGCTACAAAAATGTTAACTTCGTTCAAAATGCGCGCGAAGAGCGCAAAAATGTGCAAATTTGGTGTAAATTCCTAACAAACAAAGGAAAGAATCATTGGGTGTAATAAAGCTGATGAAAAAAGGGGGTCATCGCGTGGAATACTGGGGGTCTGTTGACAGGCACATGACGCATGCCAATATATGTAAGTGCCCTCGGGCGTAAAATATTTTACATATCTGGCAGACAATCACAGGGTATATAGGCCAATGTCATTCATTCAGCTTGCTTATTCAGGCAGCAAAACGAGAGTAAAACTACGCGTATTTGACAAATTTAACTCTGAAGCATTCGACTTCCCGATACACTCAAAATCGAGGGACGTGGAAGTCGTGCATTTAAGATTATAGACGCATCAAAAGATACAGGTAGGGTTTATTTTCATTTTCTATGTGCTATAATAATTTGAAGGATAACGCAATTTTGAGTAAATTCGGCAATATACATACAATGTACATGTATTTCAATTTGTTTTGTACTTTTTGTTCCGGAGAATCTATTTGTTCACATTGCCTAAAACATCTAGTACATTGCAGTTCTTTAGCATATCCCTTTAGTACTTGCTTGAAGCGTGAATAATGTGTGTGAGAAAGATATACTATTACTAGACGAGTTAAAATGCCGTCTCTTGTACAACATGTTATAGCCCCAAATAGTTGCTTGGTTTTAGTCATGAGATTGCATGGTGGCCAGGAGATGTAGCAGAAACACGTACTCTCCGTAGCTCTCTGTTTACATTAGTATGTAAGAAGGCATCTCATTGGTCCTGCTGTTGGATGCCGCGTTGGGATGTGAGTGACCTAAAGCAAAATGTAAAGTAATGACAGGCTAAATACTGCGTCGGACAACTTAACTTGGTATATAGCTTTGCCTTCGAGCATGGAAGTTACCTGCTAATTTATTCTCCTGTTTGTTCAATGCATGGTAAATATAATGTCTCATCTAAGACAAACGACCCTAAACCTAACCCCTAACTGGCCTAACCCTAATCTTAACCTCTAACCTTAACCGTAATTAGCATTATGGTGATGTTTGGTAAAAAGTAACACATATTTAGGTTAAATACCAAGTTTCCCATTTTAACGGTGAAAATCTATTGACCCCGGTGTTTTTTTTATTGTATTTCTTATTTCTCTCTCTTTCATTTGACACCACTCGGAGGTTTAAAGCTTCGTGGCATTTCGTGATATACCCATTTAAGACCGAGTGGAATAGTTAGTTAGTAAGTAAGCTAGTCCTTCAGTATCTCCCAGGTGCTGGACGTACTGTAAGTACAGTGTGCGCGGCCGTCCCGGTTTCCTGTTCCCATGTGGTGGAATATAAAGCGCATATTCTTTCACAGGCTCGCCATCTTCAAGACGCAGTATATGGCCGAGAAATTTGAGTTGATGAATCTTGACTCTGGCAACCAGTGGAGTGGTGTTGGTCAGGTTGTAGATGGTTTCATTTGGAATCCGATCCACACGCTTGATGTTTAACATGACTCTGTAGCAAGATGTTGCAAATGCATTGATCTTGTTTTCCATGACTCGCACCCGTACAGAAAGACAGTAACACACGTTGTCTGAAACAGCTTGATTTTTGTTTCGATTGGCAAGGACGGGCTTCTCCAAAGGCGTTCCAGTTTCCAGAAAGCTGCCCAGGCTAGTGTTTTTCTTCTTCTTAGGTCTCCAACACTAGAGCCCATCTTGGAACCCAAATACTTGAAGTCTGTGACATGGTTGATGGTACTACCATAGACTTCTGGTGCTGGTGCTGGTTGGGCGTTACAATTTGCAGTCATATATTCTGTCTTAGGTGCGCTGATGACAAGGCCTAGATCTGCTGCTGCAGTTGCAGTCCTAGTAAGCTGTGACTGGGCCCGGTCTATGGAAGATTCCAGCAGGGCAATATCATCAGCAAAATCCAGGTCATTCAGCATCTTGGCAGGATACCTGCTTGACCGACGTGGGTAGGTAACAATTCCAGCGTCAATTCCAGAAGTTGATTTCATCAGAAGGTAGTCTACCAGGATAATGAACAGGAATGGTGCCAACACATCACCCTGAAGCACTCTAGTTGTTACTTGGAAAGCCTGGATGGCATTGACTACAACCTTTGGTATTCCATAATGCCGCAGCACTGAAAACATGACGGACCTGTTGATGGAGTCGAAGGCTTTTTTGAAGTCCACAAAAGTGACTGTTAAGGGAAGTTGGTACTCCTTGAAGGCTTCCATGATCCTCCTCAAAATGTGTATTTGCTGAGCACAGCTGCGACCCGATCTAAAGCCAGCCTGGTTGCTTCTCAGTATAGGATCAATGTGGGGTCGGATCCTGTTCAAAAGGATCTTGTTGTACACTTTTGCGGCAATGGACATAAGCGACATACCACGGTAGTTTGTCATGAGAGAGAGAGAGGTCACCTTTCTTTGGTAGAGGAATGATTACATTCGTAACCCATTGACGTGGCGGTGTCAGCGTTGAGAATACTTCCATACAGAATTCGAGAATCATATCAATCATGCTATCCCCTCCTCCCTGAAGTGCTTCTGCAGTTATACTACTTCTTCACGAGTTGGGGGCTCAGTGATAATAGGAAGATCTTCAACAGCTGGTGCAGGAAGTTTTGAAGCTGCTGTGCCACTGTCGTTGTTAAGGAGTGAGCTAAAATATTCCTTCCATTCCTCAAGCAGTTCATGGTCACTGGTTGGAGCTGATCCATCTCTCTTTTTGACTTTCACCCCTTTCCTTGAGTTCTTCCCAGAAAGCGAGTGTATAATTTTCCAGGTGGTGGTATAATTCCCCATCTCGTCGGCCAGCTTCAGGTCTTCCATCTGCTTATTGAGGGTAGCAAGCTCATCAGATTTATAAGAGTTGTTAAGGCTGGTGTTCAAGTTCCTCCATCTTTCTCTAGATTGACGAGACTTTGAAATGGAGTACCGCTTTTTGGCCTCATCCCTTTCAAGTTTAAGTCTGATGGTTGCATCTGATACCCAACTTGGTAGTCCGCATGACTCTTGCTTTCCAATAACTTTCTCAGCAACTTCACGGACCGCTGTTTCGAAGGTCTCATACCTATCAGAGATGGGTGTGGTGTCATCCATGCTCAAGACCTGGAATCTGTTTGATAGCTCCAGCTGAAATTCCTCCTTTGTACCAGGATCTTGCAACTTCTTCCAGTTGAATTTTGGTCTCTTGCAAGGTTTTCCTTTGCTAGTTCGCAGACTGGCAGCTAGACGGGTGCTCACAATACGATGATCGGAGTCCACTTCTATTGAGTTGTATGCTCGACAGTTGCGGAGAGAATTTACCCACTTGCTGTTTATTAGTATGTGATCTAACTGTGCATGGGTTGATCCAGCTGGATGGGTCCATGTCCAGAGACGGTTCCTGGGTTGCGGGAATCTCATCTGGGCCGGTCTGAGATTGTACTCCTGGACCAATAACCCAAGGATGGGAAAGATGACTGCCTGTTCCTATTCTGGCATTAAAATCGCCAAGGATGAGATGGACCCGTGAGATAGCTGAAGTTCATTATATACGCCTATGTGACCTTGGCCTATAATAGGCCCTATTCAATTTTGTACAAATGAATATTTAATTGTAGATTTGATTTTCAACAGGGTCAGATATAAATGACACTCAAAATAAAAAAATCTTAAGGGATATGGCTCGCATCCTTTAAGTATATAGTCCCTATCATGATATGATAAGTCATGAAAATATATTGAAATGATGATATTACTGTTCTTTTAGCATTATACATACATACTTTCTAATATCTCAGACTGAAAAACGGTTGTTTCTTTATTCTATATACAGTTCTGTCCAAGAATCATCATTTCATAGCTGACTTTTTTTGTGTACTCTGGTTTGGGAGATAAAATGTCCATCGTCAGAGACTACATGGACTATGGAGGAAAACGGAAAATAGATGTTCTGTTGAATGCTCCAAATATAATATGTGAGTACCCAGCAAACACAAAAACGTTTTTAAAACGTTTTAAATAAGTTATATTTTGGGTTTTGGTTTAGGTAAAAACGTTTTAATAACATTAAAATGTCGGGTTATATAAACATGATAAAGGTCATGAAAACGTTTTGTATGAAAACACACTACAACAATATTTTTTAAATGTTTTCGAAATGTTATTGTAAACTATTTTTGCAAACATTTTGGCCAAATATTTTGTCAACACTAAAATAACATTATGTTAAAATATTTGCACCCAGCAAGCACAGAAATGTTCTTTAAATGTTTTTTACAAAACGTTTTAATAACATTTAAATGTCGGGTTATATAAAGGGCGTAAAAACATTTTAAAAACGTTATTGTAAATATTTTGGGCAAACATTTTTTGCAAAATATTTTTTCAACCCCAAAATAACATTCTGTTTAGAATGATTTGTATCAAGTTTTCAAAAATGTTTTTGGAATGTTATTAAAGCGTTTTTATACCCTTTTTATAACCCGACATTTAAATGTTTTCTGTAAAACATTTGTGTTTACTGTGCAGTAAATTACCAACAAATGTTATTTAATATTACGAAAACGTTTTATACCATTAATGTACCCTTTATATAAGCCGACATTTAAACGTTTTCTGACAACCATTTATGACCTTTTGCGAATGATGTCGAAAACGTTTTGTGTTTGCTGGGTATACCGTTGGATCAACTTGGTATGTGATTTTATATTGTAAATATATGTATAGCCTCTTATTAAAGAATTAGCAGAATCATAAATTAGTTTTTCCAACTATAATAATTAATAATATTTTAATTATATCGGACTGATAACTGATGGTCGGGCTTGTACGAACATTACGGACCGGGTTCGTCACGACCATTATACAGACCCGGGTCCGGCACGAACATTACGGTCCGAGTTCGTCACGGCCATTATTCAGACCCACGGATCCGTCACGAACATTACGGTCCGGGTTCGTCACGGCCATTATACAGACCCGGGTCCGGCACGAACATTACGGTCTGAGTTCGTCACGGCCATTATTCAGACCCACGGATCCGTCACGAACATTACGGTGCATGCGGGTTCATCACGATCACGGTCATTATACAGACCCCGGACCTGTATAACTATTAAATTTATCATATTTACTTCGTCTTCAGACCTACTGATGTTTTGGAACTACACTTATAGTTGGATTTTGTCCTGACCCGGAAGAAACGGGGAGGGGAGGGGGTAAGTTTAGGGGGACTTTTCCTCGTACATGCCGTCGCCATTGGCATTTATGAAGTTTAGTGTCACACCGCCTGTAGCTTATTTTGATATGATGATTATTAAATAATTGTTTCTATTTCTATTTTTCAGGCTACGTCCGCGCTGTTTTGTTTATGTGGGGATTATGGCGAGCTCTTGATCACGACTATGTGTTTGGAGCCATTATGTGGTTGGCCAACTGTGTGTTAGATGAGGTGGACGGCAAGGTAGCACGGAAGTTCAAACAACGTAAGTTATCAACTAAAATAATTGTATCACTATAATATTTTTTAATCGCTGGTACATGTAAAGAGACGAATTGTGTAAGATCAGTCACAAACTGCTACACATAATTATGCTACACAGGAGCTCACTGGAGTACCCCAGGGTTTCATCGTGGGCCCTCTTTATTCTCACAATCTTTACTTCTTTAATGTCTTCAGAAATGTACAGAAAGAGGACAGTATTTCACAGTGGGTAAACCCGGCAAATTCAAACGATTTACCCATTTCGTGCAGCACCGTGTTATGTCCGACTGGCGATTTTTTGACACGACGGTCGCATGACGAACCAATCAGAAAACAGGAGTATATAACTAACTTATTTTTGTTTACTTTTTCATTGATATTATGTTATATTGTATAGGATCTAAATTTGGCGAGCTATTGGACGCTATTTTGGATTTCACCGTTTTCGAAGTGGGTCACAAAACCCTTCTGTGTATGATTTACCCTGATTATGCCTTCATTATCATATGCCATACGGTTATTAACCAGTTTTCAACTTGGATTTACAGACAAAGGTAAATTAAAGTACTGAGAAGAAGCAAGTATTGAGGCAGGTTGGTTACATCGGATGGCATCGGATGCTACCCCTTTCATCGCATTTGTAATTAAAAAAATCTATGTATATAGGGACAGCGGCTGCGGACTGAGCCAGGACCGTCGACGTCAGGACGGCGGCGCGGGACTGGAATTTGTCGACACTCAAGACTGGCCTGCCTTCGGATTTGTATATCTCGGTTAGGTTCAGTATAGTACCGGTGGTAGGTCTGCAGACCGCACTGTCCAGAAATATTAGACAGGTTTTAATGTGCAAATTATCTTCGGGAGACGCTTGACGCCGGACGAGACATGAATTTGACGTCACACGTAAAACTGCCGGCAATATTAATGGCAACTGTTGACATGATCAGAATGGTACATGGTCGACTGCAGATCCGTCGGATAACGCTTTTTCAATAGGAAATGAACTTTGCTGCTTGCATGATGTCACGATGAGGTTAGCATTTATTCCGTATTGAAAAGCGTGTTCCGACGGATCTGCACTCGTCCGGCCTCGGATTGAGTAGGCCCTAAAACTTCTCTGAACATTCATTGTCAAATTAAGGTTTGGTTTTACTTTTCCCGAAGATAAGTTACACAACCGAATGGAGGTCGGGATTAGCCTTAGTTCCTCTGCCCACAACCACGAGACCATGGCGGAACAATGCAACGCAGCCCGATGATCGTGCTTAGCAGTTGAAGGACTGGTGTGGATCCGGGGATTTCTCGGGACGAGTTTTGTTGGGTTAAATTTCGTGGAAAATTGTCGGATTGTAAAAGAAACGAAAAGCTCACCAGCTTGCAGGATTTGGTCTAATAATATTGTAGCTAATTGTGTTTGGTCTAATAATTGTGTAATGTTATGTTTTCTTGTTTTGCTTAAGGCTAGTGGGATGGTAGGAGCCACACTTTACCAGATAACTAAAAATCTGCAATGTACTTTGCATCTTTGATCTTATAGGAAATGAGTGAATTGCATTTATATTTCTATAGGTGGTGCAGTTCTTGAGTTAAGGCTAATCATATATCAAACAAACGTTTTTGGGCATTTACGCTTTCCCGATAATGAATCTCCTTTATAAAACACGAGCCATTGTCTTAATATTTGGATGCAAACACCGCAAGGTCATGTTCTCCTCCAACAGCCTAAAGATTAACATTCGGAATATGCTTTAATGATATTTTTTTGCTCGCTAGATCCTTGGCGGTGTCCGTATTGAATCTGATGACTGATGAGTTATCGAGAAAGAATCGAATCTGTACCGTTACAATTTTTTTTTTTCCATTTTTTTTCAATAGTTGCGACTTAACAGGCAATGACATGTCGAAGAGCACGAATTGGTTGCTGCAAGCATATGAAACCGTAAGTACAATCTCGCAGACTCCATTAACCGTTTCGAGATATGGCGTACACAATAGGAGGGCAGTCTTCAATATGGGTAAAACCCAGTAGCAGGGTAGCGTAGCCAGGGAGGGGGCACAAAAAATGAAAGAAAAAAGTGTCCCAAGGAGCCCCTTTTCTACCAAAATTCAGCCCGATCATGGGCCAAAATAGTGTAAAATACCAACAATTTTAAGCGCTACGCGCGCACGTTGTAAAGATAAAGCCACTTCCATTATAATACCAAATTTTTGTTCGCTACGCGCGCACATCGTCCCAGATAAAGCCTTCTTTTAAAGCTCGAAGACACACAGTCTCTATGTATTGTATGATGCATCTGTAATTTTCGTCTGTGCCACCGAAATTTTATTTTGCCACCCCTGTCCAAAAAGCTGGCTACGCCCTAGCGCCATCCTATTGTGTCACCCATATCTCGAAAAGGCTAATTAATGCTATTGATAATGATATAACTTAATCCTAGAAATTACTCCTATAGAAATGGGGGTACGGTTTTAAAGCTCGGGCGATAGACCCATCAAAATGATAAGGGTGGTATCAAAACTCGACCGACGGTTGACCGGCGGTTCTGTCCGGTTGCTAAAACTCGACCGGCAGTTCCGTCCGGTTGATATTGTTCTGGCAACCGGACGGGGACCGCCGGTCAACCGCCGGTCGAGTTTTGATTTCATCCCTAATTCATGATATAATTATTGCTTATGTTATTCTTGCCTTCCAAGAACTGAAGCGGAAAACTTATGACTCTAAAAATACCGGTGAATTATCTGTCGGAATATAGACTGGAGTAATGGTCAGAATAAAAACCTTTCGTATAGTGACAAACTATCGGAGAAATAATCTTTCGGAATAACAATAATTTTCGGATAAACGATCGCGATCCTTAGGACTATTCCCTTTCCCACAAATGACAATTCGGAATACAACACAAACCTTTCTGGTTTATGACCTTTCATGTTTGAAAAACATGTTCAGAATAAAAAAAAACCTGTTCGGAACCAAAAACTTCTGTTCCCATGGACTATATATATATAAATCATCTTTATTCAACATAAAGAAAAACACATATAAAGCCCAGATCTACTGCAACCCATTCCGGTTGCAGGCAAGGCAGGACAAAAATACAAACATTTAAATAAATAAACAAAGTTGGAAATACTCATGGCGGGAAGAAAAAGTTAAATAATTTCATTTACATTCCAAGATGTTTCATATCTGGCGATGAAAATGGAATAAGATGACATTAGCGCCGATTTAATCAACTGGGTCTTGAGATCAGAATACTTTGTGGGAAGATTGAGATCTTTTGACAGACGAGTCAGACTATTCTTGTTGTCGGCGTCAATGAAGCCTCTTGAGCCTACTTCAACAGCAACAAGTGAGCAACAGTACCCGGCGTTAGTGATGTCGGCAACCAGGGAAGAATAGCGATCAAGTTTGGTGTAATGAGCTTTACTGATGTTTGGTTCAAATGGTACCGACAACTCAAAGAGAATGACTCGCTTGTCAGAAGGCCAGTATAACACAATGTCCGGTTTTTGAGACGTGGAAATGATATTGGGTGGTATGGTCCCCCCTCCTATGGTATAATTTTCCAGATCGGCATAGATTTTAATATGAGAATTACGAAATGCCTCCGACTGTTGAAATGTGGAAAGAAAAAATAAAGTCTCAGGTAAATATACCGGTATAGCCTATACCTTCCAAATCCAATTGAATGTTCTGTATGGTTTTCTTTTTATCTTGGCAATAATTCTCAGGATTTAGGTTATTATACCATATGGGGTGATTGGATATTCTGGTTGATGTTATACTTGGTTCACTACACTACCGGACCAGTAGGTGAGTAAAAATAAATTCATTTTAACGTATATTAAAAACCCGATAGTTTGCATATGTGCTTAGGCCTACTATCGAGCGCTTTTAAAACATGCAAACATGAAGAGCCCCGGCCCCATCCACAAAAGTGTGAAGGGTTTTGAGCAAATCATCGATACACGTACAGACTTGACATTTAATATGGAATATTTTTTCGCAAAATTCCAAGACTCGTCTGGAAGGGACCTGCATAAACCACACGGGCTAAATATTAATTGGGGTGTGTCGGGAGATGGTGTAAAATAATTGTTTGACAGAAAATGTACTTTCCATTAGTTTACATTATGGTGCTCATAATGTAGTGAATTAGCCTAGAATGGTGGATTTAAGTAGATTGAATTTGATTATTGTGGGGGTAACATTTCCGAATTTAAGCAACATTATTCTGATATTATCAAATTTATTGATGTTTGAGGTGATATTTACTGAACCTAAATACCAATAAGTGTTCGTCAGAACTAAAATGTACTTGTAATCTCCCAGTTGTGAAAGTGGGAGGAGTTTAAAAGTATGGCTCTTAAAAGTGGTACGCACTCAGAAAGTTTGAATGGCCCTCTGGAGCCAAATGTTATAAACTTACAAACACAAAGAAACAGCGTGAGTTCATTGGACAACCAGGAATCCGCGCAGTTGTTTTTGTACCGTAAGTGTTTTTACATACACGTGTATCTATCCCGGGTAGTGATTTAGTTTCCCTGCTGTACAACGTAATTATTTACCAGGCGATGTCGATGTGCGCTTTACAAGTGTGCCGAATGTTCCGCCTTATTTGGCCACGAATTATTAAGCTCTCAACTCTTTTGAAATGGTTGGCCCAGAAATTTGCAGGTTTACTTGTTCATATAAGACATGTAAGAACTTTGTGTATACGATTTGCTCAAAAAACCTGTACCTTTTGTGAATGGCGCTATTCATGTTTGCTTTGCTTTCGTCCCTGGCTTTGGAGCGTTTCGACCATTTCGACAGTATTTTTTGTGGGACATGAGAGCACATCAGACATATCGAATTGCATTCTGAATACGAAGAATGTCTTTCTGATATCAAATAATTTTCATTTTTGAAATTCACGATATAATACAAATTTTATGACAAATTATTAAAATTTGATATTTTTCACATTTTGATATATAATAGTCCTCGAAGTAAATTTTATAAATCTAATGATATATTCTTAAAGTGTATGTATATAGCTGGGAGGAAAAGCCGACGATCAATTGAAAATTTTGACCTTTCATATTGAAGATATGGATTTTTTTCCCCAAAAGACCTAATTTTTTTTGGTGTTTTGATCGTCGGCTTGTCATCCCACCTACATACACTTTAAGTACATATCATCAGATTTATAAAGTTTACTTCGAGTACTGTTAAATATCAAAAATATCAATTTTTAATCATTTGCCATAAAATGTGTATTACATTGCGAATTTAAAAAATCAAAATTATTTGATATCAGAAGGACATTCTTCGTATTCAGAATGCAATTCGATATGTCTGGTGTGCTCCAGAGGATGATTAAAGGAAGCCCCATCATGCACTGCAAAAGTGTTATCACTAGAGTTTCAACTGCCACTTTACTTTTCAAATCCCATTGAATTCTGTGCAGAAGAATTGTGTGTGTGTCATTATTACTTGGTCGATTTCAGAACAAAAGTGATGTGTGCATAAAGGATAATTCACACCTAAAATGTGAAATCGACCAACATTGTGAATGTGTTTTTATTGTAAATATATCAGTCCAAATTCAAATTTAACCATGCACGTCTATGCAGTGTGCGAGCAGTGGTGTCATGTTCACTCACACAGCTGTGCTTAAACCGCAAGTCAACACAGTGGCGTGATGGGTAGTGCTTAAATCATCCTCTGGGTGTGCTCTTATGTCCCACAATAAATACTGTCCAAACGCAGAGGATGATTTAAGCACTTCCCAGCAAGTCTTGCGGTTAGCACAGCTGTGTGAGTGAACATGACACCACTGCCCGCCCACTGCATACACACGTACATGGTGAAATTTGAATTTTGACAGATATATTTACAATAAAAACACCTTCTAAAGGTTAGTCGATTTCACATTTTATGTTATCTACAGTAGGTGTGAATTATCCTTCATGCATACATCACTTTAGATCTGAAATCGACCAAGTAATAATGACACACGGGCAATTCTAAAACAACATCTTTTGCACAGAGTTCAATGGGATTTGAAAAGTAAAGTGGCAGTTGAAACTCTAGTGATAACACTTTTACAGTGCATGATGGGGCTTCTTAAATCATCCTCTGGTCCAAACGCTACCCATCCTTTAAGTTAGTAGCCATGCTTATTATAGTACTATCGGTACCTATAAAATCTCGTCTTTCTTTCAGTTCCTGTCCTAAACATTGGTCTATGGGTAATTATTATGTGGCCCTGCTTCATATTCACGATCATCAGGACCGTCATCAGTGTTTTTGGAAAAATTGTCAGCGCAGTTGATGTCTTGGTTTCTGTTGATATAGAAAAGGTGGACTGACGTATCAAAGTGGACAAACGTATAGACAATTGGACGAAACGTGGGCAGAAACGTATTATATATGGATTGCTCGAGAAGTCTCGGAATTTGCTCAGCGATAGCTTCACATTCGAGGCTAGAGACCTTTGCATTCAAAATCTAGTCAGTTCGCTGAAGCACGACACCGTGTACGTAAAGCAATGAAGTTTGGAACTTGAGTAAACACAGCCGAGCGCTGTGCACATCAAAAATATTGCTAAAATTGCACTTCAACAAAATTTTAGACTGTTCAACTTCAAACTCGACAGATTTTACTCAAAAGATACAGTTGACTCATCGATCCAAAATAAAATAAAACTCGTTGCAAAAAATGTCAACGCTGTCCGACCGAAAAACGATAGCAACGTAGGCCCATGATACTCTAGCATCGAATGCGTAACTATCGTGTGCAAATTCGAAGCTAGCGAGTAACTATCGTGTGCAAATTCAAAGCTAGTGACTAAAATGTACCGAGAGCAGTATGGGACATTTTACTTCATAAATGAAAAATCGCCTACGCGGTAGAATGCCAGGTTACTAGTAATTCATTAATTGGTGGTTATGATGGTGGAGGGGCATATGTATAGTTTCGCTGGCGAAAGGAAATGTCCGATACTGTTTGCGACAGAGACCTATTTATGTTTTACATGTATATAAAAGTATAATATAGAAAAGGGTTATGTGTCGTACAGGGTGTCCCAAAAACAGAGGCCCCTCATTGCGCTCTATTTTTTTCCTATTTCAGAAAAGTTGATCAAGTATATGTTGGTATGTATAAAAGATTTAATACACCGAAACAATTATTTCAATCGGCTCATAACTTTTGAAGATATGCCCTTTTAAAGAAATGTATCCGTTTTTCACTCTGTCCACGGAGGAGGTTTTAGATTTAGATTTAGATTAGATTTATTATTATCTTTTCACTCATTACATGATACAAGAAAAATACATAAGAATAATACATTATAAAGATATAAATAATAATACAAATATAATAATTATGGAAATACATAATACAACGATGAGTGAAGGAATTACAGTAAAGGCCCAAAGGCCTGTAGCTCTGTAACCCCTTGATACAGGTATATGGCATTTATTTGACATGGCAGCAGGTTGGTAGACAACAAAAATGCCGAGTCCAACCAACCAGCTGTCATGTCCATCAATGACATATCCTATGTTAACATTTAAGGAAAAAACAAAGAAAAAACAAAAAAAAATGCACATATCAAAAACTAATTATTGAAGTAAATTAATGAAATTAATGAACAAAATATTGGTGAGGTACACATGATTGAAAGACTAAGAATAGCTTTGCATAAGATGTTGTTTATACTTTTTCCGGAATTGCTTCACTGATGACGAGCACTTGATATCAGAATCAATAGCATTCCAAAGCTTTATACCTGCATATTTAATAGATTTCTCACAAAAGACTTTCTTGACTCGAGGTAAGATGAGATTGTTTCTATATCTAGTGTTTATAGCGTGAATTTCAGAGTGCTTTGTAAAAAGGTCGTCAAAAACATTGGGTAATAAGCAATTTGTATGTTTATACATGAATGTCCCAAGCTCTAGAGCGTACATATCTTTGATGCTTAAAGTATTATATTTAAGTAATAGAGGATTAGTTCTAGATCACTGTAATTACTGTTACTAATAATACGCAATGCTCTTTTTTGAATTTTAAACAGATTATGAATATATGAAGAGCAGGCACATCCCCATGCTAAAATACTATAATTCATGTACGGCAAGACTAACGAACAATATAATGTATACAAAGCTTCACTGGGTAGAAAATGTTTAACTCTGTTAATGACGCCGACATTTCGAGAACAAGTTTTAATGACATTTACGATATGCTCCTTCCAAGTAAGATGTTGATCAATTTGAAGGCCTAGAAACTTTGTGCTGGTGACTCTTTCAAGAGGGGTGACTTCACTATCATTTGAGTCAAGACAAAGATGTAGAGTATAGTCAGAACATGTATTTTTACCACTGCCAAGTAACATGTAGTTGGTTTTTTTTGGCGTTTACAGATAGTTTGTTTATCAGTGAAAAACGGGTACATTTCTTTAAAAGGGCATATCTTCAAAAGTTATGAGCCGATTGAAATTATTGTTTCGGTTTATTAAAGCTAACGGGTAAAGGCTTCTTTACATACCAACATACGGTATACTTGATCAACTTTTCGGAAATAGGAGAAAAAGAGGGCGAAATGGAGGGGGCCCCCTTTTTGGGACACCCTGTATAAAGAAGTGCTCTCGCGATAAAATTGTATGAATATTTAATTTGATTCCAAATTAATATTTAATGATCATTATTTGCATATATTGAATTGATAAAATTAAGAAGAGGATACAATATAAATAAAAAAGTTTAACTAAGGATAAACTGACTGAAAAGTGTCTGTGTTTCTTTTTTCCCGGAGTGAACTATTTTCAAAATTCACAACAAAACTATACCTAAACATTCAGTGCGGATTACAATCACTCTTGGGTGGATGAATACCATTGCAATTATTAGGAGTAAGGGGCCATGAATATAAGGGGTGGTCATAGAATTTTCATACCAAAAATAGGGGGGGGTTATAACATTTTTACACCAACAATAGTGGGTTATTGAATTATTAAGGACTGGTGACTCAAAATATATGCTCGCTGAACGCGCATTCTTTTAAAGCCATAATGTACGATCTTATAATATGAAATTGGTTAATTTTTTTCAAACCTGATTTTTTTTGCATATTTGTAATGTTTACACATGTCCCAACTTGCACCTAAATGGAATCGGCCAAATTTGTTGTCTTCGTAGGACAACAGAGCAAAGTTCGACATATTATCATAATTTACAAATTATGATAACTAGGCGGTTACCCGTATTTGGCGGTTCTCGGCTGTCGCGATTACCTGGCTGATGGTGACTGTACTCACCAAGTTTTATGCCCATAGGACAGTTTTGACTAATTTGACCTCAGATGACCCCAAAATGACCTTCCAAAAATTTGACTCTAAAGGTGACTGTACCCACCAAGTTTCATGCGCATACGACATTTTTTACTAATTTGACCTCAGATGACCCCTGGGTGACCCAGATGACCCCCAAATGACCTTCCAAAAATGTGACTATAAAAGTTGACTGTACCCACCAAGTTTCATGCCCATACCATAGTTTTTACTAATTTGACCTCAGATGACCCCTGGATGACCTCGGGTGATCTTGGCCCACTAACTGAAACAAACTTGTTCTGTCTGAGGTCCAGATGCATCCATCCACCAAGTTTGAGGAACGTGCGACCCCTAGTCTCCGAGAAAATAGGCGGAAAACAATTTTTACTAATTTGACCTCAGATGACCCCTGGGTGACCTTGACCCACTAATCAATACAAACTTGTTCTGTCCTAGGTCAAGATGCACCTACCCACCAAGTTTCATGCCCATATGACAGTTTTTACTAATTTGACCCCTAGATGACCTCTGGTGACCTTGACCCACTAACCAATACAAACTTGTTCTGTCCCGGGTCAAGACGCACCCACCCGTCAAGTTTGAGGAACGTGCGACCCCAGTCTCTGAGAATAACAGTTTTACTAATTTGACCCCTGGATGACCTTGGGTGACCTTGACCCACTAACCAATATAAACTCGTTCTTCCTCATACCAAGCTGCACCCACCCACCAAGTTTGAGGAACGTGCGACCCCTAGTCTTCGAGAAAAGAGGCGGACAGACAGACAAACAAACAAACAGACGTACAGATTCTGGTGAATTATAGTAAGATATGTCCTCCCATAGAACTGCGTGTTAAACGGCCAAAATAACCAGTGTTTTTTTTTTCACTTTACTTTGTTATTTCAACCTAAAATGGACAGCAACCCTGCCCATCAGTTATTACTAATATTATTTCAACATTATGAATAAAGAATAATAAAATCAAAATTTGACGGAATCCTCCCATAGAACTGCGTGTTAAACGGCCAAAATAACCAGTGGGTTTTTTTTTCACTTTACCTTGTTATTTCAACCTAAAATGGACAGCAACCATGTCCATCAGTTATTACTAATATTATTTCAACATTATGAATAAAGAATAATAAAATCAAAATTTGACGGAAATCGTACATTAACTGACGGGGCACGCATCTCTGGCTCGAATACCCGGCATTAGTTCCGGCAAAGAATAATTTGTCTTGTGTCTATGTAGGCAGAAGGGGGGGTCATAAAATTTTCGTTGTATACCTACTAAGTAAAGTAATAAATAAGACTAAATACCTCCTGCATGGGAGCATGTCCTTTTTAAAGACTGTTCTTGATAAAGACTACGTAACGAAAAAGTGACAGGCAATCACTATGGACCACAAGAGCCTCATCCCAATGGCATAGTCCAATAACCTCAATTACATAATCATAGTGCAAAATTTGACCTCAACTTGCAGAGTATGAGTTTTTGTACACAAATCTTCAAAGGTCATTCAATGAATGTACAAATGTAGGCTATGGGGGGGGTTGTTAAGCAGTAGCGTAGCCAGCGGAGGGGGGGGCAAGGGGCAGTCGGGCAGAGTGGTCCCTGACAAAAAATGAAAGAAAATGTGCCCCTCTTACCAAAAATGAGAAAATCAGGAGGGCAAAGGAAAAGAAAAGGGGCAAGTACCAAAATTCAGCCAGATCATGGGCCAAAATGGTGTAAAATACAAAATTTTTGTGCGTTACGCGCGGACATGGTAAAGATAAAGCTCTTTTCATCCTGATAATAGGCGAAAATAGTGTAAAATACCAAACATCGTTCCAATAAAGCCTTATTTGGAAGCTTAAGACAAACAGTCTCAGCTAGTTGTATGATGCAATTGTAGCAATTGTGGCACTAAAGTGAGCGCAATTATAATTCAAGACCGAAATAAAAGACTAGTTTGCGTATGACTTCCTGTCAACTACACCGAAAATGCCGTACTGCGCAGGTCAGTAACCAATCACGTCGCGCCTTTGCTCTGATGTCAGACGCAAGCTAGTCTTTTTAATTCGGTCTTTGGTAATAAACTTATATATATATATATATATTTTGTGTTCATGTTCATGTTCATGGTGTCTTGGACAAATTCAGTCCCTTGTAGGCATATACACTTCCGATAAATTCAAAAACGGACGTGAAAACTCACACGAGTGAAGACAAGACGCACCAAAAGTTACAGGTAAGCTATTTATTTTTTATTTTCTGTGATATTTTAATGATAACTAATAATATATTATATAGGCTTATGAGTAAATTTGATAATGTTTTACGTGTTTTTTTTAGTTCATTCACGTTTGTACAGCTATTGCACTTTAATATTGTCTCATCATAGCGCCACTGCTTGATTTTGGTTGATGTCAGAACATAGACTGTAAAATGATCAGAATCAGATTTATTCATACATTCCATGCAGCATATATCAATACTACCATTTGCAGTTTAATTTATTTTTTGTCTTTATTATCAATTTACTCGACATTTGCTGCAATTAAGGATTATGCATGTCTTTTTAAAACTTTTATAAAGCATGTAACCTTATATTGTTTGATGTATTAATGCTATGTTGTTTTGTAACTATTAAACGCTATACGCTCTGCGTTTCTGTGGCATCCACATCTCTCAAGCATGCAAGCCACATTATATAGCCTATATAAAATTATATAGAATTACTTTGAAATGATACTATTATTATCTCATTTATATATCAATTATTATGTATTGCATTTTGTGTATTGATACTGAGTAATTCTAAACAATTCTGTATTGTTTGTTTAAACGGTCCCTCCGTGTGGAGACGCTTGGGTCCTGATGGGACCAGGCTCAAACAAAATGCTCAAGCCAGGCTAAAAAGCCTATGCTGGCCTGTATGGAAAGAGAAGTGAGAAACAGATTTGAAGACAAAGAACAAGGAAAAGAAGGCCACTCCCAACAATCAAGTTAACAATTTTACTGTCAGCCTTTGGGTCAAGAGAAAGGAAATGCGTGTGTCGTTGCTATGGTCACTAAAATGACCCAGGCCAAAATCACCTGCTTCCGAGTTCAACACACTGGTTATTATAATATCAACTTAAGATATTTTATTGATTAGTGCAGTATGGCTATAGCAATTGTCATACACAATATCATACAATTATTCAAATTAAGGGCTCGGATAGCTACGTTTTCACGTATTTTTTGTGGAACCTGAGAGCACATCAGACATATCGAATTGCATTTTTAAAACGAGGAATGTCCTGATGATATCAAAGAATAATTTTGAAATTCGCGATAAAGTACACATTTTATGGCAAATGATTAGAAAATTGATATTTTTGAAATTTAACAGTCCTCGAAGTAAATTTTATAAATCTAATGATGATATACTTTAAGTGTATGTATCTGGGAGGAAAAGCCGACAATCAAATGAAAATCTGACCTTTCATATCATATTGAAGATATAGACAAAAAGACCTAATTATTTTCAGGTTTTGGGGCGCTGTAAGAGTGACCGTATGTTGGGAAAGGTTATGATTTTGCCCCCTTTGGAAATTGTACCGGTACCCAGTATACCACTATCATGTAAGCATGTTATGTAAATGTCCCATTTAAATTACAATATCTATTTCTCGACTTATGCTCAAATTCATTAACCCGGTATTTTTTTTATGGGACACCCTGTATTATAGCCTACATATACCGTATACGTCGAGTTTTGAGCACGTGTGACAGTTCTTTCTCAAGTATATTAGTCTCATTCATAGCCAGCTTGTGCTCCTTTGTCACTAAACGTATAATCCCAGCAAACACAAAACGTTTTCGACATCATTCGAAAAAGGTTATAAAAGGTTGTCAGAAAACGTTAAAATGTCGGGTTATATATTGGGTATATTAAGAGTGTAAAACGTTTTCATAACCTTAAAAAATATTTTTGATAATCTACTGCTCAGCAAACAAAAATGTTTTACAGAAAACGTTTAAATGTCGGGTTATATAAAGGGTATAAAAACGTTTTAATAACATTCTAAAAACATTCTTGAAAACTTGATACAAAACATTCTAAACAGAATGTTATTTTGGGGTTGAAAAAATATTTTGCGAAATATGTTTGCCCAAAATATTTTCAATAACGTTTTAAAAACGTATTCATGACCTTTATATATGCCGACATTTAAATGTTATTAAAAGGTTTTGAAAAAACCATTTTAAGAACATTTCTGTGTTTGCTAGGTTCAAATATTTTAACATAATGTTATTTAAGTATTGACACAATATTTGGCAAAATTGCAAAAATAGTTTACAATAACATTTTTTTGATATACAAATATTGTTGTAGTGTGTTTTCATACAAAACGTTTTAAAACGTTATCATGACCTTTATATAACCCGACATTTTAATGTTATTAAAACGTTTTTACCTAAACCAAAAGCCAAAATGTAACTTATTTAAAACGTTTTTAAAACGTTTTTGGGATAATGACGAAGGAGTACAAGCCGGCTGGGAGCAAGACTTAGACTATGTACGCGGACACATTACCGACACGGCTGGTGTTTAGTGGAGTTGAGACTATTTTATAAAACCCCGTACATCTACAATCATTCTGTACTTTTCATTAAAAATTTCATTTCTGTTGACAATACCTATACACACAGTGTATTTTTTGTTGCGTATCCTTAAACTTGGTTAAAAGGCGCTGTTTGACTTGTGTTTCCCGCTCGTGATAATGTACTTAAACAATAATGAGGCTGGTTAAAAATACAAATCTTTTTTGCAAATCGATTCATTGGTTGCAGTGCGTACGTCACTCAAAAATCACTGAATATAACTGTCACCCCCTTTCCCCCATGCAATGTCATGAATGTTGAGAAATGCCAATGTCTTCAGCGGTTTCCCAATGTGTCCAACATTGATTGATGGGGAGATATATACGTCATTTCCATGATCATTAGACATTCTGCACGGCATTTACGGCAGAGTGTACCACGCGTTCCAAGTACTTATTTCCAAGATTGTAGATTGTACATAATATCCATATTTTTACTAAATCGGTTGAAGCTAAATACAATGCAATGATTGAAAAATATTTTTCTTTTGCGTCGTAACAATGCCCCGACCAGCATTTATTACTGGTTACTGCGTTGCTAAACTTTTATTTTATTTCATTTTTTTTTAAATTTAAGGGCTGGGCTATGAACGTTTATTGTGGGACATTAGAGCACATCAGACATATCGAATTGCATTCTGAATACGAAGAATGTCTTTCTGATATCAAATAATTTTGATTTTTTGAAATTCGCAATGTAATACACATTTTATTGCAAATGATAAAAAATTGATATTTTGATATTTAACAGTACTCGAAGTAAAGTTTATAAATCTGATGATTTATACTTAAAGTGTATGTAGGTGGGATGAAAAGCCGAAAAGATGAAAACTTTTCGTATTGAAGATATGAATTTTTTCCCAAAACACAAAAAAAATAGGTCTTTTTGGGAAAAAAATCCATATCTTCAATATGAAAGGTCAAAATTTTCAATTGATCGTCGGCTTTTCCTCACAGCTACATACACTTTAAGAATATTATCATTAGATTTATAAAATTTACTTCGAGGACTATATATATAAAAATGTGAAAATATCAAATTTTAATAATTTGTCATAAAATTTGTATTATATCGTGAATTTCAAAAATGAAAATTATTTGATATCAGAAAGACATTCTTCGTATTCAGAATGCAATTCGATATGGCTGATGTGCTCTCATATCCCACAACAAATACTGTCGAAACGCTCAAAACGCTCATTCCAGATCCCTTAAGTTTTATTGAGTATGCCTGGTCAATGGGTTTTACTCATTGAGTAGTATCTATTTCGTAATTCCACGTTTCATAAAACACAATCCATGTAAAACAACGATACAGTTCACCAGTTTTAATTTGAACTTGGCCTTGAATTTAATACATAATGAATGGCTATCTTTTGTACTGGGTTTACGAGTGTGAGTGATGATGAGGCATTCTTTTGACTCCAATCAATATCATTATGCTATTCCGTAAATAGTATAGTGTGCACGGCATTGGCAGACATACAAGAAAATAGGAATATTGTAGTTGCTACAAGTGTTTGTGTATCGAAAAGCAGGTAACAATTTTATTTATTCATCTTTAATCTCCAAATAGGGGGGTGATCTCTGACCAAAGTTTTTAAATACTTGTGGAAATCATTGTAGTGACATTGTGTGAGTGGGAAAATGACCTTTATTTCGTTCAATTTGGGCATTTTACCCCCTGGACATGGCTTTTTACGTTTTCCCGTTTTTGCCCATTTTAGTGCATTGTAATGCATAGCGTAGTTAGCTGATAATAGTTTATGGGTGGCTTCAAAACGCAACTGCCGGTTGACCGGCAGTTAGTGGCGGTTGAACCGCATTCCATATTGTTAGAACAATAGAAACCGGCCCTAACAGGGTCGAACCGGGCGGAACTAGCAACTGGCGGATGAGTTTGGAAGCCCTCCCTATTAATAATGTGAACTTATGATTATTGTTTTCAGTGCTCTCAGACTAATGAATAACAAGAATCGGCACAGCATTTATAAAAAGAAATTGAACAAAACTTACTTACTGTTGGTATAAGGGAGTGTCCAGAGATGTTTTTATGATAGGGGTTACTTGGATTATGAATTTTAATCTCTTAAGGGATCTAGAATGAGCGTTTATTGCGTTTCGACAGTATATTTTGTGGGACATGAGAGCACCTCAGACCTATCGAATTGCATTCTGAATACGAAGCATGTCTTTCTGATATCAAATAATTTTCATAATTTGAAATTCACGATATAATACAAATTTTATGACAAATTATTAAAATTTGATATTTTTCAAATTTTTGATATATAACAGTCCTCGAAATAAATTTTATAAATCTAATGATATATGCTTAAAGTGTATGTAGCTGGGAGGAAAAGCCGACAATCAATTGAAAATTTTGACCTTTTATATTAAAGATATGGGTTTTTTTCCCCAAAATTTTCAATTGATCGTCGGCTTTTCATCCCACCTGCATACACTTTAAGTATAAATCCTCAGATTTATAAAGTTTACTTCAAGTACTGTTAAATATCAAAAATATCAATTTTTAATGATTGGCCATAAAATGTGTATTACATTGCGAATTTCAAAAAATCAAAATTATTTGATATCAGAAGGACATTCTTCGTATTCAGAATGCAATTCGATATGTCTGATGTGCTCTAATGTCTCACAATGAATACTGTCCAAACGTTCATACCCCTTCCCTTAAGGGACCGAAGAAAAATTCACATATTTTTTTCAGGGCCCCCTTTCGGACCTAACATTATTTTCAGGGTCCCCCTTTTTGGCCATGAAAAATTAACGTCAACCCCAGAGAAAATAGTGTCAACTCATGTTCTATGAGAAAATTAAGGTGATATTTTTAAAGGCCCCCCTTCAGAGGGATAAAAAAATTCAAGGCCCCTTTTTTGTATCAGGCCCCCCTGTTACAAGTGTTTGTGAACGGTCCCTTATTATAGTTTAGCTAATGCGGCCACCTTTTTAAGGTTCAAAACATCTTGGATCGAACCCCTTCCACAACAGTATTATTTTAAAAACACTTCCTAAATGAAGAAAATCACTGTAGGGAATCATAGGTAGTGGGATGTAAACAAAAAACGTTCAGGGGGTGGAGATAACTTGTACATCAGCGTGGGTAACCACCCACTTTACGCCGGTTCCGAAGGTGGCCATGCATGAGGTTGGAAACAAATCCAAGAAAAGAGACCATGAAGATCTGTAAAATTGTTAATCTGAGACCCGTGATGGGCAATTTTACCCTGGTGATTTAACCTTTTTTCAATTATTTTAAGCCATTTTACTGACCTTTTTGTTCAGTTTTGATCACGATTGAACATCAAACATACCACTCTAACGGTCCTTTTAATTTTATACCCTATCCAACACCGAGGAAATTAATTTAATCCAGATAATTCAATACACTATGTGAGACTTGCAGAGACATTTGACATTGTCCTTTTTTTAATGTGAGAGGTTACCTGACCAGAACACAGAGTTACCCCCCCTCTATCATGTCCAGCAGCCTGCTGGGGTGGAGGTGGGACTGATCATATTCTTGAAATTACATTGGTGTAATTATCCTTTGTAATCAGTTAAAAACAAGAACTGTCTTTAAAAAAGACAACACCACAGATGAATCACCACACTCATTTTACATTAATATTTCTAAGTCTCTGGAATACTGGTAATTAGACATTTCATATCTGCCTAAATTCTTCAAGCAGAATAAACAACCTCAACCCTGTTTTTGAAATAGCCACATCTTGATGGCCATCACAAGAAAGTCATGAATATGCAAGTAGATCTCTATTGCCAACTTGGGAACTTGTATACTTGTAGCCCAATGTCGTCACAGTATATCACCCAGTTTGGGTTCATGGTCTCGAAATCATTGCAATAAAAATTGTTTACTTCAAATATGGGGCATAAAGACCTAATTATAATATTTACATTTATAAAGTTATATCAATGTGGGCAACTTTTTCAAGGTAGAGACTTGATCCAAGATACAGTACACCCAAATTAAGTGTAAATTCCTTATTATACCGTGTGGCTGAAAAAACAAAAAGCATTGCGTGCCACCTTCCATGCGTGTTACCCACAAAAAAGACATCTATGTTATGACGTCATTGAGACGTCAAATGGGTGTTGGATTTTTTTTTAAATATCAAAAGAATGAAAATACTCTCCGATATACATTGATACCAATTTGTAAAATATTTAATAATAAGTGATGTTAAAAGAATAACATGGAAAGAATAATGGTTAACCTGGTTGTAATTGGCCTTATAGTCATATACCGAAACATGCAAAAAAAATCAATATCTTCAGACCCCATGTCCAGGGGGTAAAATAACCGAATCGGATGAAACAAAAGGCATTTTCCCACTAATACAATGCCACTACAACTATTTCCACAAGTTTTGAAATAATATCTCACAAAGTGGTTCAGAGATCACCCCCCTACTCCAAAATGAGTGATATTTTAGCCATTATATAAGGCCAATATCATGATATGAGGCAAAAATTAATATACAAAGGCATACCAGGCAATCCCTGGGCATATTGATTATAAACGGTGATTCATAGCTATTCATTACACCTACAATACATGGCAGTCAAATGTATCGGTATCGACACTCAGCTTCGATACACCTTTGTATAGAAGTTAATTCATGGTGTGCGAGAGACGCGAGAAATTTTCGCATTTTGGGCCAAATATGTAAGGTTAATTCAGGTCAAACTGGACCAATTAATGTTAAATCGCAAATGTTTGTAAATGTTGTCTTTGTATTTCGATTCAGGGCGCAACTTTACCTTAGCCCGAGTATGCATAATATTTTCCCAGTTCGCATAGGAATGCACAACAATAATACACTGTTTGATTACGTTAACAAAATCTGAATCTTGAATGAAAAAGTATAGTTTGATTGACAATGATTTTGCACGTACACAAACAGGATTGTATATACTTTTTAAAGTCACACTTAATAATTACTACTCGGTCCCCCCAAAAATGTTTGTTTCCTGTAGCAGGTCAAAAAAGTCAAATGCGAAATGCGGTTTTTAATTTTTAATTTTTTTATAATCCATGTCTTCATTCTTCAAATGAAAAAAAAAAACCTTTTTGCTGCAAATTGGAATGGGAATTTACAGAGGGTCTCTCCGACACACACACATATTTATGATCTCCATTCAACCTGCAGATTTAAAAAGGTATTAAAAAATGTTTGATGTTTTCTCCAGTAGTTTTTCACTACGCTCGTTTGTTGTGTGACGTGTAAATGTTTACTCCAGTAGTGTTTTTTTCCGTTTTTTTGTTTTTTTCTATGTAAGTGACAAAAAAATTCTAATGCGCGCTATAGGAAACAAACTTGTTTTTTTTTTTGTGGCCTCATCCGGCAATCTTCTTCTTGTTGATTACAAAGTTGTACTCAATGCTCCGGACTACTGTACTGATGTATATCCTGATCCAAACTTGTCCTGCAAAAATCAGTGTTCAGCGAAGTCCAGTATACTTGAATTTATATACCCTTTGTGTATAAAATCCTCGCACAGATAACAATTGCCAAAACAGCACTGCTTCTTTCACCAATCACTCACTTTCTCAAGGAAACAGTTTTTTCCTGCACCATATACTCTATTGACAGATGTGTTGTTTCATAAAACAGACTCCAGCAAGTCAAAAGAAGAATATTAATTCATTGGGGAGGAAGAGCACTTTCGTGTACTCAATTTCTCCTTCGTTATTGCTGTATCAATAATGCCTATGCAAAATGACTGGTTCACAGGTACCTCTCTCAAAAGACACATAGACTATTAGAACACATTAGACAGTATCACTATTTATAAATAGCAATATATAAATTCTTGATAGAGAGAAATGGAGGTTGCCATTTTGGCTGGGCGCCAGTATGTCTGGGTAGTTGACCTCTAGCACAGTGGGTGGTCTTCCTGTACTTTTCAATGGTAAGTCGGTTGACTTCAGCAACTAGTCGCTCAAAATTTGGTGTGTTTTACCGAATAAAAACCATTATAAAATGAATGGCGCTCGGTAAATTTTAAAACGCTTTCGGTAACTTTTCTCTAAAATCAGTTTCTCATAACATATGTAAGTTACAGAATCCCCCAATCTTCAGATATTTGGCCCATATCATTTTTGTGAAAATTCATGAATACCGACATCTTGTTTTCCTATTCATGTGTATGGAGTGAATGCTTATCTAGATACTCTTTGGTGATACAATGTTGTGTAATGGCTGCGCCCATGTACCCCATGGTGATATATAAATAGCTATTTATAAATAGTGAATACAAGACTGTTAGACATGTTAGAGAACATACAGCAACCCGATCTCCTCATAAAATCTGCTAAAACCTGCTCTCATTTCTATGTGACAAAACCAGGAATAAGTCGCATTTTTGACATTTCATGATTTGAATAAAAATGTAAGCACGGGACAATAAGCTTTAAAATGATACCAAAATTATACACATAGCATCAATACTTTTCAAGATATGGATAATTTTGTCTATGTTACCTTGATATTATGCAAAATTGCTAGTCTGAGTAATGCGCTAATTAGTTTCCTGCCTTACACAGGATTGAATAGGGATTATCATAGTTAAACTGTCAATTATTGATTAAATAATAAGTAATTACAAGGATTTGAAAGTCCACTCAGTCCAAAGGTCAAATATCATGAAATTAAGAATTCCAAAATTTGAGTTTTTTAATGGGAATGTCATCTTTATATAGGATATCTTAAAACTGTTTCGGGTTTTGTTGGAGCTGGTCACATATACATGTACTCACAAAAACCCTCAATCTATTAAAAGCTCACTCTTTTCATTTCATCTTTTTATAGCAAGACGTCAGACTATATATAACTATATATAGAGTCATATAGAGTACAGTACATCTCAGACAGGATCTCAGACCCAAAACATAAAAGAATCATTTCAAAGCGGACTTTTTCAGTCTGGTTTGGGAGACAAAATGGCCATCGTCAGAGACTACATGGACTATGGAGGAAAACGCAAAATAGATGTTCTGTTGAATGCTCCAAACATAATATGTAAGTATAGCTTATTATATACCCTTTAATGAACTTGGAATTTAATGTGATTTTACATTATAAAAATATGTAGCCCTTTAAAAGAATTCTCAGCAAATTGTAGATAATCGCTAATTGGTGGTGATCCGGTATAGTGTTTAAAGAGGGAATCTGAATTTTTCCATTTTTTTAAGTTGAGGGGACATTCACAATATGCCCGTGGCCCCGCCAGTAACATTTCTGAAATTGACGAGTGCCCCACCGCCTGGAGCTTATTGGATATAATTATTTACTGTTTGTTATATTTTAGGCTACGTCCGCGCTGTTTTATTTATGTGGGGAATATACCGAGCTCTTGATCACGACTATGTTTTTGGAGCCGCTATGTATTTGACCAACTGTGTGTTAGATGAGGTGGACGGCAAGATAGCACGGAAGTTCAAACAACGTAAGTTATGAACTAAAATTGTGGCACTAACATTAATCGATAAAAGAATTTTAAAATATCAGTCACAAATGCTACACAGGTGTTTCCAGAAATGTTTAGAATTGGAATACCTGACTCGTCTTCAGTGGCGTACTGACCCTTGTACGGGGCACGTTTCTCCCTGGCTCGAACTTTACCGGAACAAAATTGGGCACAGTTCGTGATGTATCTTCCTTTTAAGCCCAGTCTAAATTTATCTAATTTTAGCCTTTATATCATAAAATTGCATCTTGTTTTTATGCACGTAAAGCTAGAAATGTTAAAGAAGGTCAGCAGGACGACTTTGCAAGTAATACCATCTCCGGCTTACGGAAAGTTTGACTGGTACTGGTACACCGATGAACCTGGTGGGTTGGGTCCGAATCCGACTAGAATGCGAATCACTGCATGGATCCCATATCCCACCCATTTTGTTGTTCCATTCTTTCACGCACAACTTATATAATTAATCATGTTAATTGAGCTCATCAAATTGGTACATTGGTTCCCGAAGATGCCGACCCTTAATATATAGTTTTACCTCCTACAATTGCCAACCAACTCTCATCTCATTGGAGTACCCCAGGGTTTCATTGTGGGCCCTCTTTATTCTCACGATCTTTACTTCATTAATATCTTCAGGGAGAGTGGCTTGGTGTGATGAGGATTCCAGCTACTAACTTCTTGCTTGCGACACTGATTTGTTTGATTTCCAGAGACAAAATAATAAAGTTGTTTAAACACGGGCTAATTTACCAACACTAATTAGAGTATACACTCTAACTAATGAACTATATTAAGTAAAATATACATTATTGAAGAATCATAACCATGATAACTAGCTTCACATAATTGCCTAGAATTTGGAGGGCATGTATCACTGTGGGCGTTTACAGAACAGAGCTGTTGCCGAGTAATCTTTTTTATTATCGCCAATCCTGAAATCTCAGGATCCGACGTCGACAAGTTGTCGACAAAGCAATACATTAATTAAGTCAAAATATTAAGTTCAGAGACCACGTTAAGCGTCGTTTATTGACATCAAAATATTTCCATACCCCATACACAGCATCAGAATAATTATCGTGATTTTAATGGAAAGATAATCTGATCTCTAACTAGTTTTTTAGTCGACAATCAGTTGACAGTTGACAATCAGAAAACTGTTTTGTCGACAATATTGTTACCAACAGACTTGTCGACAACAGTCGGAGTACAGGAGCATGTAGGGCAAATTTACACGACTTTACGTACCTACCTGCAGATCATCTTGTGTCCGACTGGCGACTAACCTAACAGGCTCATTTTGAAAACAGTGGTCGCATGAACCAGTCAGATGACAGGAAAATAAACGCTCCGATACAACGCAAACGCAGAGCCAAAAATGTAAAATGCACTAACATGACTAACGTATTCTTTCTTTTTTTATTGATATTATTTTATATTGTATAGGATCTAAATTTGGCGAGTTATTGGACGTCATTTTGGATTTCACCGTTAACGAATTGGGTATCAAAACCCTTCTGTGTATGATTTATCCTGATTATGCCTTCATTCTCCTATGCCACACGGTTATTAACGTGTTTTCAACTTGGATTTATAGACAAAGGTAAAGTTTTGCACTGAGAAGAGGCAAGTCCTGAGGAAGGTTGGTGACATCGGATGCTGCCCCTTTCATTGTATTTGTAATTTTAAAAAAATATAGGGACAATTCGGTTGCGGACTGAGCCAGGACCGTCGACGCGTCGCGTCGGGGCGGACCGGCGCGGGACCGAATTGTTGAGACTCAAGGCTGGCCTGCCTTCGGATCTGTCAAACTCGGTCATCGTCAGGTCTGGTATTAATATAGTCCCGGTTGTGGGCCTTCTGTAACAGATCGCACAGTCCACAAACTGGTTGTGTAAATCATCTTCGGGAGACGCAAGACTTGAAAATGACGTCATGCGGTATAAAACCGCCGGCAATATCAAACCGCCGGCAATATCAACGGCAATTATGCAAGCATTTGGATTCTTTGTAAAACAAAAGTTTGGATTTGCGTCTCTCCCGGAGATAAGTAACCATGAGTTACAACTTACACAACCGAATGTGAGTCGGGCCGGGGGTCGGGCGGGATTGATCATCATAGAGATTTCACTGGATGAGGTTTGTTTGGTAAGATGTCACAGGGATTTGATGGATCGTGGATGAAACGAAAATCTCACCCGCAGCAGGACTTGATTATTGAGTAATGATAATTTTGTTTTTGCTTATGGCAAGTGAGACGGCAACAAACAATCTGCATTGTACTTCTAATATTAATACATTGATCTTATATTATAGGAGTCAAGGAAGCCAATAATCGTATTTATATTTCCATTGTAGTTTGTGATAAATATGTCATAACATCTTGGTGTAGATTATTCATCCAGTAGGTAAATCAAGAGTACAGAAATAATGGGAAAAAAATGGAACTTACGTTTCGTTAACACGACGTTTCGTCCGAAACCATCGGACATCATCAGGTGACTGAATTAGGTCGATTGGTCACGTGAGATACGCCGTAAGAGAAGCCGTTTGGGAGAGAGTCGAAAGACCGTCGCTGAACAGAACAGGAGGACTACGCTTTCAACTCTCGCGCGCGTGGGACCAGGCACTGAAGAGAATTGATCGCCGTCTCTCTCGTGACCAATCGACCTAATTCAGTCACCTGATGATGTCCGATGGTTTCGGACGAAACGTCGTGTTAACGAAACGTAAGTTCCAGTATTTGATTTATTTCTGTAGTCTTGAATATGTCATAACATTTTGGACATGTTCCCTCCCCAAGAAAAAGGATGCACATGGGCGGAAATATCACGTCTTTAATATATCAACCCTTGAGATCTCCGTTATAGAACACATAATACCAGTTCTCTTGTGTGTCAGCTTAATAGTTGAATGCCAACACCGCGAGGTCATTCTCACCTCCAACTTGCCTTGAGATTAACAATTAGAGAATGTCTTAATGATATTTTTTGCTCGCTAGATCATTGGCGGTGCCATCCTGAAACTGCTGACTTGGAAGTTATCAAGAAAGAATCTGTACCGTTATCATTTTTGTTTCTTCCCATATTTTGTCAATAGTTGTGACTTAACGGACGCCGACATGAAAAAGACATCGAATTGGTTACTGCACGTGTATGAAGGCGTAAGTATAATCTCGCAAACTCCATGCTATATTGATTTTATAGTCCGTTCCGCCTATATTCCGGCTTCCCCTGGAGCGTAGCACCAATATGGAAGTACCCCAGCTGAGGTACCCCCTCTGTTTATTTGCCTTTGGGCTACTAGCTGCAATATGCCTTAAGGCTCGTTGCAGCGAAAAAAATGTCGGCCTTTGTTCTAGATTTATAGGGCTAATTTTGTATGTTTTGACGGATTTAAAGGTCTGCAAACCTATGACATTTAAAGATGGCGCCCAAGAAAAACAATAATAACTTAGAAATTGAGAAAGGGGGTTAAAACTAATAGGGAAATTGGCAAACTTCAAGGAAGAACTGATAAATAGGTACGAAAATGGTGTAACAACAATAGGACACCATTGAAAAAGAGAGGCCGTCAGAGTTATGCCAGGCAGAAAAGGTGGACGGAAACTGGGCGAAGCGTGTTTCGGAGGTTATCGACCATATCAAAGAGACAACAACTTAATTTCGGAAGTGAATAAATTTGACATTTATAATTTATGATTTATATGTCAAATTGGGTCAGTATACCATTTTCGGACTGATGCCACTTCGGAGTATGACCCTTATTTCGTTTTTTTGGACGAATGCACTGTCGTAATAAAAATCTTTCGGAGAACTTTTGGAGAAATGATCGTTCGGAATAACAATTTTCGGAAAAAGGACCCTTCAGACTAAATATCCTTTGAACAGTGGGGTACATCATCCGCCAGGGGGCAAGGGGAAGCTGTCTCCTTCGGTGAGAAGTCTTGCCCCCTCTTTCCCCTCTCATGAGAAACTGACCGCCCACGCCCCCTGTAGTATGATTTTAGACTTTTTTGTACTTTTTAGTTTATCCCATTTTGACCATTTTTCGTCAAGTTTTGGACAAATTACCCTTTGGAGCACAAACCTTTCTGGTTTGACCTTCCATTGAAAAGAATGTCCAGTCTAACTGATCAATTTAATGGTTTCTGTGTTTTTATCTTGACATTAATTCTCAGGATTTAGGTTATTATACCATATGGGGTGATTGGATATTCTGGTTGATGTTATACTTAGTTCGCTACACTACCGGACCAGTAGGTGAGTAAACATAAACGCACATTTTAACATAGTTGTAAACTCACCTGAATCCATATGTGTATAATTGAGAGATCGTTAACCAATGCCAGATCCATGCAGGTTGGGCACCCCTTCGGCTTTCCCCGAATGGGCTTTTGGCGAGCAAAGCGACCCGGAAAACCTGACCCCCACCCATTCAAAAACCTGGACCTGCTCCTGTCAAACACACACATAGCGCCCCTGGATCACAATGCATAACCATAACTCTAACCCTAAATCGAGCACCCTGAACCACTGTGCTTCAGGAGCGCTATAATAATGTGTTGACGAAATCCGAATTTTCGGCAAAACGCACGTTTTAAATGTCGAGATAGCCATTGAGGTAGCGTGCTTTTTGTTTATTCGTTGTGAAAGCCTGCTCTACAAATCGCTCGTCGCTCAGCGATGGAGTATAAATTCAGCTTTATACTTGAAATACGTATAAAATTGACACGTTCTTTTTAAAATCTTGTCTTTCTTTCAGTTCCTGTCCTAAATATTGGTCTATGGGAAATTCTTATGTGGCCCTGCCTGCTTGGTACAGTCATCAGAACTGTGATCAATATATTTGGTAAACTCGTCGTCGCCGTTGATATCTTGGTTTCTGTTGATATAGAAAAAGTTGACTGACGAAAAGTGGACAAACGTATAGAAACGTGGGCAGAAACGTATATAAGAGAAGTGGGCAGAAACGGATAATAGAAGACAACTCTTTGGTTCACTTCAAGGTCGGTAGTGACGTACGTGCGTATTTCGCTGGTCACAGTATCGAATCACGCGCGTAAAGTTAATCGCGCAGACGCACGCATACAAAGGCGGTTTGTCGGCACGCTTGCGGTGCAACTGCGAAAAAGTATTGACGTCAGTACCGAACTTGAAGCAAACCAGTGTACACTGTAAGATATTACCGTTATTTTACGGCACTTTCCCGTAAACTTTACGGTTATTTACCGTAAAATTCAATACTATTTCACTGATAATAGGCATGTTAGTACCGTTAGATTGTATTTGTGTAATTTTTGTGTGTGTAAAGTGCATCTTTCAATTTTTTAAATAGTTTTTTAAATATCCGTAGTGTCCTGACAGATTGTGTTTAAATGCCATTTCGTATAATTTACGGTTAACAGTTACTACAACTTCAAATTTTAACGGTAGAATATTGACAACCCAGTTGCCAGGTATTTTACCGTAAAATATAAGTGCTTTCTACAGGATTATGAGCATTCTACCGTACTTTCAAATGTTGGTATTAATACATACAAGAACGGATTTAATAAAAAGGGTAACAGTCTATGTGTCGTATAAAAATATGCTCTCATGATAGAATTGTCGTATAAATAATTATTTAGTTTTGTTCTAAATGAATATTAAACGGAGCGCTATTTAACACTATGTCAATATTTCATGTATATTGCATTTATAAATAATTGGAAACATTAAAGAGGAAACATGTAAATAAAATAATTCAACTCAGGATAAACTGACTGAAAAGTGACTGCATGTATGTCTTCTTTTTTTCGCGAAGGGAAGCTATTTTCAAATTTGCAACAAAACTATCTCTAAAATTTCTTAGGACATTCTTATAAGACACTATCCAATTGCCATCGAATTTCTTCACAAGATAGGTGAAAACTATCTCAGGTGTACTCGCAAAGGCTTATGGGATTTACCGAAAAGGTCAATTTTTAAGAGATAATGGACCATGGACGAAAGAATTAACAGACCGCGTACAATAAGTCAAAGTCTCAGCAACACCCGCTAATAGCTGCTAATGAGGGCCGATTGTTCCATGAAATGCGACAGGCGAGACTGCTACGCACTTACCGCGTATTGTTACGGTCTATCGCGAAAGCATGCAATGCTCTATCGCGTATACGCGAAGGCACGCAACGCTGGCGTGATTGTTAGACACGGCACGATCGAACAATCGGCCCTCATTAATATGCGATAACTCACAGCATACAAAGCACGGGGTCTTTGGTTGTACGCGGTCTGTTTACTCTTTCGTCCTTGCAATGGACTCTTCGAAAAAAAGATTCTGCCTCATGTTTTAATACCTTTTAATTTTTTTTTAATGTGAGAAAATAACTATAGAATTCATACTTTATCAACTACTGATCTATTCTGTGCATTTTGTATTTTGTTGACGATTTGAATAAAATTGAATAAAACAAATAAAAGTTCACAAAAAGCAAGTGTTCAAAGACAAAATTTCATAATGCCATTTCAAGGTCATCGTGGGTTATATGAGGTCAAATAAGTAAAGATTGTTGTTAGATTTTCAAGAAACTTGGTAAAGACATCATTTTACAGGGTAATTTCAAAGTCATTAAGGGTAATCAGAGGTCAAATAAGTAAATATTGTTGGATTACATGAACTTGGTCCCGGGACTTGCTCACAATGGAAAATGTCTATATCATACCGCGGAAACATGGCATCCCAGCAAACACAAAACGTTTTCGACATCATTCGCAAAAGGTTATAAAAAGGTTGTCAGAAAACGTTTAAATGTTGGGTTATATAAAGGGTATATTAAGAGTATAAAACGTTTTCATTACCTTAAAAAACATTCTTTGATAATCTACTGCTCAGCAAACAAAAAATGTTTTACAGAAAACATTTAAATGTCGGGTTATATAAAGGGTATAAAATCGTTTTAATAACATTCCAAAAACATTCTTGAAAACTTGATACAAAACATTCTGAACAGAATGTTATTTTGGGGTTGAAAAAATATTTTGCGAAAATTGTTTGCCCAAAATATTTGCAATAACGTTTTAAAAACGTTTTCATGACCTTTATATAACCCGACATTTAAATGTTATTAAAAGGTTTTGAAAAAACATTTTAAGAACATTTCTGTGTTTACTGGGTTCAAATATTTTAACATAATGTTATTTAAGTATTGACAAAATATTTGGTAAAAATGTTTGCAAAAATAGTTTACAATAACATTTTTTGAAAAAAATATTGTTGTAGTGTGTTTTCATACAAAACCTTTTAAAACGTTATCATGACCTTTATACAACCCGACATTTTAATGTTATTAAAACGTTTTTACCTAAACCAAAAGCCAAAATATAACTTATTTAAAACGTTTTTAAAACGTTTTTGTGTTTGCTGGGATGTTGCCTCAGGGGATCGACGCTAAAGGTTCGTTCATACTACCACCGCATTTGCGATGCGTTGATTTGCGATGCGGTGCGTTGTCGCACTGCATCGTACTGCAAACTACTGCATTGCGATATCGCAATGAAGTTAAATACATTACTTGGAAATGCGACGAGTTGTGTTGAGTTGCGGCAAAAGTAATCGATATATCGGCATCGCAAAGCAACGCATCGCAAATGCGGTGGTAGTATGAACGAACCTTAAGTCAAGTACCGCGTGAGCAAACTCAAAATAGCGCAGACAGCGCGAGCGTACACAAAAGAAACTTCGGGCGTAAGATAAGCGATATCCCCAGGTCCGGCGTCAGCTGAATTCGAGTACGCTTAGAGGGCACAGGCATGGAATATTCCAATCTGTGTATTAATAATCTAAAGGTTCGTTCATACTACCACCGCATTTGCGATGCGTTGCTTTGCGATGCCGATATATCGATTACTTTTGCCGCAACTAAACGCAACTTGTCGCATTTCCAGGTTAAAATGTATTTAACTTTATTGCGATATCGCAATGCAGTAGATGCGGTGCGACAACGCACCGCATCGCAAAGCAACGCATCGCAAATGTGGTGGTAGTATGAACGAACCTTAAGGTCTATATAAACACAATATTAAAATGTCATCAGAGGTCATTTGAGGTCAAATGAGTAAGGTGTTTAGATTTGGAATGAAACTTGGTCACAACGGACGTGTTCAAAGGCCAGTGTGTTACGTCCACTCATTCGTTTCATTCGGTTGCGGAGCATGCGATTACAGAGTTTCTCCATGTATTACGATTTGAAGCCAAGGTTGTAATGGCATCTGGCAGTAAAAAGTTGTTAAAGTCCCCAGCAGTTTTGCACACAAGACAAGGGTGATGTTCTTTGCCTTCTAGGTCTTCTTTTACCATGACTGGGGTGTAGATAGCATATCTTCTGAATGGTTCATCTTCCTGCATCCTCAGGATAGGCCTAGGTCTCAGGAATTGTAGTTGTCGTGATTTGACAGAGTGATAAGAGGCACAGTGTTGGTGATGGTATAGATCCTTTCATTACTAATATGGTCAGTGCGCTTGATGTTCAGCATTATCCTGTAACATGATTTACCAAAAGCGTTGATCTTATTTTTCATGTCAGTAGATATCACCCAGGACTCGCAGAAGATGAATGGAAGTAAAACAAAGTATATGTCCTACAATAAAAAATAAAATAAATGTAGACATTTATATAGCGCTTTATGCCGTAAACAGCCTCTAAGCGCTTTACATTTATTCCGCCGTCATTAGAATATGTCGGAACCACGTTTGCAGCCTACAAGTGGCGCAGGGTTCATCAGTACAACGACTGTGACTACCCATAACAGCTTCCCATTGCACCTGGGTGGGGTGAGGCAAGCGAGGCAAGGGCGCAACACGGTGGTGGGACGGGGAATCGAACCCACGCACGTCGAGCAAGCTCTCAGATTATGAGTCCAAGGCCGTAACCACTGAGCCACCGTGCCCTCGGACAGGAGAGAAAGCATCACAACAAATGAGGGTGTAGAACTAGAGGAGGTAGATGACTTCAAATACCTAGGCGCTTGGATGAAAAGTACAGAAAGGGATGTAAAGTTACGGAAAGCAGCAGCATGGAGGGCGTGCAGTAAACTAAAGAAAATCTGGATTTTTTTTGCTGCAACAGTGGAGTCGGTGCTGCTTTATGGATGCGAAGCATGGACCATCACCCCTAAACTTGCAAAGGGTCTGGATGGCTGTTACACCCGTATGCTGAGAACTGTACTGAATGTGCATTGGAAGGAACATATGTCAAATGCAGGCCTATATGGAGATCTTCCCACAAGATCAGGGAAAGAAGAACCCGGTTTGCTGGCCACTGTTCCAGAAGTGATGAGCCCGCATCAAAAATGGTTCATTGGACACCCAAGCATGGGAGGCGGAAACCTGGAAGACCTGCTCTGACCTACATTGACATTCTGAAAAATGACACTGGACTGGAGGCAGCAGACTTCAAGACAGCAATGGAGGACAGGAAGTTGTGGAAAGCCATCACAGTTCGAGGACACCACTCGAATTAAGCAAGTAAGTAAGCAAGGACTCGCAGCCATAGAGCAATACATAACACAAGTGGCAGTGGCGTAGCGTCATTGGGGCACGGAGGGGGGGGGGGCGTGACCCCAATCGATCTGAAATTTTAAAAATCCCATAGGCAAATTGCCAAAAACAGCTTGTGCCCCCCAATCAGACCCGGTGCCCCCAATCATGGTTGGTGCTCCCCAATGTGATGACACACGCTACGCCACTGAGAAGTGGTGTGAAAAGCTTGATTTTTGTGGCAATAGTGATTGTTGGACTTCTCCACAGATGAGGCTCCAGTTTTCAAAATGTATATACCATGCAAGCGCCTTCCGTCGGGAGAGGTCACTGGTGCTAGATCATGGAACCAAGATATTTAAAATTGGTGACATGATTGAGTGGTGGCTGTGGATTGCAGTTGATGATCATGTACTCGGCTTTAGGAACACTGATGAAGAGACCCAGGCTTTCTGCTGCAGCCGCTGTTCTGGTCAGTTGTGCATGTGCCCGCGGGATGGAAGATTCAAGTAAGGCAATATCGTCGGCGAAATCCAAGTCATTCAAAACCTTGACAGGATATCGCCTGGAACGACACGGATGTGTTTCAACACCACTCTCAGTCCCCTCAGTAGCCGGCCATCTTCATCAAATAGTCGACGAGAACAATGAATAGGAATGGAGCTAGAACATCCCCCTGCAATACTCCAGTAGTCACTAGGATAGGAAGGGATCCGAGATGTTGCCATCTACAAATACGGCGCTACGTGCATTAGTATACATTGGTATACGTATTGTCTTTACGATGCTCTCTGGGATACCATAGTGCCGCAAAACAGAAAACATCATCTTCCTGTTGATTGAATCAAAGGCTTTCTTGAAGTCAATGAATGTTATAGTGAGTGGAAAGCCTCCATGATTCTACGGAGGATATGCGTTTGCTGTGCACAGCTTCTGCCTGGTCTAAATCCGGTCTGGTTACATTAGCTGCAACTGACATCAGTGTGATTCCTCTAATGAACTCTATAGGTATTCATGAGGCTGAGCTCTCCTTTCTTTTACAGAGGAACAATAACACTGGTAATCTACTGTTTCGGTATAGAGCTTTGTAGCCTTTGTAAAAACTTCTACGCAGAAGTTATGGATGATGTCTACCATAACTTCACCACCACCCTGGAGTGTCTCAGTGGTAATCGCACAGTCCAGTCCAGTAGCTTTGTTTTCATTGCTTGAATGGCTTTTCTTGTCTCTTCCAGGGTAGGGGATCGGCACAAATAGGTAAGTCCTGGTCGGCGGGTGGTGGAAGATCAGTTGTTGGTGGTCCATTATCACAGAAGTAGTATTTCCACTCAGCAAGTAGTTCCTTGTCACTTGAGGGGACTGTCCCAACTCTTCACTTTGAGATTAGATCTCTTCTTCCCCGAGATGTCATGGATTATTTTCCATGTGGTGTTATAATTGCCATTTTCATTTGCTACTTGCAGGTCTTCTATCTGCCTGTGTATAGGCAAGTTCGTCAGCCCTGTATGACTCGTTGAACTGGGTGTTGAGCCTTCTCCACACTTCTTTGCCATGACGAGTTCTAACAAGTAGATATGTCTTCTTGGCCGCATCTCTTTCTGATCTCAGCTTGAAGGTCTTGTCTGTCACCCAGCATGACATTCCACAAGAGCTACCCGGTACATATTCCAACCACCTTTTCTGCGACTTCTTCTTCTGCTTTTCTCGAACATTTCGTACCTTGGTGTCTAGTTGTTGCCACACTGGAGGACCTGGAATCTGTTAGAAAGTTCAATCTGGATATGGATCATGTTCCAGCTTCTTCCAGTTGTACTTAGGCCTCTTACACGGTTTACCTTTGGTGGTTCGGAGACTGGTGTGCACTCGTATGCTGGGTATTCGGTGGTATGAATCCAGCTCTGCAGTTGCGCAGGGAATTTACCCACTTACTGTTGACAGGGATGTGGTCCAGTTGGTGTTTTGAGCCCGTTGGGTGCATCCATTTCCCGAGACGACTTTGGGGTTGGGGAAATCTTGATTGTGAAGGACGGAGCTTGAATTCCTGGCATAAGTTCGCTAGTATATCTACATTATCATTTATATTTTGTTGTGTCGTAAAAACAATGAGGACCAACCACATGGCTATCTTGGCCAATTCTGGCATTGAAATCAGCAATGACGAGGTGGGTGTTGTGCCTTTTCACCTTTTCAAGATGGTCTTCTAGTGGATTACAGAAACCGTCCTTTTCGCCTGAGGTTGCTGATTCAATTGGGGCATACATAATAATTATTAGACTATTATTGTAACCGTAAGCTGGGGGCTCCCGTTAAATGAAGCTGTTAGTATTCTTTGATTGATGGACTGCACACTCTGAAGACACCTATGGATGTGCTTTGGCATTAGAAGTCCAACACATGGCCTGCCTCTGATCTGTGGCAGAACTGTTAATAAGTACCCAATTCTTGTCGTCTGACCATGATTCGTCAGTGGGGATGATGTAATAAGTAGGTGTTCTTGCACACCGACAATGTCGACGCCTGCATCGCTACAACCCATAAATATGGTCGGTGGTTTTCCTTGTTGGTGTAGTGTACGTACATTGTAGGTGGATACTAAATATGGTCGGTGGTTTTCCTTGTTGGTGTAGTGTACGCACATTGTAGGTGGATACTAAAAGTGGTTTGAAGGTAGGTAGACGAGACATATCGGGACCAACAGTCTGTGATGGTGTGCCAGGTTCCCGCTGACCCGTCAGAGAGTCAGAAGAAGACGTCTGCCCAGCTACCTTCGATCTAGTATTTGGATATTTGTTGTGTGTATTTGGCTATTAGTATATTGCGTCCATGCAGGAGTAAATTGGGGGGCTGCTGGGGGTAATCACAATCTAAATCGGCTGAGAGTACCTGCGCATGATCAGCGCATCGGACTTGCTGAAGAGGAAATGATTCTGATATAACCTATAATAAATGGCAGCGAAATAATTGTTGAAGTGTAATGATACTATCTAGGTGAAACGCACGTTAAATCACTAACTTTTATTTATTGATTTAATTTCACAATGTCATCTCAAGGTCAGGGGTCATCTGATGCTAAGGGCCCTTAACACATTGAAAAAATGATACCCTAATTTTTTATGACGTCTTACACCACAAAGACAAGAAATCAAATTTTTGCCATTCTTGTCTCTTCCAGGATAGGGGATCGGCACAAATAGGTAAGTCCTGGTCGGCGGGTGGTGGAAGATCAGTTGTTGGTGGTCCATTATCACAGAAGTAGTCTTTCCACTCAGCAAGTAGTTCCTTGTCACTTGAACTGGGTGTTGAACCTTCTCCACACTTCTTTGCCATGACGAGTTCTAACAAGTAGATATGTCTTCTTGACCGCATCTCTTTCTGATCTCAGCTTGAAGGTCTTGTCTGTCACCCAGCATGACATTCCACAAGAGCTACATTTTCCAACCACCTTTTCTGCGACTTCTTCTTCTGGTTTTCTCGAACATTTCGTACCTTGGAGTTGTTGCCACACTGGAGGACCTGGAATCTGTTAGAAAGTTCAATCTGGATATGGATCATGTTCCAGCTTTTTCCAGTTGTACTTAGGCCTCTTACACGGTTTACCTTTGGTGGTTCGGAGACTGGTGTGCACTCGTATGCTGGGTATTCGGTGGTATGAATCCAGCTCTGCAGTTGCGCAGGGAATTTACCCACTTACTGTTGACAGGGATGTGGTCCAGTTGGTGTTTTGAGCCCTTTCGTTGGGTGCATCCATTTCCCGAGACGACTTTTGGGTTGGGGAAATCTTGATTGTGAAGGACGGAGCTTGAATTCCTGGCATAAGTTCGCTAGTATATCTACATTATCATTTGTTGTGTCGTAAAAACAATGAGGACCAACCACATGGCTATCTTGGCCAATTCTGGCATTGAAATCAGCAATGACGAGGTGGGTGTTGTGCCTCTTCACCTTTTCAAGATGGTCTTCTAGTGGATTACACAAACCGTCCTTTTCGCCTGAGGGTGCTGATTCAATTGGGGCATAAATAATAATTATTAGACTATTATTGTAACCGTAAGCTGGGGGCTCCCGTTAAATGAAGCTGTTAGTATTCTTTGATTGATGGACTGCACACTCTGAAGACACCTATGGATGTGCTTTGACATAAACACATGGCCTGCCTCTGATCTGTGGCAGAACTGTTAATAAGTACCCAATTCTTGTCGTCTGACCATGATTCGTCAGTGGGGATGATGTAATAAGTAGGTGTTCTTGCACACCGACAATGTCGACGCCTGCATCGCTACAACCCATAAATATGGTCGGTGGTTTTCCTTGTTGGTGTAGTGTACGCACATTGTAGGTGGATACTAAAAGTGGTTTGAAGGTAGGTGACATATCGGGACCAACAGTCTGTGATGGTGTGCCAGGTTCCCGCTGACCCGTCAGAGAGTCACAAGATGACGTCTGCCCAGCTACCTTCGATCTAGTATTTGGATATTTGTTGTGTGTATTTGGCTATTAGTATATTGCGTCCATGCAGGAGTAAATTGGGGAGCTGCTGGGGGTAATCACAATCTAAATCGGCTGAGAGTACCTGCATGCGCATGATCAGCGCATCGGACTTGCTGAAGAGGAAATGATTCTGATATAACCTATAATAAATGGCAGCGAAATAATTGTTGAAGTGTAATGATACTATCTAGGTGAAACGCACGTTAAATCACTAACTTTTATTTATTGATTTAATTTGACAATGTCATCTCAAGGTCAGGGGTCATCTGATGCTAAGGGCCCTTAACACATTGAAAAAATGATACCCTAATTTTTTATGCCGTCTTACACCACAAAGACAAGAAATCAAATTTTTGCCATTCTGCGCAAAATTGCACTGCAGCCTGAGCCCTCCGTGTGGGACGTACCTAGAAATTAAAAATATAATAATAACAATAATCTCTGCTAGCTGCTGGAATAATACCGTTACTTCGTTTATGCATTGTATGATTTCATCGGCTCGTCGATCTTTTAGTCTGTTGCTTTCCCAAGCATGAAATCACCGAACTGACATATGGAACGAACTTGACCGATATAGAAATGAACTGACAATACGTGTATTTATACCGGAAAATAGAAATACACAACCTCGCAATCGGACGTGTTGACATTCTAAAAAGGTAGGGAACTGAGTTTTATGCATTTTCTGTGACATAACTTCAAAGATTATTTTATGATTCTAGTATCCTCTTTTTATGGTATGTTTGAGTAGGTAAGGTATCCACTGATAAGAAAGTTTATCCTCAAAATTTTAATTGATTCCGATTCAGTACCAATATACTCTAGTATACACATCGGAATCACGCGTACAGTGCACACACTAGACTCTGGACTGGCATATGGTACTGCACTGGTACTTTTGATTAGCCACAAAGGTACCTCTGTGGTCGGCAGCAATAGGAATCTGGTTGTTTAGTGGAGTTATAATCAAAAATGTCAAAGGTTGTATCTTTTAATCCGGTTACCTATATGCAATGAGACATCCGCAAATAAGTTAATCAGGATTGTCAATGAAATAAATAAAGCAAAATTCTTCTTAGCAAATCCAGAATTAGATGTTACATACTTCAATCAATGACAGTTTCGTGCTAACACTTAGCACTTTCTCAAATTGAATGACCAATTCCTGCACCTCGACGGCTGCTTCCTGACGGAGCTGACGTTGGTGGCGCTGTTTGTTTTAGGACTTGGTCATAAATATGCGGAAGAAAGTAGTTCCCGTCTCTGTTGAGTGTTTTGGTCCCCTTCTTTCTTATCCAGATGGCTTCCTTGATATATCTCTTATTTATGACCAAGTCTTAAAACAAACAGCGCCACCAACGCCAGCTCCGCCAAGAAGCAGCCGTCGAGGTGTACAGGAATTGGTCATTCAATTTGAGAAAGTGCTAAGTGTTAGCACGAAACTGTCATTGATCGAGGTATGTGACATCTAATTCTGGATTTCCTAAGAAGAATTTTGCTTTATTTATGTAATGAGACATCCTAGATGATGCAAACTATTCTTTATTCGAATTGTGTTTGCAAGGCAAACAACTTGAGATTATTAACCCAGATTACGGAGGTTTTTACCTCTTTGGAGCCCAAAAGGCCACATTAGCCCATTTGACCTCTTTTCTTATAATTCGAGAACCATACAAAACATAGGTCATGCCATACTTTTTCTGAATCGTGATCAGAGAAATACTTTGACTTGACGTGGTTTATTAACGAGATCTGAGCAATTTTGAAATGTTACCCCTGTGTGACTTCTGAGCAAGGTGCATTTTTGCCACAAAAGTTTTATATCTTAGAGGTCAGTTTATGATATACTTAAGTTTATTCCGGGGCTTAAGGGATGGGGTATGAACGTTTGGACAGTATTTATTGTGGGACATTAGAGCACATCAGACATACCGAATTGCATTCTGAATACGAAGAATGTCCTTCTGATATCAATAATTTTGATTTTTGAAATTCGCAATGTAATACACATTTTATGGCAAATGATTAAAATTGATATTTTTGATATTTAACAGTACTCGAAGTAAACTTTATAAATCTGATGATTTATACTTAAAGTGTATGTAGGTGGGATGAAAAGCCGACGATCAATCTTGAAAATTTTGACCTTTCGAATTGAAGATATGGATTTTTTTCCCAAAACACCAAAAAAAATTAGGTCTTTTTGGGAAAAAAATCCGTATCTTCAATATGAAAGGTCAAAATTTTCAATTGATCGTCGGCTTTTCCTTCCAGCTACATACACTTTCAGAATATATCATTAGATTTATAAAATTTACTTCGAGGACTGTTACATATCAAAAATGTGAAAAATATCATATTTTAATAATTTGTCATAAAATTTGTATTATATCGTGATTTTCAAAAAATGAAAATTATATGATATCAGAAAGACATTCTTCGTATTCAGAATGCAATTCGATATGTCTGACGTGCTCTCATGTCCCACAAAAAATACTGTCGAAACGCTCAAAACGCTCATTCCAGATCCCTTAACGCGGCTGTGTACTCTAGCCATTGTTTCTTTCTCAAAATTGAGTTTTTATGATATGTTTGTACCTTGTTATGTTTTTTATAAATACAAGGAATGAAAATCCAGATTTGTAAACTCCAACTGCAATATTTTAAGGATTTTATTTCACTATTCCACTCGTGTTTGAAATTGAAAAGGAAAGAAAATCTTTGTTGTACCAGCAAGGTACACGCGCGCAACAACTCATCGCGTTGCGTATCGCGCAATTTGTTAACGCACAAATACGCGACGCATACGCGACGCTTATCTGCACGCGCGGCGCATCTTATGGAAACACCACGGAAGCACTGATTTCACAAAACCTAGTGGTCAAATGGCTCCGTTTTAGCTGATAAAATGTGGGTTTTTTCATGTTCTTTCCCCCGATTTAAATATCAAGTTATGAATGGATTTCGCTCAAACTTCTCAAGGGGCTGTGGATTTACCCGATGTTCACGTAATATAAGTTACAAGAACGAAAACTGTCGCATCTCCTGTGAGATTCGATGAAAGTGCAAAATGTGACCACTTTAAACTTCAACGGCCATTATTTCAATGTTCATTTTCTCGGTAAAATGACGATTTAGGTACACGATAACTCAATAAATACAGCATCTATAGGTAAGCAAATATGATCATCGTAAAAAGCATGATCGACTCAAGAAACGGTTTTCTCATTTTTTATATTTTGGTCTATTTCCGATTTTGGGCATCATTTTGTGCAAATAGGCGTTTTTGAATTTTAAAAGTTCATTTTGATGCCTTATATGGTCAATATCTCAAAAAATAAGGCCAATATCAAAAAATCAAAAAACTGTTTTTGGAATGGAGCCTCAAGATTGAGCTCAAAACAAAATAAAATATTTTGGAAAGAGTGTTTTTTTGTTATGATGTACCTAACAAATATTGCCAAAAACTCACTTTTTTGTGATTTTCTTCAAATTTGTTGTTTTTACCCCAAATCTATATTTATATTAAGATTTATTGATGTCTTGCCTTCATAAAAATGTATACTTTTATATATTTTGCGCGAATAATTACAAAGTTATTGCACTTTTACTACATGCATGTCTGAGAGTACACAGCCACCTTAAGGGGGTACTACACCCCTAGCCAATTTTGTGTCTATTTTTGCATTTTCTCAAAAATTATAGCACATTGGTGACAAGTGAGATATGTATGTTATAGGGGCAAGGATTACAACTACTGTACTGAAAATTCAGCAACTCAAAGCAAGTAGTTATTGATTTATTGATCAAATATTGGTTTTCCCTCATTTTTGACTGTAACTCCAAAACTGTTGTCTGTGCTGAAATAAAATTTCCAGTGCAGTAGTTGTAGTCGTTGCCCCTATAATATACATATCTTATTTGTCCCAATGCGCTATAATTTTTGAGAAAAATGCAAAAATAGGCACAAAATTGGGCAGGGGTGTAGTACCCCCTTAAGTTTATTCCTGGGCTTAATTTAATCACAAAATTGCACGGGATTTCTCATGCTTCTTGACAATATAGTTGTTTACAGAATCATCCCCTCTCTGGTTTGGGAGACAACATGGCCATCGTCAGAGACTACATGGACTATGGAGGAAAACGCAAAATAGATGTTCTGTTGAATGCTCCAAATATAATTTGTGAGTATTATACTATAGATCTACTTGATCAACTTTGATAACTGTGATTTTATACTTTTACACTGTAAAAATAATGTATAACCCCTTTTGGTAAGAATTCTGAAGATATTTTGGATAATCATATAATGACCGGGGTTGTTGTTTTTTGAAAGAAGAAGAATTGAAAGTTATAATACTTAGTTCTCTGGGTTGGAAAGATGAACAAAGTTTTCATCTTTCCCCAGAGCAGCCATCGTACATAAACGTTGAAAAAACGACCACCAGTGCATCTGGCCGGATTCGAACCGGCGACCTTCGTAACAAATGCACGAAACTAACCAACTGAGCCACAGAGGCGCGCTGCAGAATGATAAATTGATGTTCGTCGCATTCCTATCGGAAGGCATCCGAACTGCATATTTATAACAAATAGGCATGAAATGAGTTTAACTTGCCCCAAAGTCAGCTATATTCCCGTGCTATACGGTATTAGTTGAAATTGTTTTTTGGTTTTGGTTTTCAGGCTACGTCCGCGCTGTTTTGTTTATGTGGGGAATATGGCGAGCTCTTGATCACGACTATGTATTTGGAGCCACTATGTGGTTGGCCAACTGTGCGTTAGATGAGGTAGATGGCAAGATAGCACGGAAGTTCAAACAACGTAAGTTATCAACTAGAATTGCAACAATTTAATATTTTTTGTTAACCAAGGCTAGGTCAGAGTACGTAAGACTTACGTAGAAGAATGGTAAAAAGTCAGAAATGCTAATAAACTGGAACTTCCGGGATTGTTTCCTTCGGTTAAAGAATCGGAACCGATGCAGTCCTGATCGGACGGGACAGCATGTTTCTCATGATCTTAAGTCTAATTTCTTCAGGGATCGGACAGTACACGACAAATAATTCTGGTTTACCCTGCGCACCATGTGTTTTAGGGTTAGGGCCCGGGTTAGGGTAAGGGTTAAGGTAGGTTAGGATTAAGTTATAATTAGGGTGGGTTATAATTATAGGGTCCCGGGTTAGCATGGTTAGGATTAGGGTTAGGGTTATACTTTTGCGCAGGGTAGACCAGAATTATTCCTAAATTGGTACTCACATTGTGGTGATGAGGATTTCAATTATTTCAAAACATCTCATGTGACATACTTAGGCCTTTGACACTATAATCCAGCCTGATTTTTAGAACAAAAACCTCTCACTGATGGCTATAACTGCGGGAACCCTCTTGACACAAATATTCTAGCGAAATTCATCAAATTATTTGCATGCCTCATGTATCACAAGCATTGTTGTCATTCATTTCATCAAAAACTAAGAAAATAAATAAATAAATAAATAAATAAATAAATAAATAAATAAATAAATAAATAAATAAATAAATAAATAAATAAATAAATAAATAAATAAATAAATAAATAAATAAATAAATAAATAAATAAATAAAACGCTAACTTTATACTTTTTGTTTTCTTTCATTGTTACTACACTGTAAATTGGCCAGAACACATGGAACGCGTTCATTAATGTAACGGTTTTTTAACACATGACACGTGTTCAACTTATTTAGAGAACACTAGTGTTAATGTAGAGAACACAGGTGTTATTTCCTCAGAACACTAGTGTAACGTGTTCTAATCCTTTAAACTCTGGTGTTCAAAGTTACTATCTATGAACACCTCGGACACATGAAAGAAATGTAACAGTTTTTTAACACATGACACGTGTTCAAACATTGATTTTCAGAATGCTGGTGTTCAACCTTTAGGCCTATTTATACATTTTCAAAATCTCATTACTCGACCATAAACAGATGCATGGTAGTATAAACAAGATAATGGCGGTGTTCCGAAGAATTCCGATGAAACCAGAGAGTTTTCAGCTAAGGCAAGTCCAAGGCTCGAACCCTCGCCGATCGTATCTCCCGGCTGACAGCGCAACGCATTTTAATGCGATTAAAATTGCTCGGCCATAGTCACCCTCTGGTGTCTCTCCTATGCTTGTTCATCGCTGTCAACAGATATACGGGCTCCGAGTCGCTCCCAAAGTTGCCCTGAATTTCATTCTTCTCTAAATCCTTCGAATTTACTCTCACTATCATTTGTCTTGGAAAAGACAGTTTGTCATAGAGTTTCCCGGAAGCGTTTCCACGTTTCATCGCCATTGTTGTTGTTCTTGTTGTTACTTATATCCCTCCTTCAAAGGAGCACCGTGTATTTCTCGCTGACACGTCGCAGCTCTCCAACGCCTCTATCTGCTCATGCGTTCCATTTATGAACACTAGTATTCAATATAATCATTCAGAACACTTGTGACACGTCTGATCAATACTATGTGTTCTACATTATACTAAAAGAACACTAATGTGCAAGGCTTATCATATTTTCAAATACACCAGCGTTCTAAAGAGACAATTATGAACACCTCGGACGCGTCTGAGAGGCGTCACGTGTTCGGGAACATTTGCAGTGTAGGGTCTAAATTTGGCGAGTTATTGGACGTTATTTTGGATTTCACCGTTTTCGAAGTGGGTCACAAAACCCTCCTGTGTATGATTTACCCTGATTTTGCCTTCATTTTCATATGCCATTCGGTTATCAACATTTTTACAACTTGGATTTACAGGCAAAGGTATATTGTTTTGTACTGAGAATAAGGAAATCTTGATTGATTAAAGGCCGAATCGCATCGGATGTTTCATTGCATTTTTGCCAAAGCTAAAGGGTGCTCATCTTTTAAACAAAGTGTCTATCACGATTGTTTGTTGTTCACGATCATTTATCATTTTTTTCTAACAAAACATATAATTTTAAATTCTAAGCCTGGACAATTACCAATAGCTTTTGCACATCCTAATTAAAGCCATATTATAACATTTGCTGAGGAGAACGCCCTCAAAAAAATTTTAAATTCTGGTTTTACACGATTGTAATGTACTTTAGTCAATAAAGATACTCTGCAAAAATCAAGACTTTAGGTGCTGTAGTTTTGTCAAATCCCGAGATTTTGAATAAAACGCTGGAACCGGCGTTTTATTATTACGATGGAAATATTAGTCGAACACGTATGCACAGTACGTACACGGCGTGCGGGATACACATACACACACACACCCCCCAGAGGATCGTACCGTATTACAACCGCGGGAGTAACATGCATGGGCGCTAGTAGTAGTAAATTCCAATTTTCTATGCTTTACCTAACTTGTTCGGCTCAAAATTAAAAGGGGACATATCTGACAGTAAAAGCTAACATTTTTTTGGAAAATAAATACTATTCTATTTTTACAGAAATGTTATGCTTTAATAGAGTCCAGCGAGGCACACTGAATCTCCGGACAGCCCGGTGAAGTCGATGACGGGCATGCATTTTTTTGTAAAGATGGGTTAGGTCGCAAAAAGTGTATCGTTAGGCTGAGACGGGCCGGAATAGCCGGACGGTTGGAATTAATTGTCGGAACGAGGCTGGCCTTCTTCTGGTCGACCTCAGCTCGAATCGGTTTGGGATTGGACCGGGCTAAAAAACTGCTGACTGTGGAGTCAAGGAAAAAGACCACTTGACATCATTGTTTATCAATAAAGGCGAGGGACTGGTCTATCGATATGCTTGAACGAACTGCTTCACTTAGCTTTCTTGTACTCACAAGTGGTCTATATGTACCGTTATTACATTTTTTCTTTCCATTTGTTCGCAGTTGCGATATTACAGGCGCCGACATGTACAAAAGCCCGAATAAGATATTACAACTTTATGAAGGCGTAAGTATAATCGCGTATTATTAATTTCTGTGTTTGAACCACTGACCCGGAAAAAGAACGCAATTCATAGAACTGCGTAGGTCTATCTGTGACATTGAGACGGTGTACTAATATTTGTGACGAAATATGAAAAACCAATATCTGGGAACAAAGATTTTTAAAAGTAGTGCAAAGGAACAAACCAAAAGTGATTTCCTGAAACTTGATAAAATAGCAAACGGTACATAAGGGTGCAACTTGCTATACTTGTGTCCAGTCCTCGTTTACGGAGTTTAGGGTTAGGGTTTACGGTTGAGGTAAGGCAGTCGTAAATAAGACTAGTAGAGTTGCACCCTATTCGGTAATCGCTCCCATGATTTATGATAAATACTATACTGACTCTAAAAAAATTTAAATAATAAATAAATAGATTCAAAAGAACACGCATTTCGAAACAGAAAACGTGCTTTTTCAGCCTATGTAAAATCCACCTTCCCAATAACCCGGGGGGGCACTTCAATTTGAAATGGATATAGGTGTAGGGCAGGCACTTTCGCATTAAGGGGCATTCGGTGAGAGAGCAAAATGTAAAAAATATGGGGTCATTGGGTGAGAGCATAACCTTTTTTTTTAATGGAATCTAATGAGAACCGAAACAGCTCCACAGAAACCTCGAAAAATTCTTTGTTTTTTCAAAACTTAGTAACAAAATCAGTGATAAATGAAAGTTGCTGTTCAAATTGAACTTGTAAGGGTCTTTGGGTGATTGATCAAATCGAAAAATAGGGGGTCTTCGGGTGACAGAGTACGTGTTCGTGAAATATGGGGTCTTGGCAGTGGCGTACCGTGGCCGCCCCAACCCCGGGGGGCTGAAGAAGAAACAATTTTGCCGCCCCTTCCTTAACAGCCCGAAAAGGGTGACCCAATTTTTTCACGGTCGTTTGAAAAAGTGAAGAGCAAAAAAAAAAAAAAAAAAAAAAGGATTTTTGGGGCTAGAGCCCCAAAAGCAACCTTTTTTCAAAATTTTGTATGCTTTTTCAATTTTTTGCGCCCTTTTTTCTTTGCTAAATCGTTTTGTCGCCCCCTTCGTTTTTGCCGCCCCTGTTTTTGCCGCCCCTTCTTCTTCCGCCGCCCCTTCGTTTTTGCTGCCCCTACTTAGACCCTGGGGTTATGGCGCCCCAAAGCCCCCCCAAAAAAAAATACGCGCATGCTTGGGGTGACAGATGCTGAAAAAGGGGGTCTTAATAACATTGTGTGTACGTTTTTTTATCTTGGCAATAATATTCTCAGGTCTTGGGTAATTGTAGCATATGGGGTGATTGGATGTTTTGGTTGATGTTATACTTGGTTTACTATACTACCGGACCAGTAGGTGAGTATATAGTAACATCACATTTTAAAAATATTGTATTTGGCATAGCTTACCAAGATATTTAATTGTGTCGGACAAGTCGGTCTGTACCAGTACCATGGTTTATAGCTTACCCAGATGTCTAGTTGCATTGGGCAAGTCATACCTTATTGGCGTATAGCTTTATCAGGCAAGTCGTACCATGACTTATTACACGGATGTCTTGATGTCTATAGTCAAGTTGTGTCGGGCAAGTCGTACCGTGGCTTGAGCCTGAGCTTACCCCGTTGTGCCAGAATAGTCGTACCATAAATTATTATAGCCCCACCTTATAGCTTACCCAGAGGTCTACTTGTATTGGACCATAGACCCTTTTAACACAGTGTAAAAGGTCTATAATGGTTGTACATGTCCTACCATTATTATAGCACATCAAAAAATTTTGGTGGGTCATAGTGCACTTACGTCCACGGCGAATTCACCGTGACCTTTCCAGCCATAAACCCGCTTATTGAAGATTAAACCGATATGCAGTACTAAACCATTATAAAGTACATCTATTGTCCAATGCAAATTTATTACCACCTGATAATATTGATCTAATGAGCGACCGAATTGTCCGCTACGACTAATCCAATCGATAATGACTCTATTGACATGTACGAGCGGAGCTCCACTGACCGAGTTTTGGGATATTTTCCACTGGTTTGCAGCTGTTTGCTGTCATTTACTCATCAAGGCGGACCACCGTTATTATAAGGACTATGCCAATTATTTAAAGATTGACATGTAGAGAATAAGCCATAACTGATTGACAGAAAGTACTAAATTTGTACCTATGACGGTTTTATGACACGAATCTTCCAAATACGACCAAAAAATGGCTGCCCGGTGAAGCAAAATGTGCATTGGAATAACACGGCGAGTTTGGATAGATGGTAGGATTTCTTTTTAATAAAAATGTATGTTCCCCCGTTATTAAAGCTAGTACCGGGTTGAAGATTCAGATATTTGGAAAAGAATAAGTAATTGAAACATAGAGCAAGTACTAAAATCATAGCTTTTATACTTTTTGATATAATTATGGTACTAACTAGTTCATCCCCAATAGCTACAACACAGCGCTACCAGTAGGGTTCAATTGCCTATGTGAGTGCCCCTGTGTTGTGTGCATACATGTAGTTAACAATAACTGCATGATGTATGCTCCCCCGGAATTTTGAGGTGGTGGGTCTTTGGGCGCTGCCAGCGTACCGGTAAAAGGGGGTCTTTTGGCGGCTGCGAACAAGTAAAAAAAAATTCTTGTCTTTTTGGTTGAAAATCGCCTGAAAAAACCAAACATGCATATGAGGAATGATGATTTTTGGGACTTTTAGAGCTGAAATTTCAAAAATCAAAGGTCTGTCGGAGCTCTATTTTGGTCAAATATAGGGGGTTTTCGGAGCTGCGAAATCAAAAAAGGAGAGTCTTTCCGGGGGAGCATACCCGTATGGTCATAAGTCATTTGTGTTAAAAGTGCCCCCGGGATCAGAACTCTTGTCCCCCTGTTCCCCCAGTAAAAACCCAAAATTGAGAAAATGTTCACTTTTTGCAGCAATTTTGCGCAAAATTTTGATTCCCCTAAAATTAACTTTGCCCCTCAATACCCCCCCCCGAAAAAATTCCTGGCGCTGCCACTGCTGATCTTCATTCATTCATTATGTATAGGCCTTAGATATTAATAACGTCTCGTCTTTCTTTCAGCTCCAGTCATAAACATTGGTCTATGGGAAATTCTTCTGTGGGTCTGTCTTCCGTTCACACTCATCAGATTCGTTGTCAATGTTGCTGGTAAACTCGTCACCGCCGTTGATTTTTTGGTTTCTGTTGATATAGAAAAATTTGACCGAAACGTATAGAAATGAAAAAGTGGACTGAAGCGTATAGAAAGGTGGACTGAATCATGGAGAAAAGTGGACTGAACGTATGGAATATGTTGACTGACATCACTGGCGTGTGCAGGATCTTTGGGGGCTCAGCCCCTCTTTCAGATTTATGCGGGGGCTTATGATGGCTAAATCGCCAAAAAACGGCTGATTTTACATGATTTTTAACCAAGTGCGGGGGGCTTCAGCACCCAAAGTCCCCCCGACACGCCACTGGACATGTACGGATTAGTCGGGGTCACATCGTGAGAAATTAATGGTTGTGTCCAAAGGCTCTGGTCCAAAAGTACAGTAAGTTGGCAGAGACGCAGCTCCTTGGTGGAAGGCTATGAGGTAGTCTCGGTCCCAGCCGAGTTGTGCTCCTCCGTCACTAAGTGACGGAGGATTGGCAGAGGCGCAGCTCCTTGGTGGAAGGCTATGAGGTAGTCTCGGTCCCAGCCGATTTGTGCTCCTTCGTCACTAAGTGACGGAGGATTGGCAGAGGCGCAGCTCCTTGGTGGAAGGCTATGAGTTAGTATCGGTCCCAGCCGATTTGTGCTCCTTCGTCACTAAGTGACGGAGGAACACAAACCGGCTGGGACTGAGACAAGCTATGAGGTACCGGTATGAAGAGCCTGAGGAGTTGGGCTGCCATGCCCATATGATAATTATTATAGATTTTGTTTTTGCCACTTTTTAAACATTTCCGTCAAAGTTTGTTTTACTTAGCCTACCTCTTCCCCCCCCTTTTTTTAAATAAATTTTACATGATATAATGAAAATATCTATTAATGATTCGAGTCAAAATTGTATAAGTAGGTATGTGGGATATATCAAAGTAAAGTCTTAATGTACGATTTCCTTCCAATTTCAAATTTGTTTGTTTTTCTATACTCAAAATGCTGAAATAATACTAATTGTCGGGAAGGGTTTCTGTCCATTTTGAGCTGAAATAACAAGGTAAAGTGAAACCTTACTGGTTATTTTGGCCGTTTAACATCCCGGGGGTCACAATAAAGTCATAATCATCATGAATTATGACTTTATGTCGAACTTTGCTCTGTTGACGCAGAAACGCAACAAATTTGGCTGATTCCATTTAGGTGCAAGTTGGACATGTGTAAACATTAAAATGCCAAAAAATCAGGTTTGAAAAAATTAACCAATTTCATATTATAAGATCGTACATTATGGCTTTAAGAAGAAGACACATGTAAATAAAACCATTCAACAAAGTATATAAATTGAGTGACTATTTCTTGTTATGATCTACACCTTGAGTGATAACTGATATTATAGGGCCTAATTTATATCTGCTCAGAAATTACCGTTGAATTCAACCTATGGATATGGCCACTAAGCAAAACAAAGGTTCGTTGTCTGTGTGGCAGGTCACATGGGAAAAAGTAAACACGGAACAAGGGCACACGCCACAAGGGAACAGCCTATGGATACGAGGCCTTAAAGGGAAGTTTTATTATGTCAATATTCGATCATCCTTTTCCCAGTGGACACGAGTTGACATGTCAACGTTGAATCAACGTGAATCCAAATCAACCTGATTTCAACGTGATTTCAACCTAAAGTTGAAATCAGGTTGATATTTCAATCCCGGGGAGTCACTCCCATTGTGGCCATCCGCGATAATAAAAACGCGTAAAAAGGGTAGTTTTTCGTGGGTAGGCACGATACGCGCGTATCGTGTTTAGGGTATCAAAAACTGGGTAGCAAAATTGTAATTGCTGATACGCGGAAATGAATTTTAGGGTATGAAATTTGATGCAAGGAATAAAATCCCTGTTTAGGGTGTGAAAATAGGCGTGTACGTGCGTTACCATACCTGTTTAGGGTATAGTCGTTTTAGCTAAGGGTTAAATCCTTGTTTAGATGCCCGGTCCCCGGTTGGCTACGCCACTGAATCAGGTTAAAGTTCAAAATCAACTTGATTTCAAGTTATTTTCAACCTAACGTTGACGGTAGGCCTAGGCCTAATGTTGGAAATAAGGTTGCTGATTTTTCAACGTGAATCAACCGTGCGTTGAAATGGAGGTGAAATAAAGTTGATATTTCAACGTTGATTCTACGTTGAAATATCAAACTTAGGTTGAATTTCAACCGTTTCAACCGATTTGGTCTTTGCTATATCATAGGCCCTGCAAACTCGAAAACTGGACGTCGTAGGTCAAACTATAACTAGTCCTGAATCCTTGAGATGGCAGAAATAAAGTAAGGTTGTGGTACATGGTTTTTACTCCGGAACGGAAAAGATTCGGAGGAATGGCGTCGCGCTACGGAGCAACTGAACCCCAGGCCATTTTCAACTACCTTTTTTTGTTAATTTGTTTACTATCGACGCGTCATCATCAAACTAAAGGCTCCTTTTTCAAGAATTTTGGATTTTCTTATCTCTCACCGAATGACTCCTTTTTCAGTATTTTTCTTCAAATCTTTCAACAACACTTTGAACAAAAAAACTCAAAATTTTGATGACATTTTGTATTTTTCCGTAGTCAAGCGGCACATAAATTACTGTTCATAGTCTCACGAAAAGGCATTTTTAGGTTAATTCTCACACCTACCCCATCCCCAACAATTGCAAAGTCTGCCCCATCAGGTTTTTTTTATCCTCTCAATACTAGTAGACCCATTCCATGTCAACTCCAGGGATGTGCACCGCAGCACCTCTTCAATTTTTTTCTTTTTCTGTGTTGGTCCTGGATGGACGAAGTTGCATTTTGAGGGCCCTATATCTTTTAAAGAAGTTTTCTGATGCCAGATTTGAATTCTACACAAATAAGTACCCCAGGATACATACTTTTCAAAGTTGTAAATGGTTCCCTTTATACATTTATGGACCTCCAAACATTGTGTTTCGCGTTGCGACACATTTTTTACGCTGACCCCCCTAAATTTCAAATTGATGCCACGAAATAGAGTATGAAGCTCAAATTTTCGGAATTTTACTTTCTCATCAATATCTACCACCACACAGAAAAAGAAAAAAATTGAAGAGGTGCTGCGGTGCACATCCCTGGAGTTGACATGGAATGGGTCAGTATTACTTTTTTCATCAATAAAGAGAAAAACAAAGGGAGAAATCGGGTCTACCATGCCGTGCAGACGCTGCGATTTTTGAATTGATCTGCTGCCCTCTGTTGACGGTTGCTAAGTTGGCGGCTTCCATGACACCAACAAACATAACAACCAGCGGGAGTCTGGCAAATCCACGTTGTAAATAAAGAGGTAAATAAACAGCTGATCGTCGACGTGATACACTGTGTAAAATTGAGCAGTGCATAGCTCGAAAAACATTACTAGATTTCTATAAGTTATAAAACCATGGCTGCCTTAGCAATAGAACCGGACAACTTTGGTAACCCGCTCTTGATGAAGGTAAGAAATCGGAAATCGAGACTGACAGTGACACTGTAAGGGACCGATCGTTATTTACGGCAGGGGGGGGAATGGGTGTTTTGGCAAAATATCGACAAAAATTTCGCGTTCCCCCTTGCGTTCGCTCAAAATTTTCGCGTTCCCCTTGTTTTCCCAATTTTCTCCATTTAAAATTTAACAATCCCCCTCCTGGTTCAACTAAAATTTCAGGTTCCCCCTCAAGACCACAAAAAATTTCATGTTCCCCCTAAATTTACCCATTCCCCCCTGTCATAAATAACGATCGCTCCCTAAGCTGAGTGACATCATGATGATGACTGAAGTCATTTGGAAGTTAAACAAAAAAGCTTATTTTTGAGTTTGACTTTTTAGAAGTTCTGAATATTGCCATGATAGTTCGTTGTACACACATACACACACCCACCCTCTTGTCGATTGCAAGCTTTTCACTGCAATCATTCATGCATTTCCATGTTTCATGATTTAAATATGGAACTGGATTTGTTACTTGTCCCGAAAATGTAGGTTTGCTATTTAAAGTAAAGTTACCTGATCATCACAGTCTACACAGACTAAAAGTAAACTCTTAATACTGAAATTGAACTTTTTTTAAATGAATGCAATTAAAGTAATTTTTTATTACTTCTGTCTGTGGTCTGTGCCTAGTCATAGTGTACACAAGAGTAAACAGTACCGTAACACAGTCTACAGATGTGATAAACAGTCACGCTAATTAGCTGAACAGCTTGACAACAAGCAGGTTGACCCTTCGGCATCTTTGGTCAATGACGCCACCTCTACTCGATTGCCAATTACCAACCAGAAATTCAAAAAAAATAATTTGAAACTGCACCTATTTGCAAAGACCTTCGCATTGGCTTGCCCGACTTGGCATGGACTCCTTGGTTTATGGTGTGAACATGAATTCATACATACTCGCTATATAACAGCATGCGTGATTGGTCGATAGGCGGGCATAAACAACGTTTATGCCCGGCGTTCGTCATAAACAAGCGCGCGAGAACTGATGGACGCTTCGCGAGTAGGATATTACGGCGTCTATGTGCGCGAGCTATTTACGCATAAGCGCGAGTGATGTACGCGATGTTACGCAGCTGACCACTGCACGATGGACTGAGCAAGAAAACGTTTTCTTACATTTTATAGCGATGGAGAAACTGTTAAAAATGATAAGGAACTGGTAGTTTTTAGTTTGAAATGTTGGTATTTTTAGTTTTGGAGGGAAATAACAGCAAGCAGAATGTTGCGTATGTATGAACGGGGTTCATTCATATATTTTCATGACTAAACGTTGTTTAGTCATGAAAATATATGAATGAACCCCTAAGTCGGGTTCTGATTGGCTAATTGAATTATGCCATCACCACCACCTCATTTGCTGATCAAGTTGCGTAGCATCGCGTGATGCAACATGATGTTTCGTTATCGGTCAACTAGTGTGATAGGTCTTTGCAAAATAGTGTATAACTGATTTCAAATGGCAAAAACCTATGCTATACCAATGAAAGTTTTGATATTCCAAGTAGTCCCAGCAAGCCTAGTGAAAATAACAGAACAATTTGTAATTTTTGCATCAAGTGTAACATCTAAAATTTTATGTTTTTCTTAAACTTGCAGTCAGAGCTTGGTCGCCCCATGCAAAGAGGATTCACTTTGCCATCACCAGACTTTGCCTACGGACGACCAAACATTTCCAAAGACGGAGGTGCTCTCGATGCCATGACAGGCTGGACACCTACTGCAACTCTCCCAGGATCCGCAGGGAATAGGGAGAAGAAAGCAGAGAGGGATTTCATTGCTCTTAACAAAGCTTGTGTTGGATCAGGACTCATTACAGCCAGAGAACAATTTGAATATCGTGCCACACATGATGTCAGAAGGAGGGTGTCAGAAGAAGAGAAGAGCAAGATAAAGATTAGAAGAATACCAGCATCTATGACCTTTGGAGTTTCAACAAGGTAATGTGTGAAATTTTTCAGTTGTGAATCATCAAATAAATTTAGGCAACAAAACAGGAGGTCAGTCCGAAACACTGTCAATCCGAACCCCGTCAGTCCGAAAACCTGTTACTTGGGGGTTAATCCTTACCCTAACCGTAGCAGGTTTTCGGACTGACAGGATTCGGACTGATGGTGTTTTGGACTGACAGGGAGACCCCCAAAACAATATCATTGGTAGATCCACCAGTATCAGGGGCGTAGCAAGCGGGTGGACATGGTGGACAAAGTCCATGGGCTCCAAGGGTTCAGGAGCCCCGAGCAATAGCGAAAATGAAATAAAGGCCGATAAAGGAGATGTTAAAAGGGCTCCACTGCTCTTTGTCCATGGGCCCCAAGGCTCTTGCTACGCCCTTGACCAGGATGCTTTGCTTCACTTTTGGAGACCATAGAAGATATCTTACACTTCCCACAATGCATTTCTTCCATTTCAATTTCTTTACTAATTCGCTATCTAGTGCAACATGGGTTGTTAAAGACAAGATTGCTCATGAAACAGAGCACATCCAGATCTCGCAAAATATGTTTATTTCTTGACTATTGACCCACGTTTTGCCAGTCTGATCTCAACCGGGGATCTCAACATTAAAACAAAGGGAACCTGTACAGAGTAATTAGACTGTCCTTTGCTATTTTAATGAGGTGATGCATAATATGGCAAAGGATTCTGGGAATAGTAAAATATCTTCTCTGTTAGGAGACTGCACATTTTGGGGGCAAGAGAAGAGAAAATGTCAAGATGTCTACTTTATGAAATTTTGAATGCAAATTTATTTATTTTCTTGTAAATTTATGTTTTCTGAACAATTTTGGAGCAATATCACTTACTGTAATAAAATTTTTCACAAATTGATCTCATATAACCGTGCGATTCCTCGTCCTGCTGCCCATTTGCTTTTTAAAAGTGTTCTTTTTTTGTATCATACTTGAGGTTAGTGATAGGACTCATAATTATAAATCTTTTGTATGTTTATTCCCAACAGACCTTCAACTCCAGTTTTTGATCTTTTAGAACACAAATATCAAGATAGATGGCTTCAAGATAGAAGGAAAAATGAAATTGTCAAAAGAGAAATACATCAACAAAAGGTAAGAAAGCCAGTCTTCGTTAATGCTCTGCATGCTAGCCATGCCATGCGCTTCAATGGGAAAAGTTCAAGTTTTGAAATATTTTCTCAAAATATCAAGAGCCATCTTAAGAACTACTGAATCAATATTAGGCTTGTTTGTACTCATTTTGATGCATTTTTCATGTTGATTCCAGACATGGTCATGAAAATTTACATTTCTGAAATTTTTGAATTTTGAATTTTTTTTTTTTTTTTAAACTTGTCGTCTGCAGTCGACACCCACGTGAAGAAAGTTAAAGTATGCCAATGAAATTGCTTCCACAATACAGTGGCCAATCACAGATCTGGTAACCATGTTTACTGTGGAACCACACCCGGCCCCCGCACTCTCTGTATACTCAACCAAAATGCCACAAAATAATGTGAACTTTCAAATTCTCTTTATTCCAATTTATTTGTATTGAAAATTTGGAAGTCGGAACAGAAAAATAAGATATTTGCTCAAATTTTTGAAATACCCTACCCAATGATCTTTTTTTCCTTCAAATATCCATACCAAGTGATTCCCATTTTTCAAAATGACCCCCGTTTTTCATTTTATTACACCCAATGACCCCCTTTTTTGAAAGAACATTTTGAGACTGGACCCTTTGTCAATAAATTTTTTCTTCCACTTTTGAACCTTTTTATTTGGGAGAAAAATTGAAAAAATGAGCCTTTCTGGATGGGGGGGGGGGATGCTGCCACTAATGCTATCTGGGCCCCTACCATAATATAAATCAAGAGTGTTGACTAAACAAACAATATTTTTGTTCTACATTTTCCAACCAACAGCAAAACCAGAACAAAGGCATATACGAAACACGAGCATCTCTTCTACGGAAACACTGTCCACCGGTTGAAGCGCCACCACTGTGGCAGATGCCACGCTTCCAGAAACAGTCGCCACATCTCAAACATTCCGTTCACAACAAGCCAGAAAAGCCGCTTATTCCCATCATGCAACAGACTGCACTGCAAGAACAGGAGTGTTTGGACATGGAATTTATGAAGGGGCCAAAAGTTAATAGAACTATATTTTTCACTTTGTTAACAAATTGTACGGGGTATATGTATTGTCTTTTATATGCGGAAGGTGATAAGGTTTAATATTTATTGCTTTTTAATTAAAATCATAATCAAAAGAGTTAATAAATAAGATTGTGGAAGAAAGTACTTAACTGAAGTCATATGTGACAGGGTCTTGTAGTATCGTGATGTCAAAGGTCAAACAAAAGATTTGAAAAAACATATCAACTTTTATCATTTTTTAAAACGATGTTTTAAAATACTTAGTTATCAGTAATCAACAGCTGATCTGAATACCGGTACTTTAATCAAAAATTATATCTAGACATTTCAACTTTATTACATTGGCAGTTTGGCAGATAATTTTATTTTGGGAGTGCTTCTTGTGGCACCCTGTATTACCCTGTAAGATGAAAATTACATTTTGTATCATTTAACTAATCTTACAAAAAAGACATGTAGGTTCCTTGCATATGAAAATGGTGCTAAATACCAGAAATATATTTGTGACCCATCACAGCAAGTGTTGCAATGTGAAATTTTTCTAGTATGGTTAAAAGTAGGTTCATAAAAGCCACTTGTCCAAATTGAATGACATTTGCACCAAAATAAATCTTTACAGAAAAAAAAAACCTTCTACTTTCATGTGCTGCTGCTCTTTTTTCGTTGGTTTTGCTGTGATAGGTCACATAAATATTATTGATATCAAGTTACAACCTATAAAGGTTCTGTAACTAAATTCTTTTCACATGCATACAATTTTTTTTTTTTTTTTGCAATTTTAAAAATGAAAATAAAATAAATAAAAAAACTTGTGAGTATATTTAAGGGAAATTAATACATTATTTATTGAACATCTTACACATGGACCACAATGGCCTCATCCCAATGGCATAGTTCAACAGGGGTAGCGCTAGAACTAAATACTCCAGTGTCCGCAGGGACCCCCGAACTTGCAGGAAATTAAAAAGTAGGGGGTCCAGAGTAGAGTTTGGTGAGTCCGAGTTGCACAAATGCAGCATAAACAGTATGTCTGAAATAGCGCTAGATTGAAAAACTGGGGGTCTGCAGGGACCCCTGAACTTGCAGAAAATTTAAAAACAGGGGGTCCGAACTCTATTTTGGTGGGTCCGGGACCCCAAAAAGTAACCTAGCGCTACCCCTGTAGTTCAATAACCTCAATTAAATACTCATAGTGCAAAATTTGACCTCAAGTTGCAGAGTATGAGTTTTTGTACCCAAATTTTCAAAGGTCAATGAGTGAATTTTCAATGAATGTGCAAATGTATTGGGGTTAAAGAACTGTGCCCTGATAGATGAACATGTTGTGGATCCTAGTGTTAGTATTATGTCTATGATGGATAATTTGATTGATTGGGCTATTCCAGTTGGAATCAATACACCCCCTGTAGAAGACATTACCTTAATCTTCGGGTGTATCAAGTCCCGGTATCAAGTACAGTAAATTTCAAATGGAGCTGCCCATTCAGGTAACCCTCAAATTCACACTCCCTGTGTGGAAGATTAAACTTCATGTCTTCCATAGGGGGGTGTATGCAATGCATTTCAACTGGAATAGCCCATCATTCTCAATTTATATTCAATTTCATGATGTTGTTTTCTTGTATCTAAAGTAAAACCATAAAAAAAATGATTGTGAAAAACGTACATTTTCAATTATCGTTTTCCCGCTCAATTTCCGCAACTAACCAAGCTTAACCAAAGAGGATAGAAACCAACAGTATTTTTTAAATAAAATGATCAAAATGACACTAAGCTATGCAATTATTATTTTATCAAATAACACTTGTCTACCATTGGTTCAGTACATTATTTACATAACCCATTGGGATATTTGATTTCAAATCCACACTACCCCTGTGAAAGATTTAGGAAATATCTTCCACAGGGGGAGTATGAATTTCAAATGGAATTAGCACATTGTGGAAGCTTCAGGTTGAATCTTTCTCAACATGCTCAGTGGGTGTACGAAATTCAAATGGAGCTGCTAAAATGGGTTTGATGATGTGTAAAATGATTTGAAATTCATCCTCCCTCTGTGGAAGATATTTACAAAATCTTCCACATGGGGGAGTGTGGACTTTAAATGGATTGGACCAATTCCTGTTCAACCTTCCAAATGTGAATTATTTTATGTTTCCTTTTCTTAAACCACTCTTAATTTTAAATTGTCAAAAAATTTTGTACGTATTTATATTGAGCAACTATGATGTAAAAGCTTGTAAATAACCATGTAAAAATGAAAATACATTGTATTATTATCGTCTCAATGAGGACTTAATAAAATATAATCATGATTCATGTCATCATTACAATATCTGCATTTGACTTTTTTTATATTATGTGTCATCAGTGGAGAAGCCAGGACTTTTTCAGTAAGGGGACAAACTTTGACAAAAATGGGATAAAAAGTACAAAAAAAGGCCTAACATTCCACAGGGGGCAAGACTTCTCACATGGGACAGATGCCACCATGACTGTCATAATAAACATCTCAAAAAAGTAACTAACCCCCTTAAAGCCATATTATAACATTTTCAAACAAAATAGATTAGCATTTCTTTGCCATAAAATGTTAGCTTTTACTGTCAATCCCCCGCACCAACATTATTGAGGGGCCTGAGCCCCCGGCCCAAGCCTCTCGGTTCCTAAGCATATGTTATCCATGCATAAACCAGAAGTTCCAGTGTAGTCCAGTCAATCTAAACAAATTAGTGGTGTCACCCACCACTAATTGCAACAGAATGTTTTTCACTTTTATACATTTAAGAGATGTCCCCTGAACATCATACCAAAAATATACTAAAATATACTTGGTGGAAAGGTAGTTTTTGGCGGGAAAAGGTCATACAAGGGTCAAATTTCAAAATTGCTTTAATCTTTTTAAAAACTATACCAAAGCATTCCTCTATTCTTAAGGATTCAGAAAAAGTATAGTTTGTCATATCTGTGATGTACCATTCTTAAGTTATAAGCAAAAAGGTCAAAGGTCAAATTTTGGGTTCCACGTGGGTCAACTTCGAAAAAATGCTCCGATCTCCTTAAAAATGGCCTCAATGTGTTCATACTTTAAAAACACTCCAAAATAAAAATAGTTTGCCGTATCTTGGATGTTTCGTTACCTAGGTAGCAGGATAAAAGAGGTCATTGACCATTGAACTCTATTGACCCATACCTAGTTTTCGATGTTACGCATGTAATTAAACAACCTAAACAGTGCAAATATTCTTTAAATGAATTATGTTTGCAAGCCGAACAATTTGAGACCATTTTGATTAAAATCTGACAATTTTTAGTTTTTTGACCTCTGTTGAACCCAACATTTGACCTTTGACCTTTTCGGTTATAACTCAAGAACCGTACATCACAGATATGGCAAACTATATTTTTTCTGAATCCTTATGACTAGAGGAATAATTTGGCATAGTTTTGAAATTTGGCCCCTGTATGACCTTTTCCCGCCAAAAACTACCTTTCCACCAAGTATATTTTAGTATACTTTTTGTATGCTGTTCAGGGGACATCTCTGACATTCATAGCAGTGAAAAAAATTCTGTTGCAATTAGTGGTGAGTCAAAACCCACTTTGACTGGACTAGTGTGCAAAATATTTGGCAACTTTAAATTATCTTATTCTTTTTTATAGGTCCCTAATAATATTTTGAGAGTTATTCGCTTATAAGACCACTCACAAAAAGAGTGAAATGTGATTTTTAACTCACTCAAAAAAAAGAGTGAAAACCACTCTTAAAGAGTCGGGATTTCAACTCGTTCAAGAAGTTAAATGAAGGACAACACGTTTTAGAGTGAGTTTTTCACTCACATTTAGAGAGTATTAGGCCTAAACAAAATAATTCTAGGCAAATTTGGGCAATTAGGCCTAAGAATCGGATAAAGAAGTGCAAACTATTCTTCAAAATAATGCACAAAAACCTGGGACAAAAACGAAATCGTATCAAGTCTCCAGTTCGAATCCCCGCAATATTCTGATTCTCTAAATCCACACGAGGAAGTGGTACATCTGTGTCCATATAAGGAAATGCAACCACTGCCAGAGTATTACTATTTTATATGACTATCAATAATTGGCATTCTAAATAAACTAAATAGATAAATCCATAGAATTTACTGCAACTTCTAAACTGGGTTACGCTGTGAAGTCAATATTTAGTCAATTGCTACATGTGTCAAAATGTGCAGAAATAAATTGTGCTTCCAACGCATTTTACAGATACAATCACCCGTTTTTGAATATGGCCATTATTTAGGGGGGGGTAGTTACTTTTTTTGAGATGTTTAGTATAATGTAAGTATAATTATACTGCGTTATAACAGCAAACATATAACAGCAGACAAGTGTGACCAAAAAAATGGGTTATGATATTCCTCCATGTAATTTTACTATATGAAATTAGGGTAAGGATTATCTTACACGAAATACATGAAGGATCGACCAAGAAACGTGTTAAAAAGAGTGTTTTTTTGTTATTTTGTGATTAGGCATGTTTTGCATTAGACGTGTTAATTGGGGTAAAAGAAAGTAGTTTTTCAGAACTTGGTTCACTTAGGGACCGTTCAAAAACACTTGTTAGGGGGGCTGATGCAAAAAGGGGGCCTGAACATTTTGACCCTCAAAGGGGGGCTGAAAAAATGACCACAAATTTTCCTGGGAAAATTGAGTTTATATGCTTTTTTATGGGGTTGACCCATAATTTTCATGTCAAAAAAAAAAGGGGGGCCTGAAATTTTTGAGGTCTGTAAAGGGGGGTGAAAAGATTAGCAGGTGATACTATTTGGCAAGGGCTTTTAAGGGGTAGAATGTGATATCATTTTTTGCTTTGTAAAGGGATAATTTTGTTGGAAGAAAAAAGTGGATGCTCAGGATCACCAAATGCTCCTTTCACAGCTTTTCACCATCAGCAGGCTATGTTTAGCACATCTATGACACTAACAATTAAGGGGTGGGGTATGAACGTGTGGTCAGACATATCGAATTGCATTCTGAATACGAAGAATGTCCTTCTGATATCAAATAATTTTGATTTTTTGAAATTCGCAATGTAATAGGCCTACACATTTTAGGGCAAATGATTAAAAATTGATATTTTTGATATTTAACAGTACTCGAAGTATAAACTTTATAAATCTGATGATTTACACTTAAAGTATATGTAGGTGGGATGAAAAGCCGACGATCAATTGAAAATTTTGACCTTTCGTATTGAAAGTATGGATTTTTTCCCAAAACACCCAAAAAATAGGTCTTTTTCGGAAAAAAATCCATATCTTCAATATGAAATATCAAAATTTTTAATCGATCGTCAGCTTTTTCTACCACCTACATACACTTTAAGAATATGTCATTAGATTTACAAAATTTACTTCGAGGACTGTTACCTATATCAAAAATGTGAAAAATATCAAATTTTAATACCGGTAATTTGTCATAAAATTTGTATTATATCGTGAATTTCAAAAAATGAAAATTATTTGATACTAGCGGGACACCCGCGCTACGCGCGGGTCCCCGCTACACACCGACACCGCCTGGCTAATAATTATTTGGTGCAGAAGGGACACTAAAATGAATACACGGGATCGATACACGTGAATTGCTATGCACGATTTTGATATCAGACGAAAATCTTCTGATACCGGGTTAGAAAATGATGAATATCTCCCGTCATGATTTTTTCTCAAGAAACCAGATTTGGTCTCATAAACTTGGAAATACGTGTTGAACAGATATGATAGTCGCTAGAATGCGCTTTGAAAATTGGCCGTGCGCTTTGAACTCAAAATTTGACCATTTTATATTGCGTTGGTCCTGTTATGGACTACAGCGTGCAGCGTGTAGTACAGCTGCACTCACTGTAGGCAGTATAAAGTCGATGACCATTGACCTCAATGGGGTATACAAGCTTAATCACGCACAACCAAGATCGATTACCCGGCTATTGTGAGTAGCCTTAGTTATGTCCCTCGACTAATTATTAGTTTAAAAGAGCTTTAAAGGTTTGAACCAAATGGCTAATCGTGGCTGTGGATTTAACCTACCATGGCGATTCCTGCCATGAAGATATAGGGTCGAAGACACTGTGCGCTAGGTGAGTAAATGGGAGCGTTCACTAAAACGGGAGGAATTACTGAACAGGTAGAATCATTGAAAAGGTAAATTTCATTTATCTGAGTCTGACCCTCGTTAAGTTTCCATTTTAGCTTCTTTCTTTCTTTTTAGTTTCTTCTACATGGGCCAATTTTGTTCCATTTTTTAAAAACAGTTCTGCTAAGCTTGCAAATTTCCGTTACCATGTTTTTTATTTACTCAATCCCGTTCCCATTATTTTCTAAATCTGTCCTTTCTTACATTTCCCTGTTGACTTCATTTTTTATTTGCTGCTTAGCTTGTGATTTCCCGTTTTCATGTTATTTATTTAGTTCTGTCCTCTGTTTAATAGCTTTTTTTATTTAAATCATTTATTATTGTTTCCTTCTTTAGCCTATTTTATTCCCGTTTTCATTTTCTTACTGTGACTAACTATAGGCTAACCAACACACTCGTAGGCCTACCTGTTTGTCCTCATTTTGTTTTCTTTTTTAATTACAGTAGGCCTACCTCTTCATGTTGTTTGTACTTTTTAACACACATCTTTTCCCCGTACGCCTACGGTCGGTCGTTCACCCGTATTATCATTCATTGCGCGACTCTGCGTCGTTTACGCGCGACATGGCGTAGTGCTGCGTTACCCGCGCTCTATCGCTGCGATACGCGAGCGGCTTGGCATTAGATACGCCCGTACGACGCGCACGGGCTAGCTTGACAACTGACTCCCTTTTTTATTTACCCAGCATAGCAACGTACCACATTTTCACTGATTTTGAGGCCAATTCTTGACCGTTTTCAACCAAATAAAGTTTAAACACGTTCCCGTATATTCATCGATCTCCCGTATGAATTTGGCGAAATTTGGATCGAAACTGACGGAGCCTTTACACGATACATACATACATACAACATTTCCCTATTTATAGTAAGATCAGAAAGACATTCTTCGTATTCAGAATGCAATTCGATATGTCTGATGTGCTCTCATGTCCCACAAAAAATACTGTCGAAACGCTCAAAACGCTCATTCCAGATCCCTTAAGGGGGTATACACCAATCCGAGAAGCGTTTACTGTATTTGGCCCTCTATTGACGGCAACACAGATGTACCAGAGCGGGAGATTTAATTCGTAATTCAATACTCATGATTGTGTATTGAATATCACTGTTGTGTACAATTCCGGGTACAATACTATATAGCACAAAATAAATAATGGATGGAACCCCCGACCTCGGGACACCGCAGTTTAACATCGGGGACACCGCAGTAATGGCGAAGTCGGATAGGTGTATACACCCATTGATTTTTTTGTTGGATTTTTTTGCATTTTGTGAAGAAATTACAAAAAAAAATTGGACAAAGTGGTATGCAAAATGAAGGAGCAAATCTTCACGTTTTATTGGTGGCATTGGTATCAACGTAGCTTAGGCCTACATGCTTTTAAAAGTAGAAGCCAAAAGGTGGTACATCACTGATGATTTAAATTCACTTCATTTTGGAAAGCTTACTATCAACGGATTTCGTTAAAATTTTGGATATGGCCATGCGTTGTGAACTCGCCGACTTTGCGTCACACCTTGATTTTTCTGTCACGATGCACCTTTTTTGGTATAAATTGTCATATCTGGAAATCTATACCCCCTATGATAGTAAAAGTATACATTTTTGGAAAGCTATTGGTCCAAGGAATCTAAAAATGGAATCAGAATTAGTGTAGGGTATATGTGAAAAGAAATAATGTAAAAAATGCAAGGCCATTTTATATTTTTGATGAATTTTACTTGGGGTACTGGTTTTCATTCATGTGTACCCCTCCATCAAATTTTAATGCAATTTTGAAAAGTTCAGACCATTACCTTTCTGATGATATAGAGCTTTATGATAGTAACCCAATGTGTATTTCAGAAAATGGTTGATGGAATTTTATACCGATTCAACCCATCAGTCTAGTACATTTTGAAAAATATTTTCTTGGGTAACACCCTACACTAATTTCAAGTTCATTTTTGGATTCCTTGAGCCAAGAGCTTTCCAAAAATGTATACTTTGGCTATTCTAGGGGGTATAGTTTTAAAAATACAGCGATGGTAATCTCTAGCAGTATATTGCCCTTGAAAATTTGGGTTTACTGTGTAGAGAATAGGGACAAATTTGTATGTCATGTGACTTACCTGTGACTACCAGTCCTCTTATATTCTTTTAAGAAAGTTAAGGTATTTAAATGTTTACATGGACAACTAAGCTATCTTTTGATACCAAATTTATAGTAATAAGGACACATTTGAAGTACATAATGAACCATTTTACAATTGTGTGCACTTAAAATACAAACTACCCATAGAGTTTGTACATGAGTGCACCACTGCCACATGCACCGCTGCCACCACCACCCCCTGACTTGGTCAATTGGATTGGGTGCCATTCTGCCAATGTTCAAGATATCTTAATGAAACTGTCCATAGTTACTAATCAATATCTTAGCCTTCATTTGATACCAAATTTACTGTCATACCTATATTTCTTCCTAAGATACACTCAAAAAACAAAATGATCACAGTGAAAAGTGTGACGCCACCACCCTTTTTGGATGTTGAGTTCAAAACGCATGGCCATATGTGTTGCTAACACATTAGGGAAATAAAGTTGATATGTAAAATGGGAATAAGTGGTTCCTGATTTCTTTTATGACTTCATGAACTTGGTGCTCCACAACTATCAAAAAAGGAACTGGTTAAAATGCTTCTATTTTCAATGTTGAGCTATATTTTGTATTTTTAACTTGCGACATTATTTCACTGAAACTTAATTAAGCCACAGGTAACAGGTTACCACAACCATACTACAGCAATGGTGAAAAAATTGTATTTCTTGTCACCTATACCACCATATTGGGTAGTTTTCCGTAAGCTTAACTTTTGTGATTTTGGTAACTATTTTATATTTATTTGTGAAATCCATCTCAACTAGGCATTCTAAATTGTACTCACCATTTACATCCCAAGGTAATAGTATATCCACCTTGCCCTTCTCGATATACCGTATATCCAGTTAAAGACAGAATATCAAAATTATGCCTCATTATGATATCACAGACTCTCACATGTGTATTCAAAATTGATGCTAAAATTGATGCTTAAATTTGACCTGAACCAATTGACCTATAACCTGACATACGGTGACTAATAGCCTTTTCTTCTCCTAACAACACATTATATAGTATTAAATTGACTAATGACTATGCATCCATTGTGTAAGTGTTTATTTAATTTATTCAGTGTTATATATTTTGCATGCACCACTAGATTTTCTATAGAGAGTATAACAAAGGATTCTATTCATGTACCCTACTTGAACATGTTGAATAGAATAAATTATGGTTTGTTATGAAACACGCATCTGAGTTACTAGGATACAGTAAACAAAAAAATATATAGGGCTAAAATGACTTACTAAATGATTTAAAAGCACTTTGTATGTAGCTATATTTTATAAGTTCAGGACATGAGGTGATGAACATATTTATGTACTTCATAAATTTGCAAGAAAAAAAGAAGAGGGGTACTGATGAAAATCAGGGTATTATTCCCCCTTAAGGTGCCAAAATCTGAATTTTGATGATTTTTACCATCCTGATCCTCCGGATGAGCAAATCACTGAATGGACCTGTAAGCTAGAAAAATCATGCCAGATCAGCCCTATTCTGACATGGTCCACGGGAAGCTACATTATTTGGGGGGGGGGTGCTGAAAGGTATTCCATCCCCGCACCAACAAGCCTCCGGTTCCTAAGCATATTTTATCCATGCATAAACCAGAAGTTCCAGTGTGCAAACTATTCTGGAAGTTGTGTTTTTTGACCAGAAGAAAGATTTTATAGGTCCATATTAATATTTTGAGTATATCAACCTAGATCATCTCTAAATGTAAAAGAGTGAAAAACTTACTCCCCAGAAGAGTGATTCACTTATAAGACCACTCAAAAAAGAGTGAAATGTGATTTTTAACTTTAAAACCACTAAAAAAAAAGAGTGAAAACCACTCTTAAAGAGTTGGAATTTCAACTCGTTCAAGGAGTTAAATGAAGGACAACACGTTTTTAGAGTGAGTTTTTCACTTACATTTAGAGATTATATTAGGCCTAAACAAATTAATTCTAGGCACATTTGGGCAATTAGACCTAAGAATCGGATAAAGAAGTGCAAACTATTCTTCAAATAAATGCACAAAACCCGGGACAAAAACGAAATCATTATCAAGTCTCCAGTCCCAATCCCCGCAATATTTTCTAAATCCACACGAGGAAGTGGTATCTCTGTGTCCATATAAGGAAATGCAACCACTGACCCACTGGAGTATTAGCCTACTATTTATATGACTATCAATAATTGGTATTCTAAATAAACTAAATAAATAAACCGTATATAAATTACTGTCTGAAGTTACTTATTAATATTAACTAAGCTCATGAATATACAATATTACCGACCCGGAAATGCCCATATTGGGAAGGAATGTTTAACCTTGTAAAGGGTCGTCTCAAAATAGTGTTACATATATAATCAAATTGATTAATTTCATGTAATATTTTATAGAATTTTGATTTTTTGCTAATCTAGAAAGAAAAGAAATAGCTAGTACATAATACTGTTAAATAAAATTGAATATTATGTGTCACAAATGCACAATTTTGGGACTTTAGAGATATGAATCTTAGAACCATTTGGAGTGTATCCCTGAATATATGCAATTTATTTAGGCTACGTCATCATGATTCTGTAACAATTGTTCATCTTGGCCTTCGACAACAATACACTGATTTCGCTGGTCCATGCAGTGACAAGGGAGCCCTCTCTAAACCTTGAACTATTATGGCATTCCCATACTCGGTGTTGACGGGCTGCGTTTGTCTAAATTTAGTGATTTTTTTTTGGGTCGTCATCATGTTGGTCGATATGAGTCATATGATCAATACTTTACACAGACTTTCTCTGAGAAATCAATATGACATCATGAGATCATCTATTAAATTAGAGAAAAAATTGTTCTATTGGACCATATATAAAGAGATCTCAAGAACATGGGATAACAATTTTATTTTAGATCTACTTTATAGCTGACCCGAAACAACAACAAGAAGCTACAAGAGTTCCAGTACCAACTGCGCGGCAGAGCAACTTGAACACTCAACGTATAAAATTATTGGTACCGGTTTATGGGCTTATCAGGAAAATCATCGTGTATTTTCTCTGTCAACTTGAATGAAGAACTAAACTTTCCGTTAATTATATTGGTAAGAGAACTTAATGTTAGAGCTCGCGTCCTGCTCATAATTCACAGTAGCCTATATAGAAGTGATGCAGTGATGATTACCACTAGTAGCAATTATAGGTGAATACAATTTTCGAATATATCGCACTGCACTAGTACACTTTTACGCGATATGCCTACATCTGCATTGAACCATGGCTGTCAAAGAACATGGATAAAGACCTGGATGCTGATCACTCGCACTATATGCGGGATTATATACTTCATTAATATATTTTATATACCTCATATATAGATTCCTGTCATCTGATTGGTTGAAAGTGCAGTCATTGAATTAACTATGCCCGCAAAATGAACTATGGACCGGTCCATGGAAATGAACTATGGACCGGTCACGTGCGTCACGATCAAACTGCGGGTTTTCCCAGCGTAAAATGATATTACGCACGCGCTAATGTTTTCACGCGCTATAATTATGCAGAAATCGCAGATTGTAATATGTGTGCCGTTCGCATTGAAACTATTAATTTCTCTTCCCAAAATCGATGCTTTTAACCAAACAGATGACAAGAATCTTAAGATTTGGTATATAAAACAAATATTGACTGCTTTTTATTCGGGGCATGGTTAAAATTATAGGCCCGCAGTGATCTCAAAACCATGACTATACCCCTCGGCTACGCCTCGGGGCATAGTCATGGTTTTGAGATCACCTGGCCTATAATTTTAACCATGCCCTCATAGCAGTCAATATTTGTATACTTGTTCATTGAAGTGGATCACATGACCAAATATAGTTCTACCATCAGTACTCCTATCCGTATTATTGATCTCACCTCGGGCCCATAGTTTTAACCAGAACCTCTCATGGCAGTATATATTTGTATACTATATGATGACAGATATAGGCCCACACACGGTGATGAGTGCAACCCGAGTGCTTGTAGTGCAGGGTGATATAATTATATGATATTTAAACCATGGACTGTAGAAATAAATGTTATTTCTACAGTCCATGTTTAAACTCTATTACTTTGGTATTTATCATCACTTCTACTGCGAATACCCGTGGTGTGTCAGTCATTTCAACTCAGTGAGGGCCGTTAGCGGTTTATAGTTCTTTTCACTATAGGCCTAGCTATACCTAATAATATATGTTGTAACTAGGCCTACTGATGTATTTTATTTTAATATTATTCAGTGGGGTCCCTCTCAAACCAAAACAGTGATATATATTAGTTCACCAGTTTTTTGGGTTTTTTTTAAATCTTAAAACAAATTATTAAGTTACATTTTGTGCAACAAAGCCCTATTTTTTAGTAATTAGAAGTAACAAGAAATTAAATGCACGGGTTTTCAGTCACGCGTTCAACTGAGTGTGCGGGCCTGAGTGCGGCATAATATCATATTCAGAACTTTTTTATTTTATTTACGAGTTAATGAGACAAAAAAAAAATATTGAATGATTCATTAAAAGTTGTGCGTTACTGTTTATGAGCTTTCTGTGTTACTTTTTAATATTTGACTGACTACCGTAGCCAGCTTTCTGTGTTACTTTTTAATACCTAGTATTAATTTGATTGACTATATTAAATTTATAGTCCGTCAAATATTAAAAAGTAACACAGAAAGCTCAATTTTTATGAATCATTCAACATGTGTTTTTGCCGGTTTAAACCAGACAAAACTTTTTTTGCCAGTTTTTGCCACTCTGCTGCTGGCAAAAACCTAACCCGTTTTCCAATTTCCGTAAATTATACAATGTGTATTTTGGATTTCCGAAATTAATTATTAGTGTTCTTTTATGGGCGGCCCGGCGGAAATAATGTTTATAATTCCAACTGGCAACACTGGCCTTTTCCTACATGGTTGTTCGCTGCCACGAGATAGAGAACCACTTGTTCCGTGTAATTCAATTTTTTGGTAAGTGGTATTCACTAAATTGATAAGCTTTTACAGACGAAAACTAAAGTTGTCAGGTAAAGTAGATGTATTTCCACTTAAAATCATTCGCCAAAATTCTATGGTGTTTTTGTAACTTGAATTTTCAGTTGGGAGAAATCGCTTCCGCATTCGGCCATCATCAAACCCCACGCTATTTTTTCTTTTATTTCAATACAGACACACACAATAAATAACGTGCTTGATTTATCAAATTCAATGTTGCGGAATGTTTGCTTTTAAACAAGAAATGAATTGGAATTCAATATGAAAGCAAAGGGTACTATTTTTATCGGTAAATTTTCAGCTTTTTGGTAAGCTTACAATTCGAATTTTCATGACTGTATTCCCATGTATCCGGCATGTCCGGATCCCGTCAACGATATTGTGCGCGTTGATGCCATGACGAGATAAGCGGGCTGGTGAATACTATGTTGGGTGTGGCAAAAGTTTGGCCTACACACTTAAGTCTAGCTCTTTTATATCTCTATATTGTACTGAATCTAACAGAAAGTGTTCTTTTCTTGCAGAAAAGTTACATATAAAATTTGTCTGCTCATCGTGCTGTGCAAAAAAAAAAAAATATTGTGACACATTGACTGTCTACGAAAAAAATGGGGAGGATCGTCCTGCGGCTGAGACTAGTTTTGTCCCAGGGATAACCTAATCATAGATTCTGTTTGTCCATTAAATATTTTATTTTTGGATACGGTACAAAAGATTTAATTTTTTTTGTTTCATGTTTTTTTTGCTTTGGAATATTCGTTGATGTAAAGTTAATTTTTATTTCTTCCGTGGTCAAGGTCCGCCCTGGTGACAAGGGTTGAAATACAGAATAAAACTTGCAATTGCATGCACAACTCTGATTTTTTTTTAAAATTGGCTGATTTTCACAAAATTTGACATGCACAGGCAAAATTCTACATGCACAGAGTCAAAGTTACACACGCATGCATCTGTGCGTGTATGCATGTGGTATTTCGTACACTGGCTGGTGATCTGCAATCATGTACTAGAAGTGGTGATATCTCCTCTCAAATTTATTCTGCAAGAATCAAGATTGATTCTCACGCTGTGAAACAAAGTTCTGACTCTGCCCTTTATATATACCTGGTTCTTTTTTTTTGTTTGTTTAAATACAACTCCCGAGATGCATAGAAGAAAGTGTGTCATTCCCATGCCTATCACTGTCAACATGCTACTCATGCAGGTATGTTTTCAAAATATGAGATAACAGAAATAAGGTGGTGCTATTCCAGTTGAAATCCAATCCATACACCCCCTATGGAAGACATGACCTTAACTCTCTCACGCAGGGAGTGTGTCAGTTTCAGTTTAGGGGGATGAGAACCACACATTAAATTTGATGTGGCAATATTAACATAATTTCAAGCATTCTGTCAGTTAATTTTGGGTTTTCATCCTGCAATTTTAAACAAATCGTTCCTGAGATTGACTGGTGACGTCAGACGCAAACTAGTATTTATCTCTGTGATGTGATATGATCTACATGTATTATAATACTAGTACACAATGTAAAAATTTACCAAAAAGTTATTGCCCCCCCACCCCCCCTTTTTCTCATGAGATAATAACTCTTTGCATCAAAATTTAAAACTGAAATAGCAAAAGGAAACCCAAGAAATTAACTTTTCCGGTAAAATATGATGTGTTAGCTAGCCTAATTGATGTTGTGCAATTTGAAGCCTAAATACTGATTTTGCATGATAATCGGTTCTTTCGATCGGCAATTGAAGGGATCTGACTGAAATCAGCTGATTTAGAGTGGCCTCGATCTTATCGGTGCATCCCTAGTCTTCAGTGGCGTAGCGAGCAATTTTTCAGAGGGTGGGCTAACAAAGTACAAGGGCCAAAAATCTTGCATATCAGGGCAGCCAGCATCCCACAGGGGAGTCAAGACTTCTAACAGGGGGTGGAAGGGAGGGTGTAGCTGCTCCCCCTGGCCCCCCCCCCCCCCCCCCCCCCCCTTAGCTATGCTACGCCACTGCTAATCTTGCCCAGACGTAAGAGTACACATGTAATACTTGCCAAGAAAAAAAGTGATACCGGGTAATTTTAATATGTATATATTTTTTTGTCCTTGCAGACTTCTTACAGCAGACTTGCATCTAGCATCTAGGATACAGACAAAATGGCAAACTCCGGTGTAAGTATCTCAGGCCTCTTGTTTTGAGGAGAGCTGGAGCTGTCACCCAGCCACAGCTCTCCTTAATTGCTTTTGGGGTGAGCTATAAATCACCCCCCTCAATTGCAATCAGTGAAGCTGTTTTGTATGACCCCCCCCCCCAACAGTGTGGCAGAAATTTCAGTAAAACGTATTCTAAATCTATTGATGAGGGTTTTACCCAATTCAAAATTACACTTTTTGTATTTCTAGGTCCCCAAAGGCATGCATAATACAACTAGAAAAAATCCCTTCAAATCTGGGGTGTGTCCTTTATCAGTTGTAGAAAAACTCTCCTCACTAATCCAGTACTCTCCTTAGCCACTCTCCATAAAAATTTCAGGGAGTGGTTTGAACAGCTCTCCTTATTAATACCCTCAAAGGGAGCTGTTGACAGTTTGCCTGGAAAAATCTAAAACACAAGGACTGATATGTCACTTCAGACGAGGTATTGTTGGTCAAAGCAGCCAAAAAATGTTCATTATTTAAAGGAGTATTTCGTGATCCTAGCAACCTCTTTTTATGACATTTTTCAGTAGATATCCACGAAAAAAGCTTATTCCCAAAATTGATTCCGATTTTGCGTTTTCGAGTTATGCATGATTATGTGTATGGCACTGCTCCACAGGCCACTGTATTGAATTAAGTTCTGTACACCAGAATGAAATTAGAATTTGGCTATACTTTTGCTAAACGAATTAATCTGCAAGAAATTTTTTGTACATAAACATGCAGCCAGAGGAATTCCAGTGGTATAAAAATCTCAACTTTTTTTGAGAAAAGTGGTGGGATGAGGATGTGGATCACAAATTGCCCTTTTAAATCAATACGGTATATTATTGAAAAATAATACGTTGATGTTTTGCAAAAGTTCATTCTACAAATCATGTACTTTGAAAACTTGTTCAACTTGATTGCAGAATGGTCGGACCATGGTTTTTTGTTTTTTTGACCATGGTTTTTTTGGGTTTTTTTTGGTTGTGCCGCCTTTCTCACTCGTCCAAACAAAAAGACATTATGGCATTATGAGTTGTCCGTCTGTGTTTTGTTCGTCTAGTCTAAATCAATTCTCTCTTTGAAATACCTCCAGATTGAACTTTCCGAAGATGTGGTCCAAAAATTTACAGATGTCAAATCCAATCACAAACTCAAGTACGTCACCTACAAGATCAATTTTCCGGATAAAACGAAGATCATTGTCGATAAGCAGTTGGATGCAACTGACCCTGTAGCACAGGACTGTCAATCTTGCTGGGAAAAACTGACTGAGGAGTTGGAGGACGGAGAACCACGCTATATTTTATACGATGTAAAGAATCAATACAAAGATGGCAGAAAGCTAGAAAATATTGTCTTTGTCTCCTGGTAAGTCACAAAAATAATGGGCTATTCCATTTAACCCCCTGAGCACTACCTGCCGATCTAACATTGCCTCCGATTGGTCAATTACATGTACATGATATGTCCACTTTAATCACCAATCAGAATGGAGCTTTGCAAATAATTCACCCCAATTTTTTTGTGTGTGGTGAAATTATTCTAACAATGTTGTTGATTGGTCCAATTGATAATGAAAACTTCCTTTTGGCCGATCGGCAGGTAGTTCTCATGGGGTTAAAATGCACACTGCCCCTGTGGAAGATTTTGTAAATATCTGCCACAATCAAACTTGATTCTTGGTATAATTGTCTGTGAGAATCATTTTGAATGATTCTCTTGAGACAATCATTTTGATTCTCACAGACAACTGTACCAAGAAGAATCAAGCTTTGTCTGTGAGATATTTTTCTTCATAAATATTAAAACCTGTAAGAATTGTTTCACAGATTCATGCCCTATTTTCTAGCCCTGCTGAAATTGAATGTGTGATGGAATCAATGTAGTTATCTTGTTACTTACGTTGCATTTATGTGTACATTTTAATTTATTTGCGTCTATGTAGGTGCTCGGATAACTGTAACATTGGGAAAAAAATGATTCACGCTTCATCAAAGGAAACACTGAAGAAGAAGTTAACAGGAATCAGTGGGACAGGGCTCCACGCTGTCGACAGAGGCGACTTAGCGTACGAAGAGGTACTCGCTGAAGCACGCAGGGGAAAATAGAGGGCCAAAAGGTTCAGGCTATACTTTCCAAAGTGAGGCGTTTCTACTTTGCATATAAATTCCTGTTATGATTTGGGAAGGCCCATGTTTATGTATACTTTTTTTTTTCAAACAATACTATCCTTCTTGAAGTTTCATAAGTCAAAGAGAAACAATATCAGATCCTCAAAAAAAATATATATAAAGAATTAGTTTTTATATGATTTTTTTTTTTCCGCAAGTCAAACTAAGTTATATAGATGGATCTAATAATTATAACAGTAGTTATCAAGTTTAGACAAATAAAAATGAGAGCCGAGTTTCTTTACGGATTTTCTGTTGAACCTGTCACATGTTTTCTGTTGAACCTGTAATGGAGGCTCAGAAGAGAGATCGAGGAAAACCTGGGGGTGATTGGATGTGGTGTGATTTCAGCAAAATCAGTCTGAAGTCGGGCATATTCAATTTTCTACTCCGATGTATAAAACATTTGCAAAGCTACGTTTGCAGAAAACCCCATTGAAATTGGACAAATTGTTCCAAAGATATGAGCAGTTGAAAGGTTTCCAAAACAATAGGAAATAGAAGATATTATTTCCTTTGTTTGACTGCATCTCAAAATCAATATTTCTGACTTGCGACTGATTTTGCTTGATCACATCACATTATACTGATCAGTGAGAACCACAATTTCCGAAATACCCCTTTTTGAAAGATTGCTCCTCAAACCAAAATTCTTACCCCAGCTATTGATGGATGCATTCCAAAGATGTGTGGACCAAAAACAATTTTGTTTGGGGCCAAGTAATTTAAACTCAAAATCGGTTCCCTGTAAGCATTTCCAGTAAGTATGTCACAAGTGTGTATTTGTTGTAAAGTGGCTGATACATGCACATCGCATTATGTAGAGGGTCATGTCATGTGACATCACACAATTTAACATAACAGGGTTAGGATATCGGCAAGAATCGGTGCAGAGAATAAAAGTTGATGCTTGTATCATTTTCAGTCATCGCCGCGTGGAATCCCAAGGATTCCGGCCAAATTTGCTCTGCAAGAATCAAGATCGATTCCTTATAGTACCAGGCGACAAAATTAGAACCCTGAATTGTAGTCGTTTTGAAAGCTGTTTGGTTTTGTGGAGTGGCATGCAGGACCTAAAGGGATGACTTCAAGACCTAGTCGACCAGTGGCAGGACCAGCAGTTACACCACATTCTATTGTGGTGAACAATACAAAGCAGGCTCAACCATTGGTTCTGCCAGGGTGCTGGTGGATGGGTTTTGACACCACCCCTAAGTGTATTGTGGCTGACGCTCCTCTTAAATTGTTTCTTTTGTATATTGCTTGTAAATTTTGTTTTTATCCTTTCAGTGGATTTACAAAGTAAGTGTGTGTGTGTGGACGGTCAGTCAAGAAGGGGAGTGGGGTGGGGGTGCAGCTGGAAGAATTTGGAAGAATTTATTAGGTGAAAATATACTTATCTAGATATTATGGAAACAAACAAATCTTTTGTAGAAAACTTATAATTATTTAATAAATGGTGGTGATTGATAAAGTCTTCAAAACGAAATTGATTGATGGAGACTCTTTTCTTTGTTACCGGTATATGACAGTGGTTTTATAATTTCGATGTATAGACACTGTAAAGAGAGTGACGCTTATTTTTACACCCCTCCGGGAAAAAAAATGTTGACCCATTGTTACTACATGGTAGGAATAGAATTATGTGGGGTAACGTACTAACAAAATAAACACAAAAACATTGAATACGACTCTAAATTATGTATTTTCACACCTTTGTTATTTACGATGACTGATTTATTAATAGAGCGTTTCAGATTTTTTAGTTTAAACAATATTGTATGTAAAGAAAAATGATTTGCCCGTATTAAAGGTATGCCAAATTTGAACAAAATCATGTTATCCCATTAGCGTGGTTATGATGTAGAAAAAACCAAAACACAGTATGATGATGCCTCAAATGCTCTTGTTTATCGATTTGGAAAATTCACCATTGTATTTGATTCAACATGTTTCCTTTTTAAGCATCAGCACCACCATGTGTATGATTATTATGATCTTATGTCATGCATTTTTATTTGAACTGGTTACAGTGTAATTTGTGCGATTACATAATGGGTTTATTTTCACGAATATCTGCTAGACGTCATAAGTGCCCAAATGCATCAGCCCAAACCCATTGTGATGGTTTGTGTATGATTTGGGTACTTACGATTTGTGTCATGCGCTTGCATCGGGTTGTTCTGTTTGAAATCCATACGCCCTGTATGGAAGATACTACTTTAGTTTCCTACATAGGGGGTGTGGATTTTAAATGTAACCACCCTTTCAGGTAGCATTTGAAATCCATACACCACCCTATGGAAGACATTACTTTAATTTCCTACATAGGGGGTGTGGATTTTAAATGTAACCACCCTTTCAGGTAGCATTTGAAATCCATACACCACCCTATGGAAGACATTACTTTAATTTCCTACATAGGGGGTGTGGATTTTAAATGTAACCACCCTTTCAGGTAGCATTTGAAATCCATACACCACCCTATGGAAGACATTACCTTAATTTCCTACATAGGGGTGTGGATTTTAAATGTAACCGCCCATTCAGGTAACCCCATTTGAAATTCGCACACACAGTGTTGACTATGATTAAGGACATGTCTTCCGTAGGGGGGTTGTATGGATTTCAACTAAATCATGGCGCATATGAATGAATCTGTGGACTGATGTAACATTTTAACATTATATTTGGTGGAATTTTTCAAATAGAGAACATTCACAGATGGTATCTCAAAATCCTGTAAAGATTCTTTGATGACTTTGACTGACAGAGTTTTAAACATTTTGCTTGTTTATTTATGAAGTGAGGACGAGTCTTGTATTGTTATGTTAATTCCGATACCTGTTGATGTTTAAGTTGAACCATGCAAATTGTTACATGGTCATGGATTGGGCACTAACATTGGAACACCCTGTATGTGTCATTTGTACACGGAGTCGTTTTACAGGATTTTTGCGTGTGATGGTCACAAACAATGTAAATTTTAAATACACTACTCAAAAAATAATTTAAAGGATCAAAATCCAACGATCACAATTTTGCATGTCCGCTTTTCTGTTCTGATGCTGATCTACGTATTTTTCAGTGACACAAGACTTCAGTATTTTTTGGAGCTCTGTCCTGTTGCCAACATTACTGAATGAAATTACACTCGCCTGATTTACAAATGCTGTTATTTTTAAAAATGCTAAGAAATAGGTGTGATACTGTGATCCTTATAAAAAAAATTGAGTAGTGTATCATATGAGCTATAACAATCTTGAGGCAATATCATTCATTTTATTGGGGTGCGGGGAAAGTTACATAATTGTGTTATTAAAACATAAGTTACACAATATATTATATATTACATACAATAAGCTAATAATAATAATAAACTTTCATCAATATCTGATCCATCTAATTACAAATATGACCTGTGGTGTGTTGTTATTTCAATTGTCGTACAGTTTTCTGTATATTGTGCACACAAAATATGCGTACACTTAAAACAAAGCAATATCTTACAGACGCTAAACCCAACTTGCCAAAAAGAATAGATGGAGAATTTTGTTCTGCATATTTTGATACCTTATATGTGTACATCCATATCAAAACGATGTCGGCTGCTACATGTGTCTCTTTTTACATTATAGCTAGGAATAAATACCAGACTCATCTCAAGTGGAGGTCACTTCAAATCATCCCTAAGTCACATGGTTTAGGAATAGAGAACATTCCTTATAACCATGTGACTTGGGGGATGATTTGAAATGACATCCACTTGAGATTAGTCTTCTATTTATTCCTTATGCTATTATGTGAAAACAGACACATGTAGTAGCCGACAAGTGCATCGTTTTGAATTTTGATATGGATGTACACATATGAGGGGATGCAATTTTATTCCAGTTATACCAATTTGTGTGAAAAAACGTCTTTCAAAAGTGACATCAATGTGGATATTTACTCCTTCACTGCGGTTCCCGCTGGCCTTTTGTAAAGGGATCATTATACCGTGACAGATCAACAGTCACTCACTGTGCCCAGAGAAATGTGTATGTAAATTATCACTTTTGATATGCTCTTTTTTTTCATTCAAATCGGTAGAACTAGAAGTTTGGGACAAAGTCACATCGTGCCAAAGGAGGTTTCAAAATATGCCAAACAAAATTCTCTGCCTAGTATTAATTACATTTATATTTAGTTGTTATTAAGATATTGCTTTTGTCTGTATATCTACCTCGAGTCACCGGCACTAGCTTTGAAGTTCAGCGTGTTCTGCGTTAGGTTAGCGTTACTTGGTGCATGTACACTGTACATACTTCTACGTGCGCGATCAACATGAAGCATATGTACATGCAAGAAACTACACTAAGCCAACGCAGCACATGCTGAATTCAAAGCTAGTGCCGGTGACTCGAGATAGATAAGACTACCGTAAACGTTCGCCAAATGGCGCACCTGGGCTCCTTTGCCTTCAAGGGGTAAATGTACAAAGAGAGAGCTCCCTCCTCTAAAAATCCCAACAAGAACTAAGGGTCCGTGCCCTTATTTGCTGGTGGGATTTTTATGGGAGGGCACTTTTAGTTCAAGTTACGTCAATGGAGCCCATAGCGCCGTTAGGGAAACATTTACGTAAATAATAAATAAAAAGGGTTTTATGTTCAACACATTGTATTTGATAATACCAATACCATCTTTATCAATGTTTATGTAAGATATAAGTTTCAATGCAAGAAGGTGGTTATGTCCATGTGGTTTCAATGCAAAAGGTGGTTATGTCCATGTGTTTGGACATGTCCCGGGCACATGTACCCTCAGTTTGTACCTCTCAGTGTCTTTTACACATACTCTATGACATTATTTCACTATAACACTGCCAGTTTCAACTACAAGGGGTTCTCTACACCCTCTGTCACAAAGGGTGTAGATATACCCCTTGTGGCTGAGATGTGGCAAAGGGTGTGTAGAGATACCCCTTGTGGCTGAGATGTGGCAAAGGTAGAGATGCCCCTTGTAGCTGAGATGTGGCAAAGGTAGAGATGCCCCTTATAGCTGTGGCAAAGGGTGTAGAGAATGAGATGCCCCTTGTAGCTGAGATGTGGCAGGAACTCGTAATTCATGACTTTATAACCGTAACGTCCTGTTTAATCTAGGGTCTTCAATTGTGTATATAATAGAGGTTATCCGTGTTTTTAAGCTGTACATCCTACCAACGAATGCTATACCTTGTTTAGGACTTTCAAAAGAAGTCCCTGCATGTGCAACCATCACTGTTTCAAAATAGCCCGCCAAAGTCATGCAGGTAACTCAGAGGTCGTACATTGAATTGGTTTAAATGAGGAATACTACGGGAACCAGCGCCTTTTGTTAGAAGTCACACATGAGTGAAGTGGATAACCTCTATAATTAGAATACAGAAAATATTGTACATGTAGGCCTACACATATTTTCCACGTGCTGAAAATTTAGTCCACCGAATCCATAACATGACATTTATCATCAACCTCGTCGTCTGAAAAACTATCATCATCATCATGATCACCCATAGCTTCTACTTTGGCAAAAGCAATGACACGAACTTTGTCCTCTAAACATGGCGATGCTCCCCTTAATTCGGTTGTAAATTCAGACTCCATATTCTCGCCAACGGCCGCGGCGACGGCGACAGGGTCCACGTGTCTGCGCAGCCTCCCTGGACAACCGTCTTCATCGCACCAATGATGGCGTAATTGTTCCATTCTATCTGATGGGTCGGTTGATCGCTTCCATTTGGTTCTGTGTACAAAACAAGTTGTATGTAAAAGAACTAGTAAATGGTTAACCTATAACCGGGCCTTTAACTAAGTTAAAGTATGTTACAGAACAATTCGTTCGTTCTAAGATTTTGAAGACCCGCGTAACTGTCCTATTTTAGTTTACAATCCGTTCGGATTTAGAGTCAAAAATGATGTTTAGATCAAAAAGTTTGAATGTCCCCGTTTAAGGGATCTAAAATGAGCGTTTATTGCGTTTCGACAGTATTTTTTGTGGGACATGAGAGCACCTCAGACCTATCGAATTGCATTCTGAATACGAAGCATGTCTTTCTGATATCAAATAATTTTCATTTTTGAAAATCACAATATAATACAAATTTTATGACAAATTATAAAAATTTGATATTTTTCAAATTTTTGATATATAACAGTCCTCGAAGTAAATTATATAAATCTAATGATATATTCTTAAAGTGTATGTAGCAGGGAGGAAAAGCCGACGGTCAATTGAAAATTTTGACCTTTCATATTGAAGATATAGATTTTTTCCCAAAAAGACCTAATTTTTTTGGTGTTTTGGGAAAAAAATCCATATCTTCAATACGAAAGGTCAAAATTTTCAATTGATCGTCGGCATTTCATCCCACCTACATACACGTTAAGTATAAATCATCAGATTTATAAAGTTTACTTCGAGTACTGTTAAATATCAAAAATATCAATTTTTAATGATTTGCCATAAAATGTGTATTAAATTGCGAATTTCAAAAACCAAAATTATTTGATATCAGAATGATATTCTTCGTATTCAGAATGCAATTCGATATGTCTGATGTGCTCTAATGTCCCAAAATAAATACTGTCCAAACGTTCATACCCCAGCCCTTAAGGGACACCTCATATGAAAATTCAAAGCGAAGCATAGGCGTAGATCCCGGGGGATGGGGGATTTCCCGCCCCCCCCCCCCCCCCAATATTTTTCCAGGGGGATGCTCCATACAATCATCCCCCAATGTTGACGCCTGAATATATAGGTTTCTGATCAAATTAATCTCATATTTACCCACTTTCGCCCCAAAAGTGCAAATTATTCCCATTTTTGTACCATATTTCATCAGTTTAGCTTCAAAATAGCAAAATTTTTCGCAGGCTTCGCGCGCATTTGTAACATAAACTTATTCTGTCGCCCAAGGTGGTGGATTCACCATACTTCAAGATTTTTTTCCAACCCTATCCCCCCCCCCCCCCCCATGTCAAAAAGAAATCTACGCCACTGAAGCGAAGATGTAAAAGAACAGTGACTTGACTTTAACAAATGACTTAATTGACTTGGGCAAATATTTGGTGACTTAATATTACAGCCCTGCAAATGTATTGTCCAAATCAACTCAAATTTTGGAATAAGCTTTTTTTTTATCGTAGATACAAGCTGTATCAAAGTGATTGGTACCAATCAGTTTTGATGCTTTAATATTAAAAAGCATACATTTTCCAAATGCAACATGATGTTCTCTTGAAATGGCCATAATCTGCGGTATGCAGAGATGCCAGTTTTCAGGTTTTAACCTGAATTCAGGTTTTTGCGAGTTCAAATTCCCGCGTTTTTATTTATTTTCAGCCTGTTTTGGGGCTTTTTGGCCTGCATTCACGCGCTTTTCAGGTTTTTTGAGTGAAACTGACTGGCATCTCTGGGTATGACTGTTTATGACATTAAGCAACAAATTATGCAGATTCTATTTTGTATTTTGATGTGGCAGTAACCCAGCAAACACAAAACGTTTTCGACATTCGCAAAAGGTTATAAAAGGTTGTCAGAAAACGTTTAAATGTCGGGTTATATAAAGGGTATAAAAGAGTATAAAACGTTTTCATAACCTTAAAAAAACATTTTTTGATAATCTACTGCTCAGCAAACAAAAATGTTTGGTTATATAAAGGGTATAAAAACGTTTTAATAACATTCCAAAAACATTCTTGAAAACTTGATACAAAACATTCTAAACAGAATGTTATTTTAGTTGAAAAAATATTTTGCGAAAAATGTTTGCCCAAAATATTTTCAATAACGTTTTTAAAAACGTTTTCATGACCTTTATATAACCCGAAATTTAAATGTTATTAAAAGGTTTTGAAAAAAAAAATTTAAGAACATTTCTGTGTTTGCTGGGTTCAAATATTTTAAACATAATGTTATTTAAGTATTGACACAATATTTGGCAAAGATGTTTGCAAAAATAATTTACAATAACATTTTTTGAAAACATTTAAAAATATTGTTGTAGTGTGTTTTCATACACGTTATCATGACCTTTATATAACCCGACATTTTCATGTTATTAAAACGTTTTTACCTAAACCAAAAGCCAAAATATAAGTTATTTAAAACGTTTTTAAAACGTTTTTGTGTTTGCTGGGAATGTCCATAATCACTGGAAACGCAATCATTTTGATACAACATGTATCTATTGAACCATTATTAAGGGGGTACTACACCCGTGTGGTAATTGTGTCACTACTTTTGTATTTTTCTCAAAAAGTAATAACACGCTGGTTACAAAAGTTATGTATATTACTGGGGCAAGGAATCCAATTACTGCACTGAAATTTCAGTGAATCAAGACAAGCGGTTCAGTATATATGATAGGAAATGAGGTACATCCTAGCGGTACCTTATTTCTTATCATAAATAACAAACCGCTTGTCTTGGGTCACTAAAATTCCAGTGTAGTAACTGGATTCCTTGCCCTATATACATAACTTTTGTTACCACTGTGTTATTAGTTTTTGAGAAAATGCAAAATGGGCACAAATTTATCGAGGGGTGTAGTACCCCCTTAATAAGTCCATGATTATACCAAATAAGGATGCTAGAATCGCCAAATCCGTTAATCAAGAACTGGACAGGCTTCCGGCAGAAACGTTATCATAAAAACTCGGCTTCCTACAACTAGATAGTTCAGGGAAAATGAGAACGGATTTGTCCAATCTGTGTCAGGCCGAATAAAATTAATGTTAAGGTTATCGCCCCCCGGTCAGATTTTTTTTTAAATTTTAGATTTTTCAAAAAAATTTAAGACTGGAATTTCATACCCAATGACCCCCTTTTTCAAAATATTATACCCAATAACCCCTTCTTCATTTTGTTTGTACCCAATGACCCCTTTTTACAACAACGTTTTTTACCGATCCGATATCCGAAAATTTGAGGAAAAAATAGAGAAAATTCTATTTCTGTTCCAAATTTACGATACAAATTTGCTGAAATAAAGAATCTGAAAGTTTCCACATTTATGCCATTTTGATGATACAGTTCTAGAAAAGGGGGTCCTGACTTTAAAAAAAAGGGGGTCGTTGGGTATATTCGACTTCAAAAAAGGGGGCCCATTGACAGGCACATACCGTCGTCACTTCTAAAGTTGAGTACCCCTCTCGGTTTTACCGTTGCGTTGCGACACGCAGCCTAAACTCTGCGTTTTTTGCAACGATAAATGTCAATAAATGACATGTCATTTTTTGGGGGAGGGGCTGGTTATACGACTGTGATTTTACCTTCTATTCTGATACCAAGTTTTCACTTGCGTTTCGTTGAGGTTCAATCTTTCCGCCAGCAACCCTCTTTCCGCCACACTCAAATACTTCTGACAGCGAAATTTACGCTCTAAAACGGACAACTGCGCCTGGGTGAACGTAGTCCTGCGTCGACGAGGTCTGCGTGGTTTGATGGGGAGGGTAGCTGGGAGAGGGGCTTCTGTACGGGCAGACGAGTCTAGGGCCGGGTGGTGTTGCTGGTTGAACGATGTATTCTCCCGGGATTGGTGATGGTGGGTAGAGCGCTGGTGATGGTGAGGGTGGTTTAAGATTGATGTCACTGAGTTTGGTGATGTTGGATCCGGTGTATAAGTTACTATTGTTGGGCGGAAGATTTTGAGTTGAGTGGCGATTCGGGAAACGGCTGTTGCTCCTGTGTAAAAACATAAAACAAAATATATTATTAGCAACATTTGCCTTATCATTTGCATCTGTACAGTGGCCCGAGTGCCGGGGGGGGTCCTACCATAAATGACTATATGCGGGGATGAAATTTCGTGAAATTGTGTTAAATTTTATAAATATTATAACAATATATAATATAACAAAATTTATAAATATTGGTCCACTTTCAGCCGTCCGCTCGAACCAAACTTAAGTATCCCGTGCGTGTGGGTCTTTGCATTCGAGTACAGTGACGCAACATTCGGTCAATGAGAATCGTATTCCAAGGCGGTCCGTCGCAAGGAAAGTTTACATCAGTCCTGATTCTAAATAAAAATGCAGAACTCGAACTAGGTCCTACTATGTGTTTATGCCGTATGTAGGTGGGGTGAGTGTTTATGTGAACGTTTATTAAAACATCATCATTTAAATTATCTCTCAACCTGAGACGAAAAACCTCGTCGTAGCTCTCAACACTAGTACTTCGTATATCATGTGCTTTTGCAAGGATATCCGAAGGCAGGAAAGATTACTTTCTGTTATTAACATTAACTTATGATGATATACACTCTCAGAAATAGGGTGCAAATTAGAACCTTTTTGTCCCGTATACAACACCCCAAGCAATGTTTAAGTCCTATCAAGAACCTTAAAGATTTGAATAAGCTTATGAACTTTCCAATTCAATGTAATTCAGGGACTCATTACAAAGTTAAGAAAAGTGAAAAGGAGTGTTAATCCTTTTTGGTCCTTAAAAATCATTTTCTTGGATGAAGAACCTTTTTTGTTCTATTTAAAGGTTCTTCAAACTTAAAAATCTACAAAGAACCATTATCTTGGCTAAAGAACTTTTTTGGTTACTGATTACGTTATGTCGTGTGTTGCAAAAGCCACACTCCAAAAACTGTTTAGCCATTGAACACAATTCTTGCCTTCACTTTGCAAACGTTATAGAGCTGTTACGTATCAAATGGCTTAAGGGGGTACTACACCCCTGGCCAATTTTGTGCATATTTTTGCATTTTTCTCAAAAATTATACTGCACATTGGTGACAAGTAAGATATGCATATTATAGGGGCAATGACTACAACTACTGTACTGAAAATTCAGCAACTCAAAGCAAGTAGTTATTGATTTATTGATCAAATATTGGTTTTCCCTCATTTTTGACGGTAACTCCACAACTGTTGCCTGTGCTGAAATAAAATTTCCAGTGCAGTAGTTGTAGTCCTTGCCCCTATAATATACATATCTTACTTGTCCCCAATGCGCTATAATTTAGTACCCCCTTAATGCTCAATAATGTTTAGTATTTTTAAACAATAGGCCTACGTGTTAAAACACGTTAAGTTATAAAGTCAAGAATGTGTTCAGAATTATGTTTACTCTGCATGTTAAACACTGTTTTTGCAGTGTAATCGCTATAGTTTACGTAAATAGAAGTGCGGTTTCAAAGACGATCAATTATTTTTTTAATGTATAAAAAATGACCCTAAAATGAATTATGGGTAAATGCGTCAGAGGAGAAATTTACTCTTCAATTTAGTCTGTCCAAGATGTGTAACATGATGAATATAAGCCATCACAATGTATGCAAGATTTAATAAATTAACGTCAACTAAACTCTAAATGAGGTCGTTGTAACTCTCTCCACGCTGACTGCAGACGACAAGTTTTTAAAAAAATATAAAAAATTCAAAAATGTCAGAATTGTACATTTTCATGACCATATTTGAAATCAGCATGAAAAATGCATTAAAATGAGTACAAACAAGCCTAGTTTTGGTTCAGTGGTTCTTAAGATAACTCTTGATATTTTGGACTTTTTACGTTGAAGCCTAGATGGCTTTAGCACGCAGAGCAAAGTAACACCACTCACATCCAATGTTTCAGCACGTTGACAACGGCAATTCTACTTAACGTTTCAATACGTGCTTAATCGAGGCATAGTCCGCTAAAACAAACGCAATTAACAGCGCTAAACAAGCATGTGACTACGGCTATTAGTTAGCGGATGAAACAAATCACGTTGTGTGGACGCGAATTGATGGCGGATTGGTACCGCCAATTTACAAGCATTTATGAGATTAAAATAACTGCTTGATATTTTAAAAGTGATTGTGTTTGTTCTTGCAACGCTTATCTTGTTAAAAGCCGGATAGATGATTGTTAAAGTCTTATTGGTTAAACAGTGTTTTATATAGAGAGATATAATTACTTTAATTGAGACGTTTTATATACGTTTATGATTGATGTTTTACGTGCTTAAGACTAACATTTTGAAACGTTCTTTTTTAATCGTGTTAATCAACTTTTGTTTCTTTTAAAATAAATCAAATTGATCAATGATGCGACAATGAACATGGTGAAGTTAGATTTGTAGGAAGTGCAACATGTAACTCTGTTAATCGCATGCAAGTTCGTGGATTGTTCTACATGTTCTACAAGAGTATTGGAGAGGATGGGGACGAGGAGGGTGAGGATGAGGACGATGGTGGTGATGGTGATGAAGACGCCATCAGAAGGGAGGATGTGATCGGACGAAGATGATGATATTTAACAATGATATGAATATGATCATGCAGAGTAAGACTGCGATGACGATGCATAATGGTGGTGGTGATGATGATGATGATGATGGTGACGATGAAGATGATGCAGAAAAAAGTTAAGATTCCCACGTAACATCGCATGGTAAAAGTGAAAAGTAATTGAACAAATTGGTGTTGTTTTACGATGTTTTAATTGACACAAAATTATACGTTTCATACAAAAGTACTTTATCAAAGTACGAAAGAAAATACTGTAATTTAAAAATTGGATGAAGATGCACTTTTTCAGAGGGGGGGTGGCAAGACAAATTTTAAGGGGGCACCTTTTGGCGACAAAATCAGTTAATGTTACAAATGCGCGCAAGCGCGTGAAAATCTTTGCCATATTGAAGCTAAACTGGTGAAATATGGTACAGAAAGTGAATAAATTCGTGCGAAGCGAGCAAAAATTGGCACTTTTTAGGTTTAAATGACAAAATATAATGTAAATTTGGTCAGAAACACAAAAAAATGTGACCAAACAGGTAGAAAAAATGTTAAAACTTAGGTACACGTTTGTGACACCCTGTATGGCTATATATGCACAATTCAAATACGTATCATGCACGATTAAAAAAGTTAAATGCTTTTAATCTACCCTTTTAACAAATCATACAAGTGTGGAATCTCCAATGGGGAAAGAAAGTGGGCAGTTGATGTTATATTAAAAGTACAAGCACCTAATATTATTATAACATCATGAACTACCACAAATCATTATTTCGATGTTTTGATGAAAATATCAAAATAAATTACTTTCCTAAATTAAACAATGTGATTATTATTCTGCAATATCATAAATTCCCAGTAGTTCCCATGACGAATGACACAAATGAAACGCCTAATAAAGGTTGTAAAATTTCCTTTTTAAACGAAAAATTTCCAGATATACTAGACCGAAACGAAACGTCGTTTCGTAGTCTTTTACCCCTCGTTTTCATGGGTCAGATGGCGGCGTCGTGTTCGAACGTGTTGACTGCGTATTAGCACCCATGCATTTATGATATATGGAAACTAATGTTTGAGTAGTGGTAATAAATACAATAAAATCCCAGTTCTGTCAAAAAGGGTTAATCTATTAGTTGCTTTGTTGTCTTAATTTAAAGGAGTCTGGCCAGATCGACACCTTAATTTTTCTTTGTTAAAACTGAGATTTTGGTATCAGAAGAAAGTACCGTACATAATTATGTTTTTTATTTTAAAACCCCCGTGAAGTTTAACGGACGAGTTATATTTTTAGGTTACATGGTCTGAATGAACATGAACAAAAAAGTGGTAACACCACCATTATGGCATTGTTATACACCCCAAGTGACGTTTTTGCTTCTCTTATATATAAAAATCGCTGGAGCAATACAACTCAAAATTTGGAAATAGATTATTTTAATTGTAGGCCTCAATGTAAGATAGAAAACACAATGTGAAAAAATTTGACCACTCACCTTTAAAGCTCTTTAAGGAATCGGATAGCAACGTTTGCACAGTATTTTTGGTTTTTTGTTGGACCTGCAGCACATCAGACACACCAAATTGCATTGCATTCTGAATAATATACGATATCACCCCCCCCCCCCAAAAAAAACCCACCTAAATATTGTAGGTCTTTTTGGGGAAATGTATATATCTTCTATAAGAAAGGTCAACATTTTCAAATGATTGTCGGCTTTTCCTCCCAGCTACATACGCTTTAAGTGCATATCATTAGATTTATAAAGTTTACTTCGAGGACTGTTACAAATTTTAATAATTTGCCATAAAATTTGTATTATATCGTGAATTTCACAAATTCATTCATTTGATATCATCAGGACATTTCTCGTATTCAGAATGCAGTGCAATTTGGTGTGTCTGGTCCATTAAAAATACTTTGCAAACGTTGCTATTCGATCCCTTAAAATATTTTAAAATCAGATACTTGCACTTGTTTTGACATCGAAAACATGAACTCGGGATGATTTTATATACCATAACCTTGATCGTACAATGATTTTGATTTTGCTAAATATTAGAGAGAACAAATTGCATAAAGCTCCATTTCCATGGCAAAAATTAAACATATGCATATATAATTTTCTACATGCTCAAACAACCATAGTTGTGAGAATTTCCTAAAAACTTCCTCATTTTTGGGCACCCTACAAATAATCCCTTTTTACCAGTTCTGTTAATTTCATCACGGTGTTCTGTTTTATGTTGCTTTTTTATGTTGAATAATATATTTTGCATTTTTTTAAAATCTTACAGGTATTTTAGGCCTAAGTGATTGAGTTAAAACTGCATGATATTTAGATAACATGAGAATTCTTTTCATAATAGCCTAAAAAATCAAATAAAAACCGAAAACAATAACATGTTTGTTCGATTTTTAGCCTAGGAAAGGTGTTAAACGATCTACTCATTTTTTAATAGAAACTTCACCAATGACAAGGGAAGCTATTCGGATGGGGATATAACAGATTTCTCTTCAAAATGAACAGATTTCACTTCAAAATGAATCTGACATTCTCTTCAAAATGACTCATCAAAACTCATCAAATTTGATAAGATTGCCTTGTCATTTAAAAAAGAATATGTTCTTGTCAAAAATGAAAAGATTCTTATCGAAAATGACTAAAAAAAAAAAAAAAAAATTTGAGTAGTTTTTCTTGTCAGAGGGTGACTTAACAGAATCTTGTCAAAATGAAATGGGTAATCTTGTCAAATAATGAGTTGGAGATCTTGTCAATTTGAATACTTGTTAAAATAAAACGGAAACTATTCATTTTGATATAGATCGTCGGTTCAAAGTGATGATAAACCTAATCAAAATGAACAGTTATATCTCATCAAAACGAATGCATACGGGATTAGAAATAAATGAGTAGTGATATTCTATTCAATGAATGGTATACGAATTCAAAGTGCATAATACCAACAGAATTGTTAAGGGAAATATAGACCCGGAGGGGCACTCAACACAAATGACCATACGGGATATGCTCCCCCGGAAAGACCCCCTTTTTGGATTTCGCAGCTCCGAAAGACCAAAATAGAGCCCCGAAAGATCCAAAAATTGTTCATTCCTCATATTTCTGTATTTTCAGGCGATTTCAATCAAAAAGCCAAGAAAGATCCTTGATTTTGACTGTTCGCGGCTCCAAAAGCCCCCATTTTACTCGTTCACAGCTCGCAGCTCCAAAAGACCCCCTTTTACCGGTACTGCGCCGTCAGCTCCCAAAGACCCACCACCTCAAAATTCCGGGGGATCATACCCACCAAATTTTTTATGTGCCCCCCCCCCCCGTATAGACCCAACTTTCCTGCATAGATGGATAAACTATAACTCAATAACACAAGTTTTTTAATCGCAAAATGGTCCCAAACATGCTGATTCCAGAAAGCCTATACCACCAACAACAAATAATGTTCTTATTTATGCAATGATTTTAGAAAATTACTTTTCTGCATGCTTTTTGCTGAGTGACCTGAAGAAAACCTTAATTCCCAGTTTTAAATTTGGTATAACTTTTGTTATGATATCTATACTAATAAAATAATGAGCTCTGTGTGTCTGTCTGTCTGTCTGTCTGTCTGTCCGGCTATGCGTTTCGCCGCGCTTCGACGCATCGATCCGATATTTCAGACATAGATGGGTATTGGGCGTGCGCTGTTTACTGGGTAGTTTTAAAGGTCATCGGAGGTCAAGAAAGGTCATCGGAGGTCAAGGTCAAAGGTCAAAATTTCAAACTTTGTCCGATCGGGCCCAAATTTGGTGGGTGGAATCCTTGATACAAGGGGAATATAATGCGCGAAATAAAATCGAGGTCAACCGAGGTCAAAGGTCATTACGGAGGGGTCAAATTTCAAACTTTGCCCGATCGGGCTCAAACTTGGTGGGTGGGATCCTTGATACGAGGGGATTACATGCCCGAAATACAATCGAGGTCAACCAAGGTCAAAGGTCATTACGGAGGGGTCAAATTTCAAACTTTGTCCGATCGGGCTCAAACTTGGTGGGTCGAAACCTTTGTATGAGGGTAGCATGAAAAACATAATATGGAGGTCATCCGAGGTCAAAGGTCAAAGGTCATGGATTTCAAACTTTGTCCTATCGGGCTCAAACTTGGTGGGTGGAATCCTTGATACAAGGGGAATATATGCGCAAAACAAAATTGAGGTCAAAGGTCATGTAGGGGCTAAATTTAAACTTTGCCCTATTGAGGGGAGCATGATAGGTCATCTGGGGTCAAACAGTATCGCTATCATAATGAGTGCTCTCACAGCATCAGGGCTCTCACAGCTGCAGGTGCACTAGTGGTTATAGAAAACAGCAAACACATTAAACGTTTTAAGCAAGTTATATTTTGGCTTTTGGTTTAGGTAATAAAGTTTTAATAACATTGAACGCCGGGTTACATAAAGGTCATTAAAACGTTAAAAAAAGTTTTGTATGAAAATACACTGCAACACTTAAGGGTATACGAGGTATTGTTGGTCGAAGCAGCCAAAAAATATCGGTTTTTATTATCTGAATCAATATATTATTGAAAAATAACACTTTGGTGTTTTGCAAATGTTCATATACAAATCATATACTTTGAAAACTTGCTTAATTTATTGTTGTTAATGAGTTATGTACGTTTTACAAAAGTGTTGTTGTTTCAGCCCTCTTTACAACATAACTCAAGAACCACACGACCTACAAAAGTATCTGTGATATTTGAATTCTTCTACACGCTCGCTATGAATTGAGCAATGTAATGTTTGCTAAAGCTCACTACCATGATTCGCAAGATGCTGCTGTGAACTACATGTTGTTTGCTGCTTCGACCAAGAATACATCGTATACCCTTAAGTAACATTATATTAAAATATTTTCAGGAGGTTATCAAAAAACGTTTTTGAATGTTATGAAAACGTTTTATATCCTTTATATTGGCCGACTTTTAAACGTTATTAACTTTTTATAACCTTTTGCGAATGATGTCGAAAATGTTTGCCGGGAATTGGTCGAAGCTGTGGCAGGTCTGAAATGGTAGAAGTTTAAGTGTTCAGAACCAGTTGTATAATAAAAGCGCCCAATCTTGTTTCCCAAATTAAAAATCATAACAAAAAGAGATTTTAAAGAACATCTGTACAAAAGTTGTCGAAAACGAACATCCGGGCAGAAATGAATTATTCTTTCCGCAAATGCAGGTGCGCCATCAGACATGACAGAAACTCAACTTACTATACCGTTTTTAATGGTTCGGAACCCTCGCGAAAGTTTATGGTTGGTGACCGGAAAAAATTAACTTTGTATTAACAAAAACCTGTTTTGAATTTTGCCGATCAGTTTAGTTTTACACATGTAAATTACTGACAACCATTTCGGTTTGGTTAGCATCAAAAGATGAGAGGAATGATAAGTTTCGTGAATTCTAACAGTATGACCCATCATGGATAACGTATTATACAAATTACAATAATGGTCCAATACACCCATCATGCTCATTGAGTTTTGGTTAACTATTCTGATCATTTAAAGGTTTTTAAAAGGAATGGGTTTTAAATTTTAAATAACGTAAAATTGGCCCATATGATTTTTGTTTACATAGCGTCATTTGCTTTGTTTTGAAAAATGCTACAAAATGCAGCGTTGATAACTCTGATATTAGTTTTAAAAATAACTAACCATTTATATCAAAGAAGGAAAAACATTCAAAATCTATATTGGTATCAGTTTTTTTTTTTTTGTTTTTTTTTTTTGAGAATTTCCCCCTATACGCCATCTTTGGATTGAAAACAATAATTGTCAATCTTTATCCCTGTACTATGGATATTGATATTGGATTTGGTGTGACTGTGCTGCTTGTCTGGAAACTTATACACCTAAAAAATAATATACAACATTTGGCGAAAAAGAGACCTGTCATTTTAAACTAGTCAAATTTGACGAGTTTTTAGTCATTTTGCCAAAAATATCCGAGTCATTTTGAAGAAAAATTAATGTTATGTCCTCTCTGATAATAGTTTTTCTAGCTAGCCAAATTTGACAGGTTTTTTAACAATGCATAAAAGAAGATTATTTTATGCACTCCTAAAAGAGTGCAGAAAATAATCTTCTTTTATGCATTGTACGAACAAGAAGTTCTTTTCTTGACCCTTTGTTTTAGTTAAAGTTTTCAAGATGTTAAATTTAAAAATGAAAACTATAATGGCGAATCATTATCTAAGAATGATATAAGTCATGTCTCTTAAAATTTACGGTAAGTCATGACACAGAAGTAAAAGAAATATTGAAATGTGGTATGATCAATGAATTAAGTGGATATAAATTAAATTAAAAAGTTAAACAATACGAAATCGCGGATGTATACGACCGAAATTCGAAAGGAAAGTGCATGAGAAGGATTTTGTTTTGTTTACGAAATTTATATTTCAAATGTATAAAAGGTTCTTTTTCAGATCCAATAGACTGATACTTGGATTTTAATGAACTTACTTCTTGGATAAGCTTAGCTTTGTTAGGAGAACAACACTTGAAGACAATGCACGGTCGTCAAGATGAATTTGTTTAAAAGAAACAAAACTTAAAATGGTACACTCACTGTTTCTGCTTTTTTCTACAAATTAGGCCTATTTGTTGGGTTTACGTAATTAACCCACTGGACACTACTGGACATCCCGCTGGACATCTAACAGCATTTCTGATTGGTTGATAACTTGAAATGCTCATTTCAATTGCCAAATACGAGGGGGTATCAAAAAGTTTTAGAAATCGCACAGAAGTGAAAGAGCTATATCAATGAGATTTTGTCAGTGCAATTACTGGTTCTTATGTACACTATGGTGCAAAAATGGTCTCATAAGTATGTTTATTTATTTTTACAGGCGCTAGATGTCAGTACCTGCCTATGTAACCGCATAACCAGCAAAATGGAAAAAATTGAGGCATGCAGCCGTGATTAAATTCCATTTTAAGGGTTACAGTGCCCAAAAAATCTGTGATGAAATAAAAATTCCGTTTCCAAATAGCAACAGTGACATATCACAATCACCACCGAAGATAACTTTCATTTCATCATCGATTTTCTAGGCACTGCAACCCTTCAAAAGTAGGATCTTAATAACGCTGCTTGCCTCAATTTTCTCAATCTTGCAGTTTATGCGCAGTAACTGGGACAGCAGGTTATTGGCATTTAGCGCCACTTGTAAAAAAAATAAACATACTTATGAGACCATTTTTGCACCATAGTGTACATAAGGACCAGTGATTGCACTGACAAAATTTCATTGATATAGCTCTTTCACTTCTGGGCGATTTCTAAAACTTTTGATACCCCTCGTATGACTAGGTTTTAAACTATTTATGGTCAAACTTGCATTTGCGGATGATCTTATAAAACACCCTCCTTGATTGGTTCAAAATTGGACACAATATTATTTTGGCCAATCGGCAGGTAGTTCTCATGAGGAGGTAACCCGCTGCCTGCCAACTCAAGATCATTTGGTTGGTTATTACAACTGAATTATTTACTTGAAATTTTAAATTCACACAATAACAACATGAGCAAACAAATGTAGCAAACTTCATCAAAGAGTGGTTTCCATAATTATAATTATAAATACTTTTTTGCGCTGATTACAAAAATAAAAGTTAATTAATTAAGCTGAATTTTGCGGGGAAGTGGACAAATTTGACCAATTCAAAAGAGTGTAAGTTGGCTTAATCATTTTGTTTGAGTTGCAACAAGTGCCTCATAGGATTTAAGTATTTCTAACTTGAAACAAATGACTTTTAATGTCAACAAAAGAAAAAATTGAGTTTGTTTAAACCTAATCGTGTCATATCAAGTCGAGCCCCCCCCCCCAAAAAAAAACCCACCACCAACAACAACAAATAAACAAACAAACAACAACCACGTTATCCTTCTTGGGGCTTTTAAAAATGTTCGCGTTTCATGAACCATTTTCATTTTTTTTTAATTACAAGGCAAGCTTTTGGAAAACACATTTTCTATTGTATTTCATAACCAATTATCAAAAATAACTTAATTATTGAAATTATGAGCTATCTCTAAGCTTATACCCAATATTTGGCGAATGCTTAGACTTGTGTGCATAAGTCTTAGCATTTTGTGAGAACACAAAGTTTAAGAAGGATAACGTGGTTGTTGTTTTTTGTAGGGTGTCTTAATTAAATTTTTGATCTTGAGGTGGGATGGTCTTAGAGGTGATATGCACCTGTTCATCCCAATCCTCTACACTGGTATCTCTCCTACATGTGCTGGATCCGTGGTGCGTTTTATTCACATGTATATATATATGTCTTTTATTCTTTTACTTTGTGCAATATATTTATCCATCTTTTATCTAATTTTGTTATTTGATATTGTAAATAGTGTATGAAGCCAAATAAATAAATAAATAATAAAATTAAGACAACATGCATGCAAAATTACATTACCCATTTTCCCTCAAATTGCAACTTTTATTGCCAGTTAGATCTAACTAAATGATTAGGATTTAGCAATGTTCCATTTGGCCTACTTTTTTTAATTCCACAAAAATAGTGCTGTATTAACTGGAATAGGGAGTAGTGCACAAACCCTCCGATCTCAACTGGTCCTGAGACTGCCCATCTGATCGCGAATTTAGTGACCGCATCATGCAGAGCCATAATGTTATGACATGATTAGCATGATTATAGGGCACAAACCCTCAGATCATCACAGGTCCTGCTAAAAGAGGACATTCTGTGTTTTTTTTCCTTAAAAAAGACTGATGTCAACGTTTTTCCAAAAAACAAATTCATGAAATTGGACCTTTTGTGAATGTTTCTTAGTCAATGTTAGTTTTCAACGTTTTTTTACAGAAAAAAGTGGATTACTTCAGATTGTCATTTTGGGGATAAGAATAACCAATCAAACATTTTTTCTTAAATTTTGTGATTGATTGATAGAGTTATGAATTCTCATTATAGTTTTTAGGGGTTCGTTTCAATAAACGTTATACAAAAGTCCAAACCATAATGTGAAATAATGAAAAACGCAATTCTAATCTGTATGGTTTGCTCTGTCGTTAAAAAGGTCTGTAAGATTATAATGTCGGTTGCAAAAATGAAATTACTGCTTATTAATCCAAAATTATTGAAAGCAGGAAAAAATTGATACAACTTTACCCCCAAATCATCAAAATATATACATCATTTACAAAATGCAGCAATGATGCTCAATACTTACCGCTAAAAGGGCTCAGCAAAAACGGCTCCAAACCGCTTGCCCTGTACCGTAATTTCTCCGCAGATTGTTTAGTACTGCTGCCGCTATATACATCGGACAAAATGTCCCGTATAAAGAACGAACGCTTACGTTGTCCTGGTAGTGTCATTGTTGTCCCTTTTTGTCTTGAATAGAGACAAAATAAATCCAGACAAAATTCTTTCAAATGTACAAAAATTAGGTGTAAAATTCAAAGCATATGCTTGCTTTTAAAAATGTATGTAACTCTGCAAGTCGATCTGTGAGATGCTTGAAGATAGGTGATCATCAAATTTCTGTAATATCTGAATTACATTCTCATGAAGTGATATAATAAACAACAGCAGAATCTTTGTTACACCAATAACACATTTTATAGTATTTTCGATGATGTTATCAATGAAAAATCAATACTGTTTTCAAAATATATGCAGAAGTATGGTCAAAACCATCTCCCAGACAGGAATCGACAAAAATAGTCCTTAAACATGATACTTGTTACATCATCGGTTTCATGCAAACGATGAAAAGCCGTCAGTTAGTTGCCGTTATGATGTCCGCTATATGCTGTAAAAATTGTGGATCATCTGATCATTTCGCTGCGGTCATCTTCCACACACCTTGGATTGGAAACCATCGATTTTCAAACTATTGACTTGCGCGGCGCGTCACTTCATCTTATTATGATACAACGCCTCTTTTTTTGATGCATGCGTCAGATTTGTTAATGATGATAACAGTGACATCCAATCTATTCGCTCCTCATAAATGTTGTAGTAACTTCGAAGCAGAACGCTCTTAAGGTTGAATGCGGAAACGGTGTAGCGTTTTACCCAGACGAAATGAAGTCAAGAGAAGAGCCCACCCTTAGGCTGCTTGCTGCTGCTGCTACTTGAGATTCAAGATCTGCAAGAAATGATGCTAACTTTGAATTTGTAGATGCACTCTGTTAAAACTGAATTCGGAGCAGCCGAAACTTGGCAAAAATTATTTGGATGGGCACAATAAGCCAGTTTTGGAAACGAAAAATTCCAAACTCCGAATTCCAAAAGCATGCAATCAATATTCTTTTTAAAATCTGCTGAGATGGTTTTTACCGACGAAATGACTGATAACGTTGAAATATCCACGTGTCCACCATGTCCACTATCAAAAATCTTGCTAAATGCTATTCTTTGTCACAAAGAAGCTAGTCTTGAAGTCCGAGGTCCTTTTAAAGAACTTGCAGAGTATCATAGCTTAATACATCGAAAGGTAAGTTTTCAGTTGAAATTTCCATCCACAACTGACTTAGAATATGCACTCATGTTCAAATTTCGATGAAATGCGGCAATTGATAGAGCTCTCTCGATACTTAATTAATTAATTATCACTCTCACTAATTAAGTTCCAAATACGCACGTATAGCACTTAATTTCAGTCGCACTACGAACGCGAGCTTCAACGCAACAATGTTGAATTGTTGATACTATACTATTCCGTGCCAAGTATTATTTAGTTTGCAGTTTTCTCTCTCTCTTTGGGGTAGACATCAATGAGTGACAGCATATGAACCCATATTTCAGTCTTCTTCAACATTTGTCTCTAGCGGCACCCAATTTAAATTCAGATCTATACATTCTAGACTACTATAAGAAACGTTTATAAAACACCTCAGTTACAATGATTTATCATCGGGATCGTACAAAATTGCGCCCTTTTAACCTCCCTGTCTGTCAGCTAGCTCGTTTGCCTGTTCAGTGGGCCAATTTCAGAACCACCCCATTGAAAACGACCATGTAATAACTTCCTAGGGTTAATTAAATTTGTCATGGCGTTTAAACTAGCGATCACAAGTTGGATATATAGACTGACTCAGTCGCACCCTGAAGGGGCGGTGTCGCGGTGCGCGCGCATATCAAATTGACAAATCTATCACTTTGGATAGATGTCATGGAATTCCTGTGAATGATGCATGGGTGCTACCTACTATAGCTAGCAATATGTAAAAGCCAGTGTATCATAATCGTCACCGTCGTCATCATCATTGTCATTGTCGTCATCATCATCATCATCATCATTAGCATCATCATCATCATCGTCATCATCATCATCACCATCATCATCGTCATCGTCGTCGTCATCATCATCATCATCATCGTCATCGTCGTCATCATCATCATCATCGTCGTCGTCAGCGTCATCATCATCATCGTCATCACCACCGTCATCAACATCATCGTCATTGTTGTCATCATCATCATCATCAACATCATCGTTGTCGTCATCGTGTGCAAACTCCTCCTCCTCATCATCATCTTTAGCATCAGCTTCAACAGCACTAGCATATTGGCAGCAGCGTCGTCATCGACATCATGTATTTGATGACGGCAGACGCACCATACGGTCATCATCCGATCATCATCATCATCATTATCCTCGCCATCGTCGTCATTGTGTGCTGACGCCGACTCCTCCTCCTTATCATCACTATCATCATCATCATCGTTATCTTTGGCATCATCAGCTTCAACAGCCCTGGCATATAGGCAACAGCGTCGTCATCAACTTCATATATTGGCAGAGGCATCATTGTTATCATCATTATTATCGCCATCCTGCTCCTCATCATCATCATTGTCAGCATCGTCATCGTCAGCATCATTGAAATCAGCATCGGCAGCATGCATCGTCGGCATCGGCATCAGGGGCTTTCCTCATCATCCCGTCATTCGTGACTGTGAGTGACATCATGGCAGATTTTATATGCTTATACCAGGAACATTTACCCTCTCAAAAGTGGTTTACCATTCTAGTTCTTGGAACTTTCTCTTTGTTTTCTTTTAAATATCTCTTTTCATTTGACAGAAAATCTCGTCCTTTCTCCTCATTCCATCTGACACCAAGCCAAACATCCAGACACGCATCTCACTAAACTGACGATGTAATTAAAGCGAACCATTTTCATCGGCAAGGCATTTTGACATAGTTGGCGCGTAATCACGATAATTTGTGAGCCGATACACGGTTACAACAAACACATTGAGACGTATGCAATCGCTCTGATGACAGAATAAACGACCGCTTTTACTCAGCTTCGCACATATGCCAAGGATTGTCGATCGACGAATTAGGTATCAAGGGGGCTTTTTACCTGAATAATAACAAGTCATTAGATCGTGCACGCCCACCCACCCCACTTAACTTTAATATCTAAAACTTTGCTGGAGTCATTATCATGGGCAACATTTATAAGTCAGAAAGTCATTTACAAACACGCAATTCTTTGTTTTGATACATCAAACATAACATTGTGTCGTTTCAAAATTTGCCCTTGTTCATCTCAATCCTGTTTCTCGGTTTCTGCAGTAGCGGCGCCAGGAATTTTTTTCAGGGGGCAGTGGAAAGAGGAGGTAAAGTGAATTTCAGGGGGGGCAAAATCACCAATTTTGCGCAAAATTGCCGCAAAAAGTGGAATTTTTCGTAATTTTGGGTTTTTACTGGGGGGCAACAGGGGGGGGGGGCAAGCAAGAATTTTGACTGGGGGAATTCCCCCCCCCCGTGGCGTCGCCACTGGGTTTCTGTCTATTCAAAGGTACAATAACTTCCACCAAATCAGACGAACGTATGTGGTCAATTCCAGCGAAAACAGGACAAAATTATCTCTGGGGCATGTGTTAAAAATACGAGTATTTTCCGTATCAACTCTAGACTTACCAAATGAGAAGATGGGGAATCATCAGGCATGTCAGGTGAAAGTGCTATCAGATTGAAAAATAACTTTTCATTTTATACTAAACTAGAGCGGTTCTCGGCTTTCGCGGTTCTCGGCATTTGCGGTTCTCGGTAGTGTGGGTTGGTCCGTATGTGACGTTTCTGTTCAGAACCTTGTGTGACCCTTCCCCCCAGAAAAAAATCATCCGCCACCACTGGTTATAACAAGGGCCTTGTAAATGCAACTGGTGAGACAGAGCCTCGAATGACGTTTGTGTTTTCAGTCTGATTTCAGTTCCCTAACAGGTACAAAGTTTACGCATTATCATTAGGCCTACCAAGTATTGTATGTCCTATAATCTCTTATGTATGACATGGATCTTTACCATGATTGTGCAAGCCAAAAAAATATCATTTCAATACCCCAAACATGCGTTAAAAAAAAGACCATGTTTTACACATGCAACCTCAAGTTTAGACATATAATTTAATTTTCCCTAAACCCTCATGCACGGGAAAAATCATGCCGCCACCATTGGTTATGACAAGGGCCTTAAAGGTGCACACCAGTAAATAACCCCCACTGACTTTCTGTACAGACAGGGGCCGGGAAAACAACTCAGTTCTTCAAAACTTCCCCTTTCTGCAAGCAGAAGGTCAGATGACGACACCCATTGTAAAAATAAATATATGGATTTCAGGATTTTTTTTCCAGAAATATTGTAAAAAGTTCAACCTATCCTAACCCATACAGCTAACGCCACCTCACAAACAGCTTGGTGTTTCTGAAATGTAACACATTTTGAAAGTCGTCATAAAAAGTCGGATCCTGCTAAATTTACACAGACAATCTAATTTACAGGCCTAAATGATGATTAAATATGAATCAGGGCCTAATAGTTGCCTTTTAAGCCTTTTTCTAATGTATTACATTAAGTCATATTGCACATTTCCTCGTTTCAAATACTGTTTTTTTCCTTCCAGGGTGTAGCTAGACTTCTCCGTACTCCACTTGCCAATTGTGCTTCTGGCTATTGCATTTAAGCTTAAAACTCTGATTATTATTTGTGCACAATTGATAGATTTTCACATCTAATCTTTTCAGTCACCGTACGCCCTCTGTTTGTTAGCTTCCCAAGTGGACTACTGACTTTGGATTGCGGATAACTTTTTAACACGGGATTCTATGGAGAGTTAGGCCAATTTCTGGCCTAACTAAAATTGGTCATGATGTAATGCATCTTTAAATGAATCTGGCTTGTGATTGGTCCCCAGATATCGTTATTGATTGAACAAATTCATCAGGATCGGTAGAGTAAACTAGTAAACCAGAGTTCGTAGTATCTGATCCAAGAAAATGCACTTACTGTGTACGTTTCAACAACCACTGTTGTCTTTGTCAACACTTGATGAGGAGTGACTGCAATCTACTGACAACCAACGCTAGAGGGATATGTAAAATCAGGCGGTTTTTGGCGATTTTAGCCATTAAGCCCCCCCCCCCCTACCGCATAAATCCGAAAGCCCCTCTGAGCCCCCCCCTGGAGACGCTATTGCAAAATCAATGGAGAGAAACTATACTACCTTGTTTCTTAATAAAATGTAACGGGGTACATCAGGCAACTATGAGAGCCAAAAAGGCCTCAAATTGAGCAAAGAAAGACATTAATTTTCACGTGCATTTCAACCAAGACGCTTCATTAGTGGTGTTCGCCCTTAATGTCATATTATCATGACCGTTTTATTTTGTTTTATGTTAAGGGCTGGGGTATGAACGTTTGGACAGTATTTATTGTGGGACATTAGAGCACATCAGACATATCGAATTGCATTCTGAATACTAAGAATGTCCTGATATCAAATAATTTTGATTTTTTGAAATTCGCAATGTAATACACATTTTATGACAAATCATTAAAATTGATATTTTTGATATATAACAGTCCTCGAAGTAAATTTTATAAATTTAATGATACATTCTTTAAGTATATGTAGCTGGGAGGAAAGGCCGACGATCAATTGAAAATTTTGACCTTTCGTATTGAAGATATGGATTCCCCCAAAAAATAGGTCTTTTTGGGAAATAAAATCCATATCTTCAATATGAAAGGTCAAAATTTTCAATTGATCGTCGGCTTTTCCTCCCAGCTACATACACTTTAAGAATATGTCATTAGATTTATAAAATTTACTTCGAGGACTGTTATTATATCAAAAATTTGAAAAATATCAAATTTTAATAATTTGTCATAAAATTTGCATTATATCGTGAATTTCAAAAAATGAAAATTATTTGATATGAGAAAGACATTCTTCGTATTCAGAATGCAATTCGATATGTCTGATGTGCTCTCATTTCCCACAAAAAATACTGTCGAAACGCTCAAAACGCTCATTCCAGAAGTATATGTCATATTACATGTTTCACATTTGTACGATTTTAAATAATTCTTTATCATGTTTATAGGACATGCTCTGTTATATTTTTATATCCTCTTTTCATTCTTGAAAAGATAGATCATGCTTTTTATTTCACCCATTGGGTATTTCTTTATTAATTTGTGTTTATATGGCGATTTCAAGTGGGATAATAACTCCTGGATGACGTAAGCATAATGTTGATAGATTTAAATATCATTATAAATAGGCACTTAATAATAATGATATTGAAATAAATTGATAAATAGATAAATTAATAGATAAATAAATAAAAGATATATAAGCCCCAGATAAATAATAAATAAATGATAAACTAGGAGTAAATTGCAAACATTAAATATCTTAGAGCAAATGAGCATTTAATAAGTTTTTGCGACAAATATTTTGCCCCTTCTTGTACGTTTTATCATTATTTTATCTTTTACTAATTTTTTTTGGGACATGCTCGCTTATTTATTTTTTATGTGTTCCTCTTATCATTTGTGAAGTATTTCTTTATTTTTGTTTTAGTACAAGTGATCACTGAGTATGTTTAACTGTGGAAATATCGGTAGATAAGGTGTTTTTATTTCACCCTTGAGTATTATTTATAAGTGTATCAACATACATTTCACATGTCATGATTTTTCATTGTTTTATTTTAAAGCAATTCTTTATTGGGGTGCATGCTCTCATATATTAGGTGTTTTTTTTTCATGTTCCTCTTGTCATTCTTGATAGATGGCTGTTTATTTATGTCGCGTGTTAAGTATTTTTTTAATTTTTGGTCGAAGTGTATAATTATCATCACATGCTGTACGCTGTTTATTTATTTCGCCCTCATTTTCTTTACCTTTGTTTTTAGATCTTTAGTTCTTTATTTTTGTTTCTGTGAATATCATCCGAAAAGTAGGCCTTCTGCACATTATGATTTTCCTTGCTTTATTTAACTCTTTACTGGGGTGCATGCTCTCTGCTGGGTTTTTTCATGTTCCTCTTATCATTATTGACAAGATAGCACCTGCTGTACGCTGTTTATTTATTTCGCCCTAAATTATTTCTTTACTTTTGTTTTTAGATTTTGAAGTTGATATCATGATATCACACGCTATGTTTTATACCAACCGCATTGTCTGGTTAAAGACAGTTCTTGTTTTAAATCCTGAATACAATGTCAACATTCAGTTCGTTCACCTCACAATGCGGTGCGATGTTATATAACTGTATATATTGCAGGGTTGCCAAACCCGCGATGTAATAGGCCTAGGTCAATAGGATGAGTTTTGAAGATTTTCCTCGCGACAATTTCCTGTCCTATAGACACCAATTGATGGTTAAGAAAAATATTGCATGACTTCTCAACATTGGCTTACGCGACTTCTGGTAGTTTTTTATCTCATAGAAACCAACGGTTGCTAAAAAAAATATTGGGCGACTTTTCAATGATTTGACCCGCGGTTTGCCCTCATTTGTTTGGAAACTGTGGTCTGTGTTAAGTGAATATATTTCGGTAAGAAAATAATTATCATAGACCATGTAGACAGAACGGACAATAGTCATAGGCGCTCTCCTCCATTTTGAGAAATATACTTTTACACACACACTACATTTATAATTAAAATGATCAGCCTTAAAGTTTTACCTTTTAGTGCGTTAAGCCAAACCTAAGTGGATGAAATATAAATCAACACTTCTGGCACTGATTGGTTTCTGTAGTTGTTATATGGAATACGAGCTGTCTGTAGCTACAAAATTGTCTGCAAATCGGCTTTTGCCGGGCCTCTCTTTTTCGGCGTTTTTCTCATTAAATTAGGGTCCCGTTCAAATAAAAAATAAACTGGTGTCTAGATGTAATCACAGTTAACACACCAGGAAAATTATAGAAAGTGTTCTCCCTACGGATACCCTTAAGGGTCACACAATAAAGTGTTACATGTGCACATGCATGTTACCTGTTGTTCGCCGTAAGTTCACTTTTCAAAATTTCCTGACGGACTCATTCTGATCTGAGACTATTATAACTATTCAGGTATAATAGTCTCAGTTCTGATGTAATGGTTATGGCCGTGATGGCAATTAAAAACCGATGTGCATGGATACCCGTAAAGTGGTAAAACAACATTATATTGCGTGTTTCAGTGAATACGTTGTACGTGTAGCAATTTTGTTTAATGCGCAAACTCCACAAAGTCTGTGAAGTTTTGAAAGATCTGTGCATGCTGCAGTATCTTATAATATGTATTTTTTTAATACTTTTGCAGCTGTTGTTGTGATTCTCTGTGATTATTCTTTATTTTTTGTTTTCCTTTCTAATAAAAAAACATAATGACAAAAAAAAAAAAAAAAAAGTTTTGAAAGATGGTTTGATGCATGACATGCACGCAGGAAAGAGAAATTATAGGATGAAGTTCAGGAAACAAAATCATATTTTGTGTATGTATATATCTATTATGTTGGCTGTATATGAGCTTGGCGTCTTGTGTTTCCTATCTGCCCATCATAATACATATGTACCAAAATAATTCAAAAAGCTTTTGCGATTTTACAGTTTGCAAGTTACTTGAAAATCAGTATAGAGAATTTAACTTACATTTAGAACAAATCAACGCTTAAGAAATAAATACTCATTTAACACAACATCGGAAAAAGGACAGACTTATAGACTAAACATATTACGTATTTTATACATGTATACTTATGCGTGATCGGCAGCTATCGGCGGGGCTATTCACACAATCATTTGGTTTCAAATAGATATAATCGGGATTGTATTTAAACTGTTTGTGTAGTCCTGCTCCTGACTCATAAAACGTATGGCAAGCCAAATGCGTGACAATTAGTCGCATGCATGGTCGTGATTGTCACCAAAATATTTATAATTTTATGCAGTGGGATGCACTGAGTGGCATATTCCGACCGGGGAAAGTGGCCGAGCAAGTTGCCACCTTTTACTCAAAATCGACAACAAAATTATTCCAGTGCGCATATTTTTCTTTTTAACATACAAGCCCAAATATACATTGATTCTGTGCACAAATAAATAAGTCCAAAAATGTATTGCAAATTTGTGTTCGATTAACGTTCGGGATTTATTTGTCCAGGTAAAAATAATTTCGGGAAGGACAACCTCACACTTATGTCCCCTTTGGAAATGTTGTCTGATACCAGCGCACGATACGCAACTGCATTAGTGAACGTAAAACGGACATTATGCAGTCATGTCTACAGTAGAATTCATCTCGACCTTTGCAGGACTTAACCCCATTAAAAGCTATTAAACCAAGATAACACTCATTGAAACAGCTCAACTGATTAAATCGGATCTTCTCTGGTTGTGCACAAGTGACTGTTTTCATGTGCGATATCGCAATAAAGATGGTATTCATAGCTTCAGTTGGGTAACCGATTATAAAGGAAACGAAAGGAAACAATGTTATGTGTGGCTTTGTTCACGAAATCAGACAATGTCGTGCTTTTTGTAAACCAGCATTCTTGAAAATGAGCAACATAATGATTTTTGACTTAACACGGTTTAGAAATAATTTCTTCATATTTTTGGTGTTATCTGTCGTTTACATATCCTTCCTAAAACACCAAAGTACGAGTATTTCCAAACATCTAAATTTGCTAAAATTTAGGACATGTTACAAAACTATATTGTCTAGAATTTTAGAAGAGTACTTTTAATATTGGCCGGTTATTTTTCACACAGCGACGTTAACTAGGCAATGTACTATTACCTATAACATTAACTAAAACACCAAAGTACGAATATTTCCAAACATCTAAATTAGCTAAAATTTAGGACATGTTAAAAACTATATTTTCTAGAACTTTAGAAGAGTACTTTTAATATTGGCCGGTTATTTTTCACACAGCGACGTTAACTAGTCATATCCCCATACTGTTAACGTAGGGCTATTTGTAAAGGTCACGCGTCAATGGGAAAGAGCACTGTGTATTGTGTATAGGAAAACGGACAGTAACTGCAGTATGAACCTATCGCGCGTGTGGATACCGTTCCAACGATGTTTTTTACACACCAAAACTATTTCCGATGCTGTCAATTATCGTCCATATCCCATCAATGTATCCATCACAAGACACCACTAATTGAAAATGGTCAATTTGAAAAGTTGTTTCACCATTCCTCTTACCACTAGGATCCACAACATGCTCATCTATCAGGGGCATAGTTCTTTAACCCCAATACATTTGTACATTCATTGAATGACCTTTGAAATTTTGGGTATTAAAACTCATACTCTGCAACTTGAGGTCAAAATTTGCACTATGGGTGTTTAATTGAGGTTATTGAACTATGCCATTGGGATGAGGCCATTGTGGCCCATAGTGTCTTGAAGAATCTGAAAAACAAAAGTATCAACTTATTTGTCAGCGCTAATTAGAGCGTCTTCGCTGGATTGATAGTCATATTTATGTAACTTATACTGCGCGTTACTTAAATTTTCGTTAAATGATGGACATACTTGGGAGTTTAATGAATTGGTTATCTTTCTTCGCTCGTCATAATCCCGGGGGGGCACTCGAATTTTTTTGGGTAGGGTGTGCCACCGCCAGTTTCGAACTTGAGGTCTAAGGAACTGATCGGCCAGCCAAAAAGGAGGGTCTAGGGAACTGATTGGCCGGTCAAAAGGGGGTCTTGGGAACTGATTGACTGGCCAAAAGGTGGGTCTTGGGAACTGATCGGCCGCCAAAATCTGAAAAATCTCGGAAACTAAACCCGCAGGCCAAACCAGGGTTCAATTTTGTTGCGTTTTTGCCACAGATTTTTGAAGGAATCGATTTCACTTTGAATTGTGCATTAAATTATTAATCAGGAAAATCATTAATGCAAAATAGGTCTGGTTTGGCCCATTACGATGGAAACCTCAACAAAGCAAAACAGCATTCAAATCAAAATTACTAGACCCTGTAGACCTACAATCTATGCTATTAGCCTACTGATAATTATAGCAGCATTACAAAAGCCCACCATACAAACAAACCCACAAGAATTATTTTTTTCAGTGCCGAATAGAAAAACATTTAGACTACATTGAACTGTCATGCTTATACCATGAGATGATTGAGTGAAGTGTGCAGAATTTGACAGCCATTCCACTCCCGATTTTACTAGACCAGTAGATCGTAAATTACCTTTTAATTCATTGTTTATGGAGAGCTGCAAGGATGTGTACATAATTATTAAGGTACTTTTCCTCATATTTGGCAATTTTATTCCAAAAGAGATCTCAAAATCATTTATTTCTAGCTAAATGTTCACCAGCTGGACTCTCGCGATCGGCATTGCTGCAATGTTTATTTATTATCAGTCAACCAGTGTTGCCACTACTAAAGGAGCCCAAAATCCCACCCAAAGTTCACCTTATTCCTTACAATGTGTTTCAATGGGGAAGAAATTAATGGAAAATTCCCTTTGAAGTTTTTGGGCTCGCAAAAGTAGCTTTTGAGTCTGCTTTTGGGCTTGAAATAGTAGGACAGAAAACACGTCTCTCAAGATGCCGATGAGAGCGGAAATCGATGATCTGAGGGTCTATGGAACGGCTAGAAAAATTTTGGGGCTTCAGAGCGGGCAAACAATGAATTCAGAGGGTCTAAGGAACGGCCAGTGGCTCTGAAAAAGGGGGTCGTCGCCGCGGCACATACCCGTATAGCTGGGAAATGTGAGTGCCCCCCCCCCCCGGGGTCATAATGTGCAGCACAAGCTCAATTAGGAAATAATCAAAATTGAAAAACAATAACTAAACTAAAAGTGGGTTAATGCCACAGATGAAGAATTTAGCTACTCCCTATTCCAGAAAAATACAGCACTCATTTTTTGGAATTAAAAAAATATTATCTTGTTTTGCCAAATGAAACGTAGCTAAATCCTAATCCGTTAGTTAGTTCAAACTGGCAATATATAATACTAGTCAAATTTTAATATTTGGACAATTTGAGGGCAAATGGGCCAAAAATATGCAATTTTGCATGTTTTCTTACAATAATTATTGTAGTCACAAAACGTGGCACAAGTTTAAGCATTCAAAGTCTTAGGCTAAGAGTTAGCTTTCAATTTTAATATTTGTTATCTTTGATCATTGAATAAGGAAAATATTAGAAAATGTGTTTTCCAAAAGTTAGAATGAATAACTTGAAATTAGTTTGATTTAGCTGCGTTTCATTTGGCAAAACTCAAAAAAATTAGTGCTGGATTTTTTTGGAAAAGGCCTATGCCGAATATACAAATCAAATAGCGTAAGCTAGCGTATATCATAAAGACTGAATTTTAGTCTTTTCCAAGTTGTCTTTTTGTATCATTTCCACCGCACAAATGATGCGTATATCTGACACATAACAAATTTGCAAATAGCAGACAGCGGGAAACATGTTAGATTCAAACAGTACTTTTCCCGCTTTCCCAGCAAACACAAAACGTTTTCATCATTCGCAAAAGGTTAGAAAAGGTTGCCAGAAAACGTGTAAATGTCGGGTTTTATATAAGCGTATTTCATATCAGTTCAAAAACATTTGTTGATAACCTATACTGCAAATATTCTAAAATAATGTTATTTAAAAGGGCATTTCGTGATCCATAGCCTCATCCCCCCACTTTTCTCCAAATAAAAGTGAGATTTTTATACCAATAGATACCTCTGGCTACATAATATTTATGTACACCAAAAATTTCTTGCAGATTAATTCGTTCAGCAAAAATATCGCCAAATTTGAATTTCATTCTGGTATTCCAGAACGGAATTACATTGTATTGTGTTTTCATACAAAACGTTTTTATGACATTTATATAACCCGACATTTAACGTTATTAAAACGTTTTTATCTAAACCCAAACCCAACATATAAAACATAAAAATATTAAAACATTAAAAAAATATTTTTGTGTTTGCTGGGTTTACTAATCTCGATTCGATTACAACATTTTGAACGGACCCTTTGGCGGGTTTTCAACGGAAAAAGACCGGGCAAATTAGGCGGCCGTATGAGTCGCCTTTACCGATGACACTAAATATGTCTCCCTGGGGACGCATTAGCAAAGCATAATTTCATATCCCATATCCTATCTCATATTTTGATTGTTTCCATGGTAATTTGTCAAATATGAGACAATATCACAACAATTTATCATATTTATTTGACCTTTACATTAAAAGATAATGCGCAACCTACATACGCACAACTTATTTGCATATGAAGACCTGAGCGCAAGAAGACCGTAAGTCCAATTGGCCCCTCAACATGTATACACTAAAGTTGCGTATAGCTTCGTATAGTTTGGTAATGTTTTATACATGTTCAGGGGCCAAAACAAATCTTTCACAACTTTTCATGATGTTTTCACTCTGGAACATGTATTAAATATTATAAAAACCCTAAGAAACTATACGTAACGTTAGTGTATACATGTTGAAGGGCCAAGTGGACTTACGGTCTTCTTGCACTCAGGTCTTCATATGTGTCCCGTGGGACCTTAACTCATCATTTGATCTTTTATTACAAATGTTTTTCCTAAACCAAAATAAAACAAAAGCAATTAATCAACAATTCAAAAAATATATTTTATTTGAGTCGGTCGTCCACCTTTGCACAGTATTTTTGTGGGGACTGAGAGCACATGCATCATGTATGTAGCTGGGATGAAAAGTCGACGATCAATTAATTGAAAATATTGACCTTTTGTGAGATATGGATTTTCCCCCAAACACCAATAAATTTACGTATTTTTGGGAAAATGTATATCTTCAAAAGGTCCAAATATCAAAGATTTTAAAAATATAAAATTTTAATAATTTGTCATAAAATTTGTATTATATCGCGAATTTTTTTTATCAGAAGGACATTCCTCGTATTCAAAATACAATTTGATATGTAGGCTACTCTCAGCTCCCACAAAAAAAATACTGCATGTGCGAACGTTAATATCCGATTTTGCCGATTTCTTTTTTTCACTATTATAAGGAAAATAGGGGGTAGGCCTATTCAAAGATAGGAGGAAATCCCCCCCCCCTGTCACCACCACTGCTATATGTATGCCTAAACATTAAAAAATACACCAACCCCGGATGGGAGGGGGGACTCCTATATATTGACATACGTCGCGTCATGTGCCCATGAAAAGACCCCGTTATTTATGGAAAATCCTACACCCAATGACCCTGCCTACACTGACTCCCTTTCTTGAACAATTATTCCTCAAAATTGAAATTGAAATTTCGGCGAGCTTCGCGCGTATTTTGAGCAAAATAAATCAGTTTTGTCTATCTTGTACTGTAAAATTGGGTAAAAAGCTATTTTTGATTGTCAATGATGTCAAATTTTGGGCGATCCCATACAAAATCACCCCATTTTTGACATTGCCAACACTGAATGACCCCCTTTTTTCTAAAAATTTCTACACCGATAGACCCCTAGTTTCGTACGCTGGTGGGCACAGGTACGTCACTTTCATATTCGAGTGCCTCCCCCGGGACACCAACTCAACAGAAATAATACACATGTGTGCATTATGCACTTCACAAAGAACGATTAAAAAGTGACAAATTTTGTCTTGATTTATTCCTTGATTATTTTACTTACACGTCAAATATCACCTTTCTCGTAACTACTGACCTCTTTATCGTATTATGTGATATATTTTGTGAATAATTAATTCTAAGAATAATAAGCTAAGTGATCAATAAAGCGTTTTAGATGACCAATTTTCCCGCGGGCGTGTTTGTATCTCATCCCTCTTATTGCGGTCTTATGGAGCTAGCAGACGACAAATACTTGATTTATATTTCAGAATTTGTTTGAAAAGTTGTCAAAATTTGAATTCTAACGATCATTTTTGTAATCTTTATACAAAATGCATTCAAATTAGTACAAGCATGCCTGGTTCAGTGCAGTAGCGTAGCCAGCGGGAGGGGGGGGGGGGGCAGGCCTGGCAAAAATGAAAGAAAAAGTGAAATGAAAGAGAAAATCAGGAGGGCAAAGGAAAAGAAAAGGGGCAAGGAGCCCCTTTTCTACCAAAATTCAACCCGAGCATGGGCCAAAATATTGCGCGCACATCGTCCCAATAAAGCCTTTTTTGGAAGCCCGAAGCTCTATTTATTTTATGATGCAACTGCAATTTTTTTCGTATGTACCCCCGAAATTTTATTTTGCCCCCCCCCCCGACCAAAAAAGCTGGCTACGCCCCTGGTTCAGTTGTTCTTGAAATAGGCTTATCATGGGCATTCAAATAATTATAACAGACTGTGCAGACAACATGCATAATTTATTTGTTCAGATTTTTCAAACATAATAAATTTTGAATTCTACCAAGAATGCAATTGGTCATCTTCAAAATGCTTTCGAATATACAATCTATCTATGATCATTGATCAATTATTTACCATCTTCATAAAGTGCTAATGAGTACAAACACGTCTAGTATTGGTCCAGTGGTTCTTGAGATAGACATGACGATGCATTGAAATAGTTACAAATATTCTGTCCATCATGTCAATGCTTAATTTGAATTCTAATTTGAATATTAAAGGTCATTATTTGTTACAATCTTCATACAAAATGCATGAGTGAAAAACATGCCATTATGTGATTATTGACATAAAATTATAGACATGTGTCAATGCATTCAAACGAGTACAAACACGCCTATTGGTTCAATGGCTCTTGATGATAGGCGTGTGAATATGTATTCAAAATGATTACAAAATGGCATACGTTTACTTTTATATAAATTAATAACAAATATAATATACTTTTATATAAAGAAAAATAAACAGAAGTTTCAATACCAAGGGGACCATTCACAAACACTTGTTAAGGGGGGGGGGGCTGATGCAAAAAAAATTTATCGCGAAAATTTTTCGGGGCCCCCTCCTTTACAGACCTTAAAAATTTCAGGCTCCCCCTTTTTGACATGACAATTATGGGTCAACCCCAGTAAAATGTGTGGTCATTTTTTCAGGCCCCCCCCCCTTAGGAGGGTCCAAATTTTTCAGGGCCCCCTTTTTGCATCAGCCCCCCAACAAGTGTTTGTGAACAGTCCCTTGGGGAGAATCTTTCTATAAAACATATCATAAAACCTGGCGTAACTTTAATACATGACTTAAACAAGAATGGGCCAAATGAGGACTAACATGCCATATGGTAATTACGTTAATACATACAAATGCACCTAATATATTATTGGTACAGTGGTTCTTGAGGTAGGACTTTTCACGAATGATGGATGTAGAAAAATCGTAGATTGAGATAGTTGACAAAGAACTAGAAGAGACAAGGGGATCATTTATCAGTAAATAATGACTATAAGCAAATTTGATCCATATACTAACACCCTCACACCTTTGTACCAGCCATTTGCCTTGTAATTCTTAATGGTCAATCCATAATTCTAGGCATATAATTTTCGACAAGTTTGAGTCCCTTGTTAGGTTGATTTCATCTATCACCACGGCAGTTTTGTCGGGGTGATCGCTATGCATGTTTTATCGCGTTGTTAATTGCCCTGAAACGCCGTTGAATTTCGCGGTGATAATGACCGTGTCTGATGACAGCTCATCTGGGAGTTCATCAAACAAAAATAATAGGCAAAGGTAAAAGTTGGTGCAAAATAATAAATCTGAGTTGAAAAGAAGTAACCGATCCTTCATCATTTTTATACATATTACATGATGACACTATGGCTTCCTCCACCATTGCAACGAAAAGAAAGTAAACAATTTGGCATACGACACATTTATTCCATCTAGGCCTATAGTTTTATTAATTTGAGTATAGTTCTGGATTTTTTATTAAATTTCCTAGTTTTAGATAAGTCAAACTATACTTTTTCTGAATCCTAATATAAATGAGAGCCTACACTTACTAGATGAGTTTTTAAAAATCCATATTCGCCCAAATTTGAATATGCAAATTTCCCCCAAATAATGTCCATTTTGTATGCTGTTCAGGAGTCACTAACAAAAAACATCGGTGCACCCATTATTTTACTTCAATTTACTCGTCTAACACTATTTTGCAGCGATAACATTTGTTGATTGCTCATTTCTATGGGCGGCCATCGGTGTCAAAAAGAGTCTCAAACACAAAGAGTCTTTCTCACACATAAGGTTTTATCGGAATACTCGTGTCATTGTGATAAATATTCAAGAATGTATGAATATCCCAAATTTAATTAAATTTCATGTTCAAAAGAATGAATGAATAACTCACATTTTATGAATGTTTCTTCCACCTTAATATTAAAATTTATGAAGATTCAAATTCTCGAATAACAAAATAAAATTCAATTATTCAATATTTTTTGAATATTTCCAATTTTATTAAAATTTTATGCAAATTTGAATATTCAAATTCAAAATTTTTAAGATTATTCAATATTAAAATATCCAAATTGGTATCAAATGTTTTTTATGAATAATGAATAATTTCTATTTATGAATATTCAAATGTTTTTATGAATAATTCATATTCATAAATATTCAAATGAATGCAAATGACGTCATCTCATGAATATGTAAATCAATAACTTCATCTCACGAATATGCAAATCGATGACGTCATTTCATGAATATGCAAATGACATCTTATGAATATGCAAAGTGGTGACGTCATCTTCTGGATATGCAAATTGGTGACGTCATCTTATGAATATGTAAATTAATGACGTCATCTTATTTATAATGCATATTGGTGACGTCATCTTATGAAAATGTAAATTAGTGACGTCATCTTATGATTATGCAAATTGATGACGTTATCTTATGAATATGCAAATTAATGACGTCATCTTATGAATATGCAGATCGATGACGTCATCTTATGAATATGCAAATTAATGACGTCATCTCTGATATGCAAATCGGTAACGTCATCTTATGAATATGCACATTGGTGACGTCATCGTATGAATATGCAAATTGATGACGTCATCTATTAATATACAAATTGGTGACGTCATCTTATGAATATGCAAATTGGTGATGTCATCTTATGAATATGCAAATTGCTAATGTCGTCTTAAAATATGCAAATTGGTGACGTCATCTTATGAATATGCAAATTAATGACGTCATCTCAGATATGCAAATGGGTGACGTCATCTTATGAATATGCAAATTGGTAACGTCGTCTTATGATTATGCAAATTAATGACGTCATCTTTAATATGCAAATTAATGACGTCATCTTATGAATATGCAAATTGATGTCATCTTATGAACATGCAAATTAATGACGTCATCTTATGAATATGCAAATTAATGACGTCATCTTATGAATATGCAAATTAATGACGTCATCTCTGATATGCAAATCGGTAACGTCATCTTATGAATATGCACATTGGTGACGTCATCGTATGAATATGCAAATTGATGACGTCATCTTATGATTATGCAAATTGATGACATCTTAATATGCAAATTGGTAACGTCGTCTTATGAATATGCAAATTGGTGACGTCATCTTATGAATATGCAAATAAATGAGACGTCATCTTATGAATATGCAAATTGGTAACGTCGTCTTATGAATATGCAAATTAATGACGTCATCTTTAATATGCAAATTGGTGACATCATCTTATGAATATGCACATCGTTGGGTGACGTCATCTTATGAATATGCAAATTGATGTCATCTTATGAACATGCAAATTAATGACGTCATCTTTAACATGCAAATTGGTGACGCCATCTTATGAATATGCAAATTGGTGATGTCATCTTATGAATATGCAAATTGCTAATGTCGTCTTAAAATATGCAAATTGGTGACGTCATCTTATGAATATGCAAATTAATGACATCATCTTTAACATGCAAATTGGTGACGTCATCTTATGAATATGCACATTGGTGATGTCATTTTATGAATATGCAAATTAATGACGTCATCTTATGAATATGCAATTTAATGACGTTATCTTTAATATGCAAATTGGTGACGTCATCTTATGAACATGCAAATTAATGACGTCATCTCTGATATACAAATTGGTGATGTCATCTTATGAATATGCAAATGACGTAATCTCTGATATGCAAATTGGTGACCTCATCTTATGAATATGCAAATTGGTGAAGTCACCCTATGAATATGTAAATTGGTGACATCATCTTATGAATATGCAAATTGGTAATGTCGTCTTATGAATATGCAAATTAATGACGTCATCTTTAATATGCACATTGGTGACGTAATCTTATGAATATGCAAATTAATGACGTCATCTTATGAATATGCAAATTAATGACGTCATCTTTAATATGCAAATTAATGACACCATGTTATGAATATGCAAATTATTGACGTCATCTTATGAATATGCAAATTGATGACATCTTACGAATATGCATATTAATGACGTCATCTTATGAATATGCAAATTAATGACGTCATCTCTGATATGCAAATTGGTGACGTCATCTTATGAAGATGCAAATTGGTGACGTCATCTTATGAATATGCAAATTGGTAACGTCGTCTTAGAAATATGCAAATTGGTGACGTCATCTTATGAATATGCAAATTGATAACGTCATCTAATGCATATGCAAAATAATGACGTCATCTTTAATATGCAAATTGGTGACGTCATCTTATGAATATGCACATTGGTGACGTCATCTTATGAATATGCAAATTAATGACCTCATCTTTAATATGCAAATTGGTGACGTCATCTTATGAATATGCACATTGGTGACGTCATCTTATGAATATGCAAATTAATGACATCATCTTATGAATATGCAAATTAATGACGTCATCTTATGAATATGCAAATTAATGACCTCATCTTTAATATGCAAATTGGTGACGTCATCTTATGAATATGCACGTTGGTGACGTCATCTTATGAATATGCAAATTAATGACATCATCTTATGAATATGCAAATTAATGACATCATCTTATGAATATGCAAATTAATGACGTCATCTTATGAATATGCAAATTAATTACGTCATCTTTAATATGCAAATTGGTGACGTCATCTTATGAATATGCATATTGGTGACGTCATCTTATGAATATGCAAATTAATGACATCATCTTTAATATGCAAATTGGTGACGTCATCTTATGAATATGCACATTGGTGACGTCATCTTTTGAATATGCAAATTAATGACGTCATCTTATGAATATGCAAATTAATTACGTCATCTTTAATATGCAAATTGATGAAGTAGCTATCCACTGCTGGTAAGGGTATTGATGAAGTAGCTATCTACTGCTGATAAGGGTATTGGTGATGTAGCTCTCTAACTGCTGATAAGGGTATTAAAGAAGTTGCTATCTACTGCTGATAAGGGTGGTGATCCCGGCTGGTGATGAAGTAACTCTCTATCTGCTGGATAAGGGTATTGATGAAATAACTATACTGCTGATAAGGGTATTGATGACGTAGCTCTCTAACTGCTGATAAGGGTATTGAAGAAGTAGCTATCTACTGCTGATAAGAGTATTGATGAAGTAACTGTCTAACTGCTGATAAGAATATTGATGAAATAGCTATCTACTGCTGATAAGGGTATTGATGAAATAGCTATCTACTGCTGGTAAGGGTATTGATGAAGTAGTTATCTAACTGCTGATAAGGGTATTGATGAAGTAGCTATACTGCTGATAAGGGTATTGATGACGTAGCTCTCTAACTGCTGATAAGGGTATTGAAGAAGTAGCTATCTACTGCTGATAAGAGTATTGATGAAGTAACTGTCTAACTGCTGATAAGAATATTGATGAAGTACCCAGCAAACACAAAAACGTTTTAAAAACGTTTAAAATAAGTTATATTTTGGCTTTTGGTTTAGGTAAAAACGTTTTAATAACATTAAAATGTCGGGTTATATAAAGGTCATGATAACGTTTTAAAACGTTTTGTATGAAAACACACTACAACAATATTTTTAAATGTTTTCAAAAAATGTTATTGTAAACTATTTTTGCAAACATCTTTGCCAAATATTGTGTCAATACTTAAATAACATTATGTTAAAATATTTGAACCCATCAAACACAGAAATGTTCTTAAAATGTTTTTCAAAACCTTTTAATAACATTTAAATGTCGGGTTATATAAAGGTCATGAAAACGTTTTTAAAACGTTATTGAAAATATTTTGGGCAAACATTTTTCGCAAAATATTTTTCAACCCCAAAATAACATTCTGTTTATAATGTTTTGTTTCAAGTTTTCAAGAATGTTTTTGGAATGTTATTAAAACGTTTTTATACCATTTATATAACCCGACATTTAAACGTTTTCTGTAAAACATTTTTGTTTGCTGAGCAGCAGATTATCAAAAAAATGTTTTTTAAGGTTATGAAAACGTTGTATACTCTTAATATACCCTTTATATAACCCGACATTTAAACGTTTTCTGACAACCTTTTATAACCTTTTGCGAATGATGTCGAAAACGTTTTGTGTTTGCTGGGTAGCTATCTACTGCTGATAAGGGTATTGATGAAATAGCTATCTACTGCTGGTAAGGATATTGATGAAGTAGTTATCTGACTGCTGATAAGGGTATTGATGAAGTAGCGATACTGCTGATAAGGGTATTGATGATGTAGCTCTCTAACTGCTGATAAGGGTATTGAAGAAGTAGCTATCTACTGCTGATAAAGGTATTGACGAAATAGTTTCAGTTTCAGTTTCAGTTTTATTTACCATATAAATTGATCATATAAATCGAAACAAACGCAATTAATGGAGGGATGACCAAAAAAGAGCACAAGGCTCGTACAAGTTTGGCCACCCTGAAAGAAATTTATGTGAGAGCTAACTTAAATACTACGTGCAGAGACAAGAGACATTATAAAGTGACAGAACTACAATGAGCAAAACGAGACAGGACAACACAGGTGAGACAGACAAGTATGTTGGCTATGGCAATATAATCATGATAATAAGTAATGGTTTACGAGACACAGGTCAAGAAAATATTGATTGGAAATCAACATGATGTAGTAGATAAAGGGTGAGAAACAGACCATTATCATAGATAATCGGTGTCTTGTTGAGGTATGGTGAGCATGTTAGTCGCTCGGAAGGCGAGACCCCGAAGGTATTGATGAAGTAGCTCTCTAACTGCTAATAAGGGTATTGATGAAGTAGCTATTATACTGCTGATAAGGGTATTGATGCCGTAGATATCAGTAACGGCTGATAAGGGTATTGATGAAGTAATTCTCTAACTGCTGTGCTGATAAGGGTATTGATGAAGTAGCTATTTACTGCTGATAAGGGTAATATTGAAGTTGCTATCTACTGCTGATAAAGGTATTGATGAAGTAGCTCTCTAACTGCTAATAAGGGTATTGATTAAGTAGCTATCTACTGCTGGTAAGGGTATTGATGAAGTGGCTATCTACTGCTGATAAGGGTATGTCTAATTGATAAGGCGACGATCTACTGCTGATTTTGATGAAGTAGCTATCTAATACAGATAAGGGTATTGATGAAGTAGCTTTCTACTGCTGTATCAGTATTGACGAAATAGCTATATCATGCTGATATATGTATTGATGAAGTAGCTATCTGCTGCTGATAAGTGTTGATGAAGTAGCTATCTACTGCTGATAAGAGTATTGATAAAGTAGCTATTTACTGCTGATAAGGGTTTTGATGAAGTAGCAATATAGGGTTGATAAGGGTATTGATGAAGTAGCTATCTACTGCTGATAAGGGTAATATTGAAGTTGCTATCTAACTGCTGATAAAGGTATTGATGAAGTAGCTCTCTAACTGCTAATAAGGGTATTGATGAAGTAGCTATAGTAGTTAATGATGGCTTTTTCGGAGGTTGAGGTCAAAGGTCACGATGACGTCACTTCCGGGTCAAAGGTCAACCGAGGTCAAAGGTCATCACGTGTCAAAGGTCACGATGACGTCACTTCCGGGTCAAAGGTCAACCGAGGTCAAAGGTCATGGGTCAAAGGTCACGATGACGTCACTTCCGTGTCAAAGGTCCTCAGGGGTCAAAGATCGATTTGCATTTTCATGAGATGGGCGTGGCTAATTAGCATATATGAATATTCATGAGCTGGGCGGGGATAATTAGCATAAATGAATATTCATGAGGTGGGCGTGGCTAATTAGCATATTTGAAGAAAATTTTGACGAAAAAAGTTTGGAAAAAAAAAAAAAAATTTACAAAAAAATTTCAAAAAAAAATTCCAAAAATTTCAAAAAAAATTTCAAAAAAAAAAAAAAAAATTTCAAAAAAAAAATTTCAAAAAAAAAATTTAAAAAAAAAAATTTAAAAAAAAATTACAAAAAAAATTTCAAAAATTATAAACAAAAAAATGGAAAAAAAATTTTAAAAAAAAAAATAAAAAAAAAATTTCAAAAAAAAAATTTCAAAAAAAAATAAAACAAATGACCCGGAAGTGACCTTTGACCCGTTTTTGTTCTAGAAACACCAACATTTTTAAAATAAGTGAAAAAATTTGCCTAAAATAACTCGTCGTATCGGCCGTATTACGGAGCGTGTTGACGCCAAATTCGATATATACGGTAAGGGTCGAATTACGAGCTACCCGCGGGGGTCGAGGGGTCGAAAGGTCGACGCGCTTGAAAAATTAATTTTGTGTAGGGAAATATCGTATTTTTCATTCTATGTCACGTATCGAAGTAAAAAAATTCGGGTCTTGACCTCGTGACCCCTCGACCGGGAAGTGATGCTTGACCAGGAGCGACCCGGACACGAACGTGTCCATGTACCCGTATAAAAATGACTTAACTAGGTTATGATCGGTGTGACATAGAAACTGGATGAAACCAGTTAGAACCGGATTTAGAACCGGATAAAACCGGTTTTCCTATCACCTCCCACCACCACTATCACATACGACAAATGCGTCGATCGCGTAATGAAATGCGTCAAAGCGTAACGAAATGCGTCGATTGCGTAATGAAATGCGTCAAAGCGTAACGAAATGCGTCAACGTGTAACAAATTGCGTCTATTGCGTCTTAAAATGCGTCCATTACGTTGCAATATGCGTCAAAGCGTAATGAAATGCGTAAAACTGCGTCAATTGTGTAATGATTAGCGTAACGCAAAAGTTTAGTATATAAGTCGGTCGTTTTAAACCTATCGATCATTTCGAAACTTCCGAAGAGTCAACATGAATTCCTTTAAATCTTATCCTTGCTCCGTGTGCGGCAGGACGTTCTCGCGCAAGTACGATCTCGAGAGACACAAGCGACACGTACACCTTGAAGAACAAGACGAAGAGGAGGAGGAGGAAGAGGAGGAGGAGGAAGAGGAGGAGTCCGACGATAACGACTCGGAGGTTGTCTCGGACCGAGAGAGCGAAGAACTGGAAGACAACGAGGCTTATCAGGAATGGTACGCGGGAGCTAAAGAAGCCACGGAAGACATGAGGAGGGAAAAATACGAAAAGTACGTCGGCGACGGCATGGATCCGGAGATGGCGAGGAAAAGGCCCATCTGAAAGCGGTATGGGCCGTAAAACGCGACTTTTTCGAGCGGTACGGCACGTTTCTACGAAGCCACGCGCTTCTCAAAGACGACGGAGTTTACACGGAGATCGTGGATGATCTCGAGGAGAAAATGGAGAATGGCGTTGGGGTGGACAAAGCCGTGAAGAGAACGATGGCTAAACATCGCTCCAAATTCGATGGGCTGTTCCAGTAATTGCGTTAAATTGCGTAAAGAATCACTCTATTTTTGACGCATTTTGAAATAATTTGTTACGCAATTTAAGCAATTTGTTACGCTTTGGCGCAATTTTAGGGCCTTAATGACGCATTTTGGCGCATTTCGTTACGCTTTGACGCATTTCATTACATAATCGGCGCATTTCGATTACGCTTTGGCGCATTTCGTTACGCGATCGGCGATTTCGTTACGCTTTGGACGCATTTTGTTGCGTAACTGGCGCAATTTGTTACACAATTGATGCATTGATTAATTTTGTTGTATATATGTGGTGGTGGGAGGGATAGGAGAACAGGTTCTATCTGGTTCTATCCGGTTTGATCCGGTTCAATATCGCGATTCCCTTCACTATCGGAATCTGAATACTCCACACGGGTCTCTGAAAGAGAAATATTTGATATTTATGGTCAAAATGCACTGCATTCATTACCCAGCTCTTTGACTCATTTTGAAGCATTTTATCGTGCAACTGATGCGGCGTTTAGATTACATAAATGACGCATTTTGTTACGCATAATCGGCGTCACTTCTGGGTCGAGGGTCGCTTCCGTGTAGCATGGTGAGGGAGTTTTACCTCGATACGTGCTATAGAACGAAAAATACGATATTTCTCTAGAAAAAATTAATTTTTTAAGCGCGTCGACCTTTCGACCCCTCGAGCCCCGCGGATAGCTCGTAATTCGACCCTTACCGTATATATCTAATTTGACGCCGATACCTTCCGTAATACGGCCGATACGACGCGTTATTTTAGGCAAATTTTTTCACTTATTTTTAAAATGTCGGTGTTTCTAGAACAAAAAACCAAGTCAAAGGTCACTTCTGGGTCAAGGGTCACTCTTAAAAAGAATTATATTTTTTTCTATTTTTTAATTTTTTAAATTTAAAAAAAAAAAATTTTTCTATTTTTTTTTCTTGGAAAATTTTTTTAAATTTTTTTTAAAATTTTTTTGTGGAAATTTATTTTTTTTTTGAAATTTTTTCATTTTTTTTTTTGAACTTTTTTCTTCAAAATTTTATTCAAATATGCTAATTAGCCACGCCCATCTCATGAACATGCTAATTAGCCACGCCCACTTCATGAATATTCATTTATGCTAATTATCCCCGCCCAGCTCATGAATATTCATATATGCTAATTAGCCACGCCCATCTCATGAAAATGCAAATCGATCTTTGACCCCCTGAGGACCTTTGACACGGAAGTGACGTCATCGTGACCTTTGACCCATGACCTTTGACCTCGGTTGACCTTTGACCCGGAAGTGACGTCATCGTGACCTTTGACACGTGATGACCTTTGACCTCGGTTGACCTTTGACCCGGAAGTGACGTCATCGTGACCTTTGACCTCAACCTCCGAAAAAGCCATCATTAACTACTAGCTATCTACTGCTGATGGTAAGGGTATTGATGAAGTGGCTATCTACTGCTGATAAGGGTATTGATGAAGTAGCTATCTAATGCAGATAGTAGATATCAGTATTGATGAAATTGCTATCTGCTGTAGCTCTTCTACTGCTGATAAGGGTATGTCTAATTGATAAGGCGACGATCTACTGCTGATTTTGATGAAGTAGCTATCTAATGCAGATAAGGGTATTGATGAAGTAGCTTTCTACTGCTGATATCAGTATTGACGAAATAGCTATATCATGCTGATATATGTATTGATGAAGTAGCTATCTGCTGCTGATAAGTGTTGATGAAGTAGCTATCTACTGCTGATAAGAGTATTGATAAAGTAGCTATTTACTGCTGATAAGGGTTTTTGATGAAGTAGCAATATAGGGTTGATAAGGGTATTGATGAAGTAGCTATCTACTGCTGCTGATAATGGTAATAATGAAGTGATTATCGATATCTACTGCTGGTAAGAGTATTGATGAAGTAGCTATCTACTGCTGATAAGTGTATTGATGAAGTAGCTATCTAACTGCTGATAAGGGTATTGATGAAGTAGCTATCTACTGCTGATAAGGGTATTGATGAAGTAGCTCTTTAACTGCTGATAAGGGTATTGACGAAGTAGCTATCTACTGCTGATAAGGGTATTGATGAAGTAGCTAACTGCTGATAAGGGTATTGATGAAGTAGCTATCTACTGCTGATAAGGGTATTGATGAGTAGCTCTTTAACTGCTGATAAGGGTATTGACGAAGAATCAATCTAACTGCTGATAAGGGTATGGATGAAGTAGATATCTAACTGCTGATAAGGGTATTGATGAAGTAGCTATCTACTGCTGATAAGGGTATTGATGAAGTAGCTCTTTAACTGCTGATAAGGGTATTGATGAAGTAGCTATCTACTGCTGATAAGGGTATTGATGAAGTAGCTCTTTAACTGCTGATAAAGGTATTTATGAAGTAGCTATCTACTGCTGATAAGGTAATTGATGAAGTAGCTATCTACTGCTGATAAGGGTATTGATGAAGTAGTTACCTGCTGCTGATATCGGGATTACTGATGTAATAAATAAATCGACTGACCCTCTTGATTACAACACAAGATTTTTTTGGATTAAGATGAAGCAGCTATCTACAACTGATACCAGCAATATAGTGCAGTAGTTATCTACTGCTGAAAAGGGTATTTCTAGCAGTTCAAAATAATAGAAAACCAAACAGAGATAAATAAAGATCGTAATTGCATAATCTAGTCTGTCAACCTAAATGAGGTTATTAGAAATTGATATCTGTATTATCTTGGGGTTTCCTTTACTAGCGGGATACCCGCGCTTCGCGCGGGTCCCCGCTAGTGAGTAAGCCTAAATGGGAGCGTTCGCTATTAACAGGAAGAATTACTGAACAGGTAGAATCATTGAAAAGGTACATTTTATTTATATAAATCCGTCTTCTCTTCTTATACTTTAACCCGTTGGCCTATTACTCGTACCTCTTTTGTCATTTTAATTTCCATTTTCTTTATAGTACCGCTTCATGTTGTTTATACAACACACATTTTTCCCGTATCTATTACGTCCTCTCATAGCGTGTATGCGGACCCGTCCATGTACCTTTTTGTCTTTTATTTTCTATTTATTTTTCCTTCTTTCTATATTATCATGTCCACTTTCTATATTATCATGTCCACTGGTCTCTGGCTCTTAAGTCGCGTGGCTCTGCGCCGTTCTGCCGCGCATTTGGCGTAGTCGCATTACGCACGCTGCGCTGACGCGCTGCCTACCAGCTGCAGTTTTTCATAACAAAACCCGTTTTACCCATATTTTCACTGTTTTTGCAGCCAATTCTTGACCGATTTCAACCAAATAAAGTCGAGGCAATTACCCGTATATTCCTCGATCTCCCGTATGAATTTGGCGACATTTGGATCGAAACTGACGGAGCCTTTTACATAAACCACATACACACATACATACATACAACATTCCCCTATTTATAGTAAGATGTGACTTGCAAACTGAGACCATATCGACCTATTTGTTCACTTTAAATCACTGATTATCAGTTGCTATTAATTTGGCATGTGTTCACTGATTACGTGCAGAAAAATCTTATCCCCGATTTGATCTCAATAGCGATGTTCTGTGACGGATAGAACAACTTGGGACTTCTTAATTTGAATGGTTTAGTATATTGTTTTTTGCGCAGCGAAATAGCAAACAAAAAGTAAGTGGTCAGAAATGGGGGCCAAAGGCGGCAAATTTGAAACTGAGATAAAGGCAAAAATATGGAGTAAAAAAGGACAAAAAAGGTCCAAATTTTGTGAAGAAAGTCTACTTTTCACAAAATCGCCCCCCCCCCCTTAGAAAAAAAGTCTACTTTTTTCAAAATCAGCACCCCCAAAATGAAATCCTGCGTACGGACTTGGTTGCACCCCTAAAGATGAAGGGACAAATGCTTTGGGTATTTTTACATTTGAACACTTGTACTTCAGCTCCCCAGTAATCCATAATAAATTAATAAACTGGATGAAAATATTTTGGACTTCCAAGGCCATATTGTGTTAAACTAGAAGACAAATTTATTATTTAATGACAATTTCATAATCAATCTTGATTTTGTTTAAAACTTTATTTGCACAGAGGACGGAATTCTGAAATAAACACGTATGGTACATCTTTTTACATGAATTATGATTTGGTCTTATATACAATATATAATACTAGTATACAATATTACTCAGAAACTTATATTAGTTTAAAAAATCTGTCAGTCAGTGTAAGGATGCATTCAACATCTTATACAAATACACTGATTATATTGTAAGACGGGGTTAGGAAAAAAATGTTTTCAAAGACTTTGAAAACCATGCATAGCAATCAGGATTGAGAAACAGTATCAGCACATAGAGGGCCCTAGACATGAACACTTCCCGTCTGCTCTAGTCACCTGAGAGGGCAGTATTCTCATTTGATATGATTCAATTGAATACCTGAGTAGAAGAAGGGCCCAACTCCAATTTTTTACAAAAATGAGTTTGACCCAGCATTTTATTGCCAGCAGACTGTTCTTACTTGTGTGTGAAAGATGAGCCAAAATCCACTTTCTAAATAGTCTTCAATGTACATTTAATGATGGTTTTTATGGCAGAAAGGCCCAGTTCCATGGAGTTGGGCCCTTCTTCCACAAATATTGGGATAAAGAGGACTTTTGTTCATCCATGAAATCTGCTTTTCACTGCAATAAACTTTCTTGCTAACACATTACATGCTTTTACTTGTGCAATGGATTATTATCAAATTTCTGTAGCTGTCCTGTATTTATAACACATCTGCTTACGGAACTGGCACTTGCAGTATTTTAGTGGAAGAAAGGCCCAACTCCAGCTCGCATTAAGACCTATACCGTTGTCATAGAAACATCATATATAATTTCGAATGTATGTAATATTGTATGTTCATGTATTAAAGGTCCCCTGAAGATGAAAACATTCTGCCTATAAAAAATATCTCAAAAACAGTTTTGATGGAGTTGGGCCCTTCTTCCACTCAGGTATTCAATTACACTCTATGCTCAGAGCACTGAAGCTATGGCGCAATTTCAGAATCTGGTATGTCAATCCCGTCATACAACCACTGTTTGTATGAACTAGCGGGACACCCGCGCTTCGCGCGGGTCCCCGCTAGATGAGTAAATGGGAGCGTTCACTAAAACAGGAGGAATTACTCAAAAGGTAGAATAATTGAAAAGGTAAATTTTATTTATCTGAGGCCGACCCTCCCTACGTTTCTACGTTTCTATTTTCGCTTCTTTCTTTCTGTTTAGTTTCTTCTACATTTTGGTCCATTTAAAAAAAAATGCTGCTATAAAGCTTGCGATTTTCCGTTTTCATGTTTTTTTACCAATTCAATCCCGTTTCCGTTATTTTCTGTCCTTTCTTACATTTCCTTTTAGCTTCTTTTTATTTGCTGCTTAGCTTGTCATTTCCCGTTTTCATGTTATTTATTTAATTCTGTACTCAGTTAAATAGCTTTTTTATTTTAAATTTCCTGATCTTATTTTAGCTTTTTCCCGTACATGATCAGTTTCTTTCTTTCCTTCTTTAACCCATTTTATTCCCGTTTTCATTTTCTTACTGTGACTAACTATAACCCACATATCGTACCTTTTTGTCCTTATTTTATTTTATTTTATATTTATAGTAGGCCTTCCACTTCATGTTGTTTGTACTTTTTAACGCACATCTTTTTCCCATATTTATTCGCCCTCCCCTCATAGCGTGTCACGGTCGTTCACCCGTAATATCATTCATTACCTGACCCTGCGTGGTTTTTACGTGGCGCTGGCGTAGTGCTGCGTTACCAGCGCAAGAGTATCGCTAGCTTCTGTGAGCGGCTTGGCATTAGATAAGCCCGTTACGCTTGCATAGCTAGCTTAGTAACTGATTACTTTTTTTGTTTACCTGGGATAGCAACGGTCCACATTTTTTCTGATTTTGAGGCCAGTTCTTGACCGTTTTCAACTATATTTTCGCATTACCGTCTCGGTATATTCTTGATCTCCGTATGAATTTGGTGACATTTGGATCGAAACTGACGGAGCCTTTGATTAACCCAGATAGATACATACAACATTCCCCTATTTATAGTAAGATGGTACATACTCACAGAATACATGCTGTAATTGTTGTTTGGCAAGGTTCTTTTCCAAAAAAAATTATTATTTTATAATCAATTCATTTTCAACTTAAAATCACCCAAAATTGGATATCAATTGCTTTCCTGAACGTTATTGAATGCAACACGGTCATGAGTGCTTTGTGTTAAAGGTCCCAATCGATAGCCATTGACTTTATGTTTAAAATGAGGGTGCTATGAATCATGTTGATATACATTTTATATCATCTCAATGTCGACAAGAATTCTGAATAACATTTCTGAAAACGAAATATGTATTTAAATCTATTTTTTTAGAAAATGTCAAATTTGTGTATATTAACATCGTATTGCTAACAAGGTTTTTATGCACAGATACTGTGGAATTCCACCTACAGGCATATATGCGGCCTCTCGATGAGTATTTTTGACATAAGCGACAAAAGCCAGATTCCCTCCACAAAAATATTATTAAGGAGTTTGAGCAACTGATACAGGTGGCTGTACAAACAAATATTATTGTAAAACCAATCTATTGTGTATTTGTTAAGGGTGTCTCGTCTCTTTTGTCAAAAAAACCCCCAAAACACTTGTTTAGAGGCATATATACTTGTAGATTGAATTCTACAGTAATCTTACTGGCTGGGGTATGAGCGTTTGGACAGTATTTATTTTGGGACATTAGAGCACATCAGACATATCAATTGCATTCTGAATACGAAGAATGTCATTCTGATATCAAATAATTTTGATTTTTTGAAATTAGCAATTTAATACACATTTTATGGCAAATCATTAAAATTGATATTTTTGATATTTAACAGTACTTGAAGTAAACTTTATAAATCTGATGATTTATACTTAAAGTGTATGTAGGTGGGATGAAAAGCCGACGATCAATTGAAAATTTTGACCTTCATTATTGAAGATATGGATTTTTTTTCCCAAAACACCAAAAAAAATTAGGTCTTTTGGGAAAAAATCCATATCTTCAATATGAAAGGTCAAAATTTTCAATTGACCGTCGGCTTTTCCTCCTGCTACATACACTTTAAGAATATATCATTAGATTTATATAATTTACCGAGGACTGTTATATATCAAAAATTGGAAAAATATCAAATTTTTATAATTTGTCATAAAATTTGTATTATATTGTGATTTTCAAAAAATGAAAATTATTTGATATCAGAAAGACATGCTTCAGTATTCAGAATGCAATTCGATAGGTCTGAGGTGCTCTCATGTCCCACAAAAATACTAATAAACATAATAAACGCTCATTTTAGATCCCTTAAACATCACCCAAATATTTGCACATTAACAAGTTCTAATAAAACACCATTTTTTTAAAACTAAAATTACTAGTATTGTACCAATTTGTCACAATTTGTACTATTCAAAGTTGGCATTGCACGGCGCAAATTTGGGGGATGGATCCTTAATTGTTCACTTGTTCTCATCTCAACTGATAACTCGTTCTTCTACTGCTCATCAGTGGACAAATCTTTGAAACTGGAAGGCAATCAAAGAGATTATACCCAAAGAGAACCCCGTGTGTAATGCTAACTGCAAATTGCCATGCTGGTTTGTCGCTCATGGAGAGCAAGTAGAGTATTTCTGGCATATTTCGGCAAGAGCCCAAAATTGAACGATAATTTGTGTCTTTAAGCTTGCATGTTACAAAGATTTACGCATTTTTGGCACCAACCAGTTACACACAGAATGCAATCAAGTTTACCTGACGCATAGCAAAATCATCAGGAGGTACACTATTTGCCCTCCATGAGCGACACACAAAGATGGCGGAGATGGTACTCTTTGGTTCTACCTCATTGGGAGGTACACTATTTACCCTCCATGAGCAACACAAAAACATGACAGAGTCGGTACTCTTTGGTTCTACCTCACTGAAGTCAACATCTCTTTTCTAAGGCACAATTTCATTGTCAAAACCACCATTTTTATAGAGACTAATAATTTCTTGCGAAACATTTTTTATTCCACCTGAGCTCTCTTTGGAAGTGGGTTAACCAGCATACTTTCTACGCACTCAAACACTGTGTGCGGATCCTGGTCCGCGTTGATGTGCTGCGCGTCCTCGTAAAAATCTGCAATCTCCTCCGCAAAGGCGTAGTAATTAGACAGCCTCTGTCGGATTGCGTCTTCTGCGTCAGTCGGTTGCTGCGCTGAACGATCTTTGATGTCAGTTGTGCGAGGCGGGTTGTACAGGGCATGGTAGCGGTCACCCGTGACGGCGTCCAGTGAGCGGAGAGTTAGCCGCTCGTAGACGGAATCGTTGGGTACATCTAAGAAGAATACTCTGTGAAAAATGAAAATATTAAATTTTGAAATAGGTTGGAAATAGGACATTAAACATTTGGCAAATACTATGCATGTCAATGGGCAATTCCAGTTAAATCCATGCACCCACTATGGAAGACATGACCTTAATCTCCCACACACATGCAGTGTGAATTTCAAATGGAGTCACCTGTTCAGGTAGTCCCATTTGAAATTCACACTACCTGTGTGGAATATTAAGGTCATGTCTTCCATAATTATGGAGGGCATGGATTTCAACTGCAATAGCTCAATAAAACCTCCAAATAATTTTTTTTTCACCCAGTGATTCTTATTTCCATTCATTTCATGCAAATTTGAATTTCCTTCCTAAAATTGCAGCAAAAATGTCACTCTTTTAAAAACTAACCAAATTCATGACATGCATATGAAAACTTGCTAAACCGTAGATCTCATCACTTCTTGTCACCTTATGACCCCTTCTGTTTGCAGACTTGAATGACCCCCTTTATCCTACAGACACACAATCAAATGATTACTTGCTTATCCCAAGTAGCCTACCAGTACACACTTTATATTTGATTCCACCACCTCTCTGCTGGGAGGAAAAGCCCAAAGCTGCGGCAAAATTACCACTGCATTTATAGCAAGACAATGCAAAACATCAAAACTGTATACTGGCCACATACTCACCTATTAGGCTCATGTCCTTCATTCTGTAGATTTTCTGCTTGTTCCCTGGTAGGTGGGAATCCTCTAAGCACCCAGCCTCTTGTAGCACAGTCCAACTGACTCAATCTCTCATCCAGGATTTTCAAAATTAGATTGTCTGGAACTGTACGAGAAAGAATGTAAAAGTTATCAAAATCTGTATGTCTCATTTCAAATATTGGTACGGTAACTCAGTGATGAAAACAAAACAAAACACAACACAACAACAAACAAACTTTATAACATTTTAAATTCTTCCAAAGATTGCAGTTGCCAGAATGTTGAGGTCCGGATTCTCATGTGTACAGACATTTCTGATCAAAGCATTTTATTTTTTTAATCAGGCTTAGATAGCATCCTGAACTTTGCTGATATGATTTTGCCTTTGATTGAACAAAATTCTGCAAAGTATTGAGCATACATTAAGCATTGAAGTCATTGACTTGACTAAGCTTGACTTGTAGCTTTGCCGCTCTGACTACAATTTTGACGTCATACACAATCAGCCTAGCAATGCCGGCTTTCAAAGTCATGCCGCTGCCGCTAGACGCAGAAAAGTACAAGCGGCATGATGAAGCATCACTTCGCTCAGTGTGCAGTATGAAACCATCATAACACGCATCGTTTTTTTCAACCCTCGGCCATCCTGCATAATAGCAAACCTGATGAAGTATAAAAGACTTACCTACTAACTACAGCGTTGGCCATAGCCGGTATCACATAGCAAAATGCTACTCAATTTTGATCACTTTGCTACAAAATTAATTGTGGATATGTGTAGTAATTTTATGCTACACAGTGAAGTGTGCAAATGTAACACAAATCATAATGCTTCACATAAAAAATGTCTTTAGTCAACGCTGCTTACCTAACATTTCTCTGTCAACATACGGTTTAATTGCTTCTCCAATCTTGGATTCATTTGCAATGGCTTCATGTACCAATTGACCCGATGACACTGTAAAAGAGAATATTACGATAGAAAATAAAATAATGATTCACAAAATTATTAACTCCATCTGAGTTCAGTCTGATATTTCTTTTGTGGTGATAGGCTCACTGCTAAACTCATTGGCCGAATCACATAGTGACATATTCAACATTTGTAACATTTTTGAGAAAATTGGTGCATTAGTTTGTTATGTTTTCTCGAAATGCGTATGTTGCAAATCGTCACTATGTGATCTGACCGACAAACTACAGGGCTCACTTATTTTAACAACTTGCTAGTTGGCCCAAGTTGGACCAGTTGCAGTGATTCACAGCTTGCCTGGTAGCATTCAAATAGATATCTTAAATAACATTTGTACTGGGGATGACTACATAAAATGTTGGCTAAATCTGAAGTCTGTTTAAAACGGTCCTAACTGACTTTACGAAGCTGAAATTTACAACTGACATCTGGGTAAGTAGCAGCTGTGTATGTCACAACTTACCCGCTCATGTAGGCTCCGCATATGTCGCTCATTAACCGGGCGCTTGTGTCAATCTGAACAAAAGACTGCCCAACTTCTCTGGAAGCTAGTGTAGGTCATGCTCATGGGTAAGCGCCAAATTTGAGTGCTGCTAAACTTGATTGCACCCATATACCGTAAAAGAGTATCCACATGTACGAGACGCTGTTGTGACGTAAAATGTACTTACCGCTGACAATATTGTATTTACTGGCCAGCAGAGCTGCCTGTACACTCTTGCCACTCCCTGTTGGACCTAACAAGACGATGCGTGGATTGTGTGGTGCCAGTGTGCGCTGTCTACTGCTCAGGAATGTCATCACTGAGAAAGAAAAACAAAAAAATAAAAAATGTTGCAGTCAGAAAGATATATCACTAAAATACTGCGTGGCGAAACTACCGGGAGATTATTTGTTACAGGTTGGTGCTTGATAACTCCGGATTATTCACATTAAGGGATTGGATAGCGATGTTTTGTGTCTGATATCAAATAATATTATTTTGACTTTTTGAAATTTGCAATAATATACAAATTTTATGACAAATTATTAAAAATTGATACTTTTGACATTTAACAGTCCTCGAAGAAAAATTTATAAATCTAATGATATGTACTTAGGTGTATGTATGTGGGAGGAAAAGCTGACCATCATTTGAAAATTTTGACCTTTCATATTGAATAATATACATTTTTTTCCCCAAAAGACCTAAAATTTTAATCATCTTGGACTGATGATGTGAAGCTGGTTTCAAATCAAGAAGAGCATGGTGCAACCCACTTGACAGCGGATCAAGTAAGATGGCGTACTCTTGTGAAGACCACAGCAGTGCTCCATAGCACCACCTGACAGATAGAGAGAGCAGTAGCTGCACCAGAAACCTTTTTTGGGGAGGGGTGAAGGCAAAAATAAAACAAATTTTGCGCAAAATTGGTGCAAAAAGTGTATGTGTAGTTTTGGGTTTTTACTGGGAGGAGAGCAACCTGTCAGACCATGTCCCCCCCCACCCACCACTGAAAGACCCCCCAGTGCCACCACTGAGAGAGAGAGAGGCATGTCATTGCTTTGCTACCCACCTTGTGAAAAGACATCAGCTGTAGGTTGGTCAGCGTTAACAGCCTTGTAGAGTTTATCATAACATGACTGTAGGCCCTGTGTATGTCTATGGTATACCACTAGTCTATCCACCATGGACTCCTCGCTGCAGCCCTCCGGTGGCTCAACGAGGCGACGTTCTACTTCCGCATTGCTGGGGTAGTCAAATGTTGTATGATATACTCCTGTTGCAAAAAGACAAATGAGCTATTCCATTTAAAATCCATGCTACCCCTGTAGAAGATTTAGTTAAAGTCTTCCCCAGAGGGAGTATGAGTTTCGAATAGTATAGACAGTTGGGTAACTTCCATTTGAAATACTCACTCCAGTTGTGGAAGATATAGGTCAAGCCATAATACAGGAGGAGTATAATGGTTTCAAAATGATTAACCCTGACCAATTACATTTGAAAAACATACTCCCTCTATGGAAGGTATTTCTAAAATCTTCCACAGGGGTAGTGTGGATTTCAACTGGAAGAGCCCATTGCAATAAGACAAGTGGTATAATTATTGTAGCTGAAATCTGTCATCAACAGATGATAGTCTCAAACCAGTTGTCGGAAGTAAAAACTAGAGAGTCAAATCCTTGAAATAAAAGTCAAATATGGGTGGGATGTCTGATTTTATGACACAATCTTTTCTACCTTACATGAAAAGGCGATCACCGAAACATCCTTATAGGTTCGGAGATAAATGGCTCCAACAGTTTGGATATTAAACTCTGATCACCTCCTAATGGGTGGGACTCATAACATCATGGATTGATTTAGAATGGTGCATACACAGCTGGGCACAGCACCTAGAACTGCACTTTGTGAATATAAGCGGCTGTAAGTTGGTACTTTATTGACACGCGCAGTAACAAAAACCAAATAATTAATTCTCACCTATTACCAGCTGATCATAGTAGAGAGGCCAAAAAGTAAATATTCAAAGTCAAAGATACATTCATTGTTTTCATACATTTTACCTTCTTTTAACTACCGTATATCTGACACTTTTCTCCTCTTGTCAAAAGTAATTATACTCTGATCAGCTCGTAATAGGCGGGACTCATACCATTGTGGATTGATATAGAATGGCGTACATACAGCTGGCCGCAGCATGCACCTACATTGCGTATTGCATGACTGACACACACTTATGTGAATTTACGCGCGGATGATTTGGGGCTTTATTGACTCGTGCAGTACCAAAACTGGAATAATTCCCGCCTATTACCAGCTGATTATAAACTGGTCCCAAAAAGTAACTTACCAGGTAAGAAATTCGTCTGTCAAGTTCAAACGACAAATCGTATTATACTGAATAGCATATGAGTGGAAGCGGTGTACATTTGTGAGTTTGACACCTCATTTGTCGCAAACAGATCAAAACTTTTGAAGTTATGCTCATTTGAACAAGCCTACTATCAAATTTGAAAGTTGCAGGTCCGCCCCAATGAATTGACACAATAAATAGACACATGAAAGGATGTTCAGAACTTTTATTCTTTGTCAACTCACACTTGACTGATTACACCTGTATACTGCCAACCATCTCAAGTGGTATGAGTGCAACTTTCATTCTAGTGGATAGGTTCGGTTAAATAAGCATAACTTCAAAAATACTCATCCGTTTGCAACAAATGAGGTGTCAAAATTCGCGTAAATTAACACTGCTTCCACTCATATCCCATTTAGTGTAACACAATTTGTCGTTTGAATTTGACAGACAAATTTCTTACCTGGTAAGTTTCTTTTTTGGAGCAGTTTATTATAGTGACATTTAAATAGCACAATTGACATTGTCTTTATAGCCTGCAACACCCAATGGGGAGGAGGTGAGCCTGAATAAGATGGCTCATGCTGACTTGTTTAGGAACACCTGCGGTGCAACCGAGTCTTACCTCCTGTTTCCGGATCTATTCTCTTCCCCATCTGTCTCTCTATCAACACGCTATCAGGAGCATCAAGAACCACTACAAAAGAACAAAAAGAATTTTATGTGCAAGGTGAAAGCAGGGGCACAACCAGCTTTCTTGGTCAGGGGGGACAATATAAAAAATTTGTGAGTACATTATTTTAGCTAATTTTGACCCAGCATTATCAGTGGGATATATACATATACCTTTTTTTTTTGGACATGTAAAGTCTTTGAGCTTCCAAAAAAATGCTTATGCGCATGCACAAATTTGATATTTTACACTATTTTAGCCCATGATCGGGGTAAAAGGGCTTTATTGGCACAAGGTGCCCACGTAGGGTAGCCCAAAAAAATTTGATATTTAACACTATTTTGGCCCATTTTGGTGGAAAGGGGGTCCTTGATCCTTTTGCTTTCCCGATTTTCTTTTTCTTTTTTTGTCAGAGGAGCACATTTCTCTTTAATTTTTTTTCTACCCCTCACCCTCCCAATGGCTATGCTACAGTCACCGATATATTCATATGTGCAAGTGAAGAAAAGGTGACTACAAGCAAACAAGAAACAATTTTGTTTGGCTGCAGCATCAATTCTGTATCTCCCAGGATGTGCTGGTACTGTACAATGTGAGAGATTTTGCGATGTTTATTTTTTGTATGTATTTTGTTGTTCTTTTACTCCATATTTGTGTCTTTATCTCAATTGTTGCCCCCATATAGATCAAATAGTGTGCAATACGCAATAATGCGCATTAACTGATTTTATAAACAAGTTTAGTTCAACTTAAAATAAGGGGAGTTTTAATGACGGTAACATATTTTTTTCCTTAAAAAAAGTAAATTTTTAGTTATTAAAATAAAAATAATATCTAACTGCCTAAGAATGTGCACCAGCATCCACTACTCAAAATGTTGGACCTGCCTATCATCTATAGAGGATAGTAAAAACAACAAAATCCTATCCTTTATGATTATTTTGTACTTACCATAGTGTTTAGGACTTATGCCTACTTCTTGTAGTGCTAGTGCCTGTTCCCTGCTTTGTGGGAAACCATCCATAACCCACCCCTTCTTGATGCAATCAAACAACTGTAGCCTGGTCTTCACCATGTCAACCCATAGCTCTGTGGGAACTTTCTATCAGGAGAATGGAAATCATGTACAAAATCACTAAGAATTCTTCACACAAAAAAAGACATGGTTGGAATTCATTTACAAGTTCCTACACACTTTTGTGTAGAGTCAGAAAATTTACGAGAATCTCTTTAGATTCATGCAAATCAGTTGAGAATCTCTCTCTGCGAGAATGGATTCTCACTGAATTTCTGAGCCTGAGTGAATTTATTTATTTATTCTTTCTTTATTGAGGGTTATGCTGCTTCAGTGACAAGCACTGCTTTTCAAGCAGGCCCTCATTGATACATGTTATATAGCAACAAAATATATTACGATACACAATATTTACAAAATATCATACAGTATTTACAATGTATTTACAATATATTACAAATAAGTATAATGGTATCATCAACTACAAGATAATTATAAATACCATGATTCAAAATACAGAAATACAATAATTATATTTATAAAAAATCAAGCAAGTAAATGAATAAAATATACAGGCCTAAATTTCTTTAAATTTTGATTGAAATTGGCCTAAAGTCATATTTTCCAATGTATTCTTTGGCTTTTATAGCAGTCAGTGGGGAAACACCATTAGATTAATTTCAGGTGTGTGGCAAGAGCCTTGGGGGCCCATGGACAAGGAACAGTGCAAGGCCCTTGCTACGCCTAGGCTTGCTACGCCCTTGATTTAGATTTTCATGCATGGTGGTATGGAAGATAGGAAAGAAATTTTTTTGGGGGGGGGGAAAGTTTTGTTATTTCTAATTTTAATTATACTTTCATACAGAGTTGGGTGGGAGAAATTTTGTTTCAAATCATCAGTGAGTGGGACAACTTTTTTTGGTCTCACTAGTTGTTTTTTTTTAAAGAAAACTTCCATGCCCCTTGGAAATCTATCGGTACGATACTTCAATTGGCACATGGTATATTAATACTCTTACGGTCTTACCTCATTTTTGGCGATGTATTCTTTGGCTTTAGCAGCCAGTGGTGAAACATCATCAGCTAAGAGTGTGTCCTGGCTAATGTACGCGGTGCGTAGTTTTGCGCACACCATCCGTGCAATACTTGTCTTGCCTGCAGCTGGTGGACCATGGATAATCACTGAAGGAACTGTGAACGTCAAAAAGAAGTTGATGTGATGATGATGATGCGAGGCTGTCATTGTATATAATTCATGCCTACATGTATAGGATTTTTATTTAGGCCTATGTTTTGGTTTTAAAAGAATTAAATAGGGTATATTATAATATTAATGATAGTAATTAAGTGATAGAATTACAAAAATAACAGCGTTGGAAATAGCTGGTATCGTTGGCAAAATGCTACACAGTTTTATCAATTTGCTACACAATTTTGGAGTTGAGTAGCATTTTTATGCCATATACTTACACACTATGTGAATGTACCAAGAGCAAAGTAATGAAAGCAAATTTTGCTATGCATAAAAAATTAAAAAATGCTTAATTCCAACACTGATTAAATTAACATTTTATATCGGTGATTATAGTTTCAAAATTGTGTTTTACAAGAACTTTTTTTAGGCCAAGTAAAAAAAATAACATGTATATTGTCCGAACTTTCTTAAAATTTGGTGAGGGAGGCACTGATTATTTGTTTATTTGTTACAAATTTACTGTTCATTTCTGTGTAAAATTGCAATTTTGCAAAGGCTTTGTCAACATGTCATAAAAACTGGGAGGCTCCTAATATTTTTGTTATTTTCCCAAAGCCCTACCTCTACATGTAGCTTGAAGAAAGTATAAAGGTGGAATGATAAACCAAGAACTTGTCTTTTCATCACAGTGTTAGAAACAAAGTAAGGGAGCAAATAAGAAAATAGTTATACCAATTTAATGGGGGTAAACATGTACCGGTACAATTGTATGAGTGTTGAAGTAAAAGTTTATACATGTACATCTTACCGTCATCATTTTCTCTCTTGAGGACTTCCGTCAGATGGTCTAGTGGATCTTGAGGTTTGTTGATTAACAAACTTTCAATCAGTCTCTATAAAAAAGAAAACAATAATATTCAAGGTATCAGTAAAAAAAGATGTTCCCGTAAACATGCAAACGAAGCCATGTCAAATTTTTTCCTTTCATCAATTAAGTTGCTAATAAAGCTGAATCATTGCACACTTTGTGATAAAAGCATGAGTGTTTCCACACATGAAGAAAATGGTTCAAAGTTTAAAAATAAAAGATCATGAGATGCTGAGGCATTTTAGGTTTGACCCCATCCATGGTGACCATGAAAAATTGGACAGAACTTCAGAAGGTCATATGTAATCAAACTTCTGAAGGGACTGTGGATTAATTTTACACAATGTTCATGTAGTGCGAGGGAGAAAAACAAGTATTGCCGCTTTCTCCTGTGAGCTTTGATCAAAGTGCAAAAATGTGACCACTTGTAACGTCAATGGTGATTATTAATGCAGGGGGAATGGGTGTTTTGGCAAAAATATCGGACAAAAAATTTCGCGTTCCCTCCTCGCGTCCGCTCAAAATTTTCGCGTTCCCCCTTGTTTTCCCAATTTTCTCCATTTAAAATTTAACAATCCCCCCTCCTGGTTCAACTAAAATTTCAGGTTCCCCCTCAAGACCACAAAAAATTTCGTGTTCCCCCTAAATTTACCCATTCCCCCCTGCCATAAATAACGATCGCTCCCTAAAATATAAATTTTAATTCTATGTTCTTCAAAGACTTCATCTTCTCAGTGAAATGACAATAACTCAATAAATACAGCATAATAGGTACGGTACCGGGTAAGCAGAAACTGTTTTCTCATTTTTTAAATTATTTGGTCTACTTCCGATTTATGCATCAGGTTGTGCAGATTGGCATGTCGGAAGCTGGAGTTCATTTTGTTGCATTTTACAAATACAATGTACTGTATTTCGTCAAATAAACGCCCCGGGGGCGTTACATTTTCCCAAGGGGGGGGGGGGGCGTTTATTCAAGGTCAATTTTAGAATGATAATTCCCGTTAAAATCATTAGGTAAACTAAAAACACACGCTAAAATGACGAACTATGAACTAGAAACACTGACTTCGGAACCAGATAATCCAGATTTTCGCCAATTATTGACGCTATTATGGACCATGTGCGCAACTTGGTAAGCTTACTACACAAGATAGCTTGGAAATATCGGCATTTTTGAAACATCTTGGTTGAAAAAAGTGGTGGGGGCGTTTATAAATTTGAGGGGGGCGACTATTTGACGAAATACGGTAAGTTAAATTATCGCAAAAAATAAGGCAACAATAAGATTAAGAAGAAACCAAAACAAACATTTTTGGAAAGAGTATTTTGTGATTTCTCCATAACCCAATTCATTCTCTCTGCGAAATTTTCCTAGACCAACCTCGCAATATAGGGACTAAAAATGACAGCGTTTTCTATCTGCTTATCACAATTTTTGACGTAAAGAGCTGAATGCAAAACCGGTGATGAAATTGAAAACTCTAAAAAGTAAAACTTTCGCGTAGCACTATCGCTTGATGTACGCTCATTTTGGCGATCTTTTCTTTTAGACGACCCGAGCTATAAAATTACAAATTTATCAAATTAAACTTTTGCTTCAAAATTCAAGGATTAACTTGTTCGTAACTATAATACACAAACATACCTTTGCTTTTATTTCATCGAACAAGCTTTATTTTGTTCCAAAATCCATGTTTTATCGCAATTTTGACGTAAATGCAAAAACCGGTGATGCAAACTCCAAAACTTTCGCGTAGCACGAGCGCGAGCGCTTGATGTACGCGCATTTTGACAGTGATTAACATGATTAATATGCTCACGTATCAAGCATTTCCAAGCGCGTTTCACATTTTTGGACTGTCTTGGAGTTGGAAATGTGAGCGTAAATCACTGTCAAAACGAGCGTACATAAAGCATCCGTGCTACGCAAAAGTTTTGGAATTGCGATAAAAACGTGGATAAAGCTTGTTGAAGTCTTGTGTCCTTGATGATGAGAAAGTTTAATTTGATAAATTCGTTATTTTAACCTTATACATGATATAGCTCGGGTGTTCTTTTAAAAGAAAAGATCACCACGATCGCCATAAACTTTTAGGTATGCCAGGTGAATTCAAATTTGCCATCAAACTGCATCATTTTATATATCAAATTAAAGCCCTTGAGTAAAGAAAGCCAACACTGAAAACCTTTTTGTCATAGCACTTTCCGTAGCAAAGTTACATCTTGTCAAAGATTGACTTTCATTAAAAAGATTCTGCTAGCATAATTCCCCAAAACAGCATTACGGGGGTGTTTCTAGATCTTAGTCTCATGACGATACAAAGATGTTTTACTTTAGTAAAACCTAGATACGCTGATGCCTATACTGATGCACGGCAGTGAACGTAACCGTTCGGATGAAATCCAGAAATGGCGTCATTTGTTCTGGTGCTGCCACTTCCGGGTAACGCGGGAGAAGAACATGCCTTTGCAAACAAAATGGCCGACTCGTCCCGGCCCGTTTCCAGCGAAAATACAGCTTATTTAGCCATTGTGAACATGGGTCATCGCAAGAAATATTTTCCTATGCATATTGGACTAACACCTCAGCTATATGATATTTCACGATATAACAGTAATTAAAAGAAAACTGCAAACGTTCGTTCGTCGAATGCTTGACGAAGTGACCAGCTCTAATGACGTCACTATGTAAACAACATGGCGATCCTGACTTTTAGACCACCCGCGCTATATAGGGCTAAAATATTGTTGTAAACCGTGGGTTCACAATATTATCATGAAGTAAGATGAAGTGCCACAAGCATTAATGAACAATATACTTCCAAGTTATTGTGTTAGTTACTGGTTTATTAGATATGCGTAAAATACATGTAACATCGGTGTCAGATCACAACTGTAAAACTCCTAAGAGTAATGCTTAGAATACTGAACTGAATCTCTCCTACTCATCTACTCTTCTACTGTTCTACCGTCCTACTCTCCCTCTCCTTAGGCAAAGGCAAAAAGTATATACCACAATAAGATAAATAATGGATCACTGTAAACTAAGTATTTGACCAATAAGGCCCCTCAGATATAAGTGTAACCAGCTCATTAACCAATCACTCTAATAGTTAATATTCATTAGATACCATTTCCAAGATGAGCAAGTGGGCGAGTAGAACAATGTGTGGACCACTGGTATCCTTTGTTTACCTTTGTTACTAAGAAATCTGGGTGGACCATGAGGTTAACATTGTATTGTTAAGAGACCTTCAGGAGGTTGTTAGCTTCTTGCAGAGAGCTATGCACTATTACGATAATGCTCCCTTGTGACGTGTCCATTAATTAAGACATGGATATTCAGGTATCACATGCTTATATGTAATCAACATAACTCTTGAGTAGAATTAAAAGGGGGTGGTAATTGATAACCTGTGACCACAACACTATCCCCTCCCTGATTTAAACAATGCCCTCATTGTTTTGATGTAGGACACGAAATATCTTGATTAACTGAAAATAAGAACTTTTTGTTTTCGTTATTATATACCATCACCCGTTTTGTAGAAAACAAAACAAAAACTAGTTAGTCTCATATATCACCAAGTCAATAAGCAGGAATAAACCCTTAACCATTAATGTTCTACAGACCATCTATGTGTCAAGAGCTTGGATATACATGTATGCATATAATTATTTAGTGTCAAATTTGAATGACTTTTTGGCTAAAATTGAGATTAGTATTCAAAGAAACATGTGTTTGTACATTAACCATAAGGAAAAATGTTGCTCCAAAAGTATGCATGCTTTTGAAAGTCTCAAACTTTCAATAATATAATTATAATAATGCAGTTATTTGGCAGATATTTACAAAATTCATTTGAGCGTAATGAGACAGATCCACCAACAAAGGTGTAACATAACTGTTGGGATTAACAGTGATTTGTGTCAGCATCCTCCAAATCCATTTGACATTCATGTCATTCACCCAAAATTGTAACATACCAAAGTTTTTATAATGAGGGCCTTGAGGGGATGGCTCTTTTCCAAGAATACAATACATTATATACTTTTGACTAGGCTAGTAATAATACTTGTTAGTTACCTTATTCTTAATACTAATTACTATTACTACTGACGATGTACTTAATTAATACTTAGGGTAACAACATAAATTCAGAGAACATTTATAACATTTCTCAACACCATGATATGGTCAATAAATCATATTCAATGTATTAAGTGGAAACTTAATGTTGATTTTGTAACACTTTGGTTCACCTTTAACTTAGAAAAGGAAAAAAAATCCAGCAATTAATTTAAAGGATAAATTATACACCAACTCTTCGCAAACAAACCATTACATTGGCATAATTAGAAGGTTAGCATTATGCCACTGAGCCGTAAGCCTGAATAACTATAAGCCTGTTGCCGTTTTATCTTTTACAAAAGTGTAAGTTTGGTTCAAGTTAGATACTAAATTCACTAGCAACATGTGTAGAAACTGGATTATGTGTGCATCCTTAATTTATCAGCAGTCAGCTACCTGCACAACCAATTCTTTTGTTCTGCAAGGCTCACTCAGTCATTTAATGAGGCAATACAAACGATCGAAATTGGTGTTGAAATGAGCAAAATTTTGAGTTACACCTTTTCAGTGTAAAAATTTTGTTCTCAGCCAAATGAAAAGCAATAATTTTCATTTTTTCAGTAAATGGCTGGAAAAACTATAATGCTTGATACTGATTTTTTTTTAAATCCTGGTGTTAAACTTAGGCCTGAAATTCAGTCATTTAGTGTAAGATATTCGATTTTTATAGGCTTCAGCTCGGCCCGCGAGCTTTTTCTTGGATCAACCTTTTAGCCTTTCAAAGTAATATAGTTCGCTAATGAAGGATTTTCCCCAACTTTCTAAAGCACATCACCGTGAGCTATATCATAGTTTTGTCAGAATTTCCGTTTTGATTTCACCATCTTTCACTGTCGGCTGAAAAAATTTCTAAATCAACACGTGAAATCTAAAGGCTAGTACTAGCATTGTGGATCGATATCCCGGTTTAATAGAACTAGCGGGTACCAGCGCTTGCTGGGCCCCGCTAGATGAGTAAATGGGAGCGGTTAGTAAACGGGATCGGTTAGTATAAACGATGGAAATGGTAATCATGTCAATTGGTATCGCTTTTAACAGCTCAATTATTACGCGAAAGAGGGCAGGGTTTTGAGTAATGAGGGAAATTACGGGGTAAAATACATTACGTTTTTCGAGAAATTCGCCATCTTGAATAAATGCAGAATTGCGTCACGCAGTAAAACGATGTCAAACGCGCTTGAAAATGCATGATACGCTAGCGTAAATTACCGTCAAAACAAGCGTACATCAAGCGCCTGGGCTACGCGAAAACGTCGGAGCTGGCATCACCGGTTTTATTACCAGCTCTTTTATGTCAAAAATAGCTATAAAAACGTGAATTTTGGAACAAAATAAAGCTTGTTCGATGGAATAAAAAGTATGTTTGTACAGTTGAGAACATGTTTAACCTTGTTGCAAAAGTTTAATATGATAAATTTGCAATTTGTACCTTATATAGCTCGGGTGGTCTAAAAGTCAGGATCGCCAACAACATAGAGGTATAAATAATTAATTAGGTAATACCAAATATGGAGGTATCCAAAAGTATGCTAATTAGAACAGGTTAGAAGGCACGACGAATCAGAATACGATTCTGGTATCCAGTTCTATGGCATGCAAATGAGTTGAAGGAGGTTACGTGAACATGTAAACTTATGCGACTCTTGTGTATACCGACCTCTGTGTGACGATAGCACCTTTTTTTAATGGAACTGCTATCAAAATCTCTCTGAAATTCCATGTGCGAGTCTCTCATCACCAAAAAAAATCATATATTTGGGTCAAGTGAAGTATAGACAACATATTTATGAAGGTTTCCTTCTTAAAAAGCTTCTTTTTAATTTCAATGTAAATTTGTATTGCCGGTTTAGGCCATTTTGACTGACTAACAAATGTGTTAACTGAGGTTTCCCTGTGATACCTACATAAACATGTAAACAAGCATTGACAAGTCTGCATAATTCGGCAGGTTACTCAATTGCGAGTAATTTTTAGTGGCTAAACTACCCCTTAATCACACCAACTTTTACAAAACTAGTATGAAAAATACACCAATTACCTTATACATTTCGAACAGACCATGTCTTTCGGCGTAAGTACCAAAATCAGGCGGAATTCTGAGAGGCTTTTGGTGGAATCCATTTTTCTTTCGGCAACGATTTGTTTTTTGTTGCTACGTTTCGACCAAAGGCCTAAGAAACAACGTACCTGATTGGTTGAAAAGGGCAGGCGTCTGTGGATGTGCAAAAAGAGCCAGATGGGGCCATGGGGGGAAATAAAGAAAATAATCTTATGAGGAAGAAAGGAAGGGAGGAAAGAATGAAGTCTTCCCGGGAAGTCTTATGTTGGAAGAAATGAAGGAAGGTTTGAAGGATGGAAGGAAGAAAAGAAAGAAAAGAAAGAAAGAAAAAAAGAAAGAAAAAAGAAAGAAAGAAAGAAAGAAAGAAAGAAAGAAAGAAAGAAAGAAAGAAAGAAAGAAAGAAAGAAAGAAAGAAAGAAAGAAAGAAAGAAAGAAAGAAAGAAAGAAAGAAAGAAAGAAAGAAAGAAAGAAAGAAAGAAAGAAAGAAAGAAAGAAAGAAAGAAAAAGAAAGAAAGAAAGAAAGAAAGAAAGAAAGAAAGAAAGGAAGGAAGGAAGGAAGGAAGGAAGGAAGGAAGGAAAGAAAGCCAGAATTAAAGAAAGAAAGAATGAATTAAAGAAAAGGGAGATAATTTTCGGCAGGGGAGATGGGGTTGTAAGCAATTTTCGACAGGCCAAGAGGGGGAAAGAGAAGAGAGAGAGAGAGATAGAAAGAGAGGAGGAAAAAATAACGAGTCATTTCCGCTATCTGATAGTCCTCTCATTCTCCTCAGTATATCTTTCTCCGGACTCTTGCTAAATTTTCGTCCCCATTTTTTGTCCCATGTTTAGACCAGACTTGTAGTACCTGTACCCGTAGGCCTACTCGTACCCGTACCCGTACTCGAGTCCCAATTTCCGTACCCGTACCCATGGCTCCGGACCCGTACCCGCATACTCATGCCCTATTTTAGCCGGACCCGTACCCGTACCCATGGCCTGGGACCCGTGCACGTACCCATGGTCTGGGACCCGTACCCGTACTCATGGCTCGGACCCGTACCCGTACTCATGACGGGTCCCAATACTACAAGTCTGGTTTAGACGCTTACTCTTTGCCATCCCTATTTTATCCCTTGGCTCATAGGCGGCAGAAGCGGGGGCTAAGTTTGAGGCAAGGGCATCTTCCATTTTAGCACGAAAAGCAGTTGCCGCAAATAGGGTAAAATAGCCAAATTTTGTCTGCACTGGCCCATCAAACCCGGGCCATTAAAGCAAAACACTCCTTCATTTGAATCGAGTCTGAAATTGAAACTTATCCCAGAACAGATGTAATGTAATACCGGTATCATACACTTACACTTACACTTCGCATGTTGAAACAAAGTCCTGGTATTAAAAACTCTCCCCCCCCCCAAATTTTAATGCTTTTGCCGTTACTGCCATTGCAACACCACTGTGGGGATGTTTTTGGGTGAGTTGTGTTAGGAGTTATTGATTGCCAAGTTCTTAATGTTTTGATGACACCAACCAAACTGTACCGTTGTCATAATATTTCAGCTATAAAAACCGCTATAAACACAAACAAGGACAGCTAACAAATTTCAGAAACATTCTTTTATTCTCATTTGATCAACTTTTTTATTACTATATATTTTCAATATCTCTTAAAACATTTATGTACATAAAATTACATATTTTTATCAAAACCTTTTAAATACCTTAAATACAGTTTCAGAACATAATACATTACAATACAAAGATATTGATAATAATTATGTGACTAGCCCCTAAAATGAGCGTTAAGTCGTAAGTTTGGAATTTCGAGATGTTCCAACTGTTGAGTTGATGTTCTTTACTTGAAGACACCTGTATTGGCAGTGGTATAACCTTTGTGAATGGGACAGAATTAAAAGAGTACATGATATTATGTCCCATCCTCAAAGGACACACCACTGACTATAAACATGTCTTCAAACAAAGAACAGCAAAATAATAATTGGAAGGTCCGAAACCACCAACTTTCGACATTTTGTGGGAACCGGTCATATTATAACATTATACAGGTCGATATTCCAAAGGTATTTTAAATAGAATACTCTGATGTAACATAATAGATTTACAGATTAACAATTGCTTTAGGATATGCAGGGATCTGTGATCTGTCAATTGGTGGCATATTGAGTGCACACCCCACATTCAAATTCCAAGACAAAAAAAACCAAACAAACAAATTACAGTAAAACCTCATTATAACGAAATCGGATACAAGAAAAACCCTGTTATAAAGAAGTAATTTTCCAGAACCAAGATATAAAATTATTTTGTTATTTATTGTTTTTACAACACTGATATAACGAAATTTGGATATAAAGAACTAATTTCTCTGTCCCTGACAACTTCGTTATAATGAGTTTCCACTGTAACAACAATTTGTGATGCAGCTCTACTATTTGAATTTTTGAATATGCCGCGCTGCACTGATACGTTCATGCGGTACATCTTCATTGAACCATATCATGCTGATCACTTGCACCTGTAAGATTAGTATCTTTGAAAAGACCAGTATTGTATTCAATCTATGATTGCAGACATACACAGGTGATGAGTGTAACCTGCTTGTAGTGCAATAGCGGTATGTTCAAAATTGTTTTCACCTATTGCTATGGTAATTAATCCGATTAATTACGTAACTTCGCCAGCGTATTGCAAATGGAAGTTACCCACTGTTTATTCTATTCTATTCGAAACTCATACTCCCTCTGTGGGAGACTTTAGCTAAATCTTCCACAGGGGTAGTGTGGATTTCAAATGGAATAGCCCATTGTCATCAATTTGACCTATTCCTGCTTATTCATCAATTCTTAGAGCAGTTACCATGGATACAAGGAAAACAATTTTGCACAGAATATCTTTGCTTGTCTGTTTAAAATTTTCACTCATATTAATTATCGATCCGATAGAAATTGCTCAATGTTTAATTGTTCCTAGATTTTAACATTACAATGACCCCAACAAATAATCAGCAGCAACTGACCATTTATCCAACACATCCATGAATAATTAATGTTCACAAGGAGTTTTTTTATTATTATCACAATATCAGTCATCATCAATATACACTCTGGGCAAGCATGGATCAAATCTAGATCTGGATCACATATAAGATTATCCAACTCCAGATCATTTTTTATCTGGTTTTTCTACTCAAATAAATTTTAAACTGGTTCAAATTTTGATCTGAAATGGAACACATTTGAGTACATTTAGTCGAATTGATTTGGACTGGGATAAGCTCATTTTTTGATGGTCAACCGGATTAAATTTGATCCAGACTTTTTAAGTGTGTAAAATTTATGTTGTGTGGGAGACATAAGTATAAAAAAAACACAACTTCAATAATATTGTAAATAGTATTCTCATGCAACACAAGTTTTTTGTTCAATAATAATTTACAATGTCAAGTATTTACATGGACTGACTACTATCTAAATTTAAAATGAAGATGAGGGACTGTTCACAAACACTTGTTAGGGGGGCCTGATGCAAAAAGGGGGGCCCTGAAAAATTTTGACCCTCCTAAAGGGGGGCCCTGAAAAAAATGACCACAAATTTTCCTGGAAAAATTAAGTTTATATTCTTTTCTATGGGATTGACCCATAATTTTCATGTCAAAAGGGAGGGCCCTGAAATTTTGAGGTCTGTAAAGGGGGCCGAAAATTTTCGTGATGAAATTTTTTTGCATCAGGCCCCCCCCTTACAAGTGTTTGTGAACGGTCCCTGAATACATTGTCTTTTATTAACTTACTTCGGGCTTCAGATTTTTTTTTAGAAAAACAAATATCTACAATTGAACGGTCCAATTTACAACTCTACACATGATTTGGCACAACCAATACATGTATGCAGACCTACTTCTAATACATTGAACTTTTGATTCAAATATAAAATAACTATACCACAGTTTCACAAAGATTTCAATATATTCAAAGGGCTCAAACCCATCGTCAAACACATGACCCCTTCAGAAATCAGTCTTGCATACTTTAATTAAAAAGATTTAGCATGCTCCGGTTGGCAATGACGGCAAAATACAATCTCAGAGATCCAACAGGTGCGTGCTTCCTACTTTAATAAGTGCCCGTCATACTTTCCTGCCGCTTGCCGCTGCGGCAGGGCGTTTCAACCAATGACAAGCCTTTATTGTGTCCATTTGTCTGCAATGCGCGTGCGCCACGCCACTCAGCGGCAAGCGGCAGGGTAGTATGAAACCAGCATTAGTGTAATTATGGACATTTTTGTAGGATTTGTTTGCGCCTTACCAATTTTTGACTGTTTCCTTCGTTTTTAAATTTGTGATTCCTTCCACTGACCTACACAAAGAAGGAATATATTCATGCGTCGTTATTTTTGCCGTAGCCGCTTGGAGCGCGGAAAAAATGTAGCACAAAAATTTTCACTCTTTCAGTATTTCCTTTTTAAGAATTAAGTGATTGATCCTCATACCTTTGACAAGTCTAACCCTGGAGACTGGGCTCTGATTGAAGATTCATATAAAATTTCACATTAAAAAAAATCTGTAGGTACCACTACTACAACATGTGACTTGCGCCCACAAAATGAGAGTAAAAAGTCGCAAGTTGGTAGTTTCAAGACATTCCAACTGTTTAGTTTGAAGACACCTGTATTGGCAGTGGTATGTCCTTTTTTAATGGGGATAGAATTGAAAACAGAATACAGCCATTTACAAAGGACATACAACTGACAATACAGGGACTTCGGAAGTAGCTATCTACTGATGATACAGTCTGTCCACTTACAAGTACAAAGTAAATAGACCTCGGAAACTGGAGGTATGAGAATAATTATTTCAGTGCAATGCTTCTTTGGCGCGCCAACTGCTGCGCGATTTGTACTTGCCGAGCGCACCATGCTCTTTACGCGTCATGTCGCGTTCGACGCAAAGCATTGACCCCCGATGCCACAAATTTGATTTGTACTTCTATGTGGACAGACTGAAGTAATATTGATGAAGTAGCTATCTACTGATGACAGTAATATTGATGAAGTACCAAAGTTCAAACAAAGAACAGCAACTCAACAATTGGCAGATCTCGAAACCACCAACTTGTAACTTTGCTGCACTCATTTTGTGCAAACAGTTCCCATATTTGCAAAATCATATAGAGAAATTAAACACACACAGTATATTATTAGGCACAATTTTAGTGCAGTGCATAGGCACGGTATTAGTATTGCTTGTTTATCTTATAATTTGCTATACAATTCTTTGTACACAATATTTTACAATAGCAAAATTATTATTTTGACCACACGTAACAAACACAAAACAGGGTTAGAATATTCTTGTCAAATCAATTCTGATTCTTTCAACATAAATGTGCATAAATTAATTTGTTGTATGAGTACAAGAACTGTAGAACATCTTACATTTGCATAATATTTTAGCTGCCATTTGCATTTTTTAACCGATATGATCTAAAAAAGTTCAAGTAAATGTTTAAGTGGCAACTTGAGATGGGTCACATTATTATGTTTTCAGGATCTTACTTCCTATACTTTGTACAGAGTTTATGAGTCCAATATATTCAACACTTGGAATGTTGGATAGGGTCACTATTTTTCCAACATTTTCTTACCAAAAAGAGTTCTTGACCAAAAGTCACATTTTAAACCAAAAAAATCACATTTTACTTTCCTACACATACCAATGAACCAAGTGTATATTTTCATGATTGTCAAATTTACCTTGCAAAGCATAAATATTTCTTCTTTTACTTCTTATAATATTGTAAATTTCCTTGATACATAAAAAAAGGAAAATCTTGAAGGCAAAATTAAGGCACTGGTACGAAAAAAATACTGAGGTAGAAAAAATGAAACAGAACACTAAAATGAGTCTACTTTGTCTAACTTTTCTGACTATTTAACCAAAGTATCATTTCATTGTTGGGCAGGAAAAAAATCTCTGTGTCATTGGGCCCTGAACATGTTTAAAGCAAAACATGTTCAAGGGCCACAAGTACATAGGTTTTTCCCCTGCCCAATGATGATTTTGTAAACACCCTGTATATCTTGAATTATTAGCACTGAACAGTTCAGACACCCTGTATTGTGGCACACTTTTTTCTCCCAACATTTGAGAAGAAAATAACAGCATAGTATAGTATAAGAGTAGATATTTTGTCCTTCCCAGAATCCTTTGCAACATGATCAGTGTTCGAAATAAGCACTTATCCTCTTGTCCTCTTGTCCAAAAATCACCGGGGACAACCAAATTGAGCTATGTACTTATCCCCTGGACAACCATTATATTTTACCTCCAAATATATGACACATTTTGGGGACAACCAAATTGTTTTGAGGACAAGCAGAATTTATGCTTTAGTTGTCCTCGGGACAACCTCCATATTTTCCCTATTTCGAACACTGAACATGATACATCCAATCATTACATTAAATAACATTCCCATTTAATACTTTATGCATGTTCTACTTGTTTTCATGTTGAAAATTGATTGGCTAAACATGTGTCGATGGTCATGAAATAAACATAATTTGCAAGTTCTGGATGTGCTCTGATCATTGAGATACCTTTTGTCACTATCGACCCATATTGAACTGGATAGCAAATCAGTACAGATTCTTGCAATGGAAGAAATGCATTATGGGAAGCGTAAGATATTTTCTCTGGCATCGTATATCATAACGGGTTAAAGGTCAATGTGGAACATAAAACCAAACAACTCTATTTATCACAAATTTGTTTATTTGAATTCTAAATAAGAATGTGGCTATTATTTATGACAACGAAGTTATAGAATTACTTCTTTGGCATAACAATCTTACTTCGGTAGTCAAAATATGATTTATTGTTTAAGTTATGCTACTTTACAACCCTATGATACATCAGCAGAGAAAATATCTGAAACTTCCCACAATGCATTGCATTCAGATCGATTTTCTGTACTGATTTGCTTTCTAGTGCAACATTGGTTGATAGTGTAGAAATGTACCTTAATTAAGGGATCTGGAATGAGCGTTTTTCATTTTTTGAAATTCACGATATAATACAAATTTTATGACAAATTATTAAAATTTGATATTTTTCACATTTTGATATATAACAGTCCTCAGTAAATTTTATAAATCTAATGACATATTCTTAAAGTGTATGTAGCTGGGAGAAAAAGCCGACGCTCAATTAAAAATGTTGACCTTTTATATTGAAGATATGGATTTTTTCCCAAAAAGACCTATTTTTTTGGTGTTTTGGGAAAAAAATCTATATCTTCAATACGAAAGGTCAAAATTTTCAATTGATCGTCGACTTTTCATCCCACCTACATACACTTTAAGTATAAATCATCAGATTTATAAAGTTTACTTGAAAGTACTGTTAAATATCAAAATATTACATTGCTAATTTCAAAAAATCAAAATTATTTGATATCAGAAGGACATTCTTCAGTATTCAGAATGCAATTTGATATGTCTGATGTGCTCCAATGTCCCACAATAAATACTGTCCAAAGGTTCATACCCCACCCTTTAACAGATAACATCATAATCTTTCAAAATATGTTTATTTTTTCACAATCGACTCATGTTTAGCTAGTCTATTCTCAAAATGAAAACAATGGGAGCCTGTACAAAGTAATAGGAGTGTCATTTGATGAAATGAGGTAACATATTATGTTGCAAAGGATTCTGGGAAGGACACAATATCTTCTCTGATATCAGTATATTCTCATTACTAGAAGATAAATGTCACAGCTATAAATAACAGTATAGTGAGTAATAGACATATAATATATAAATTGTTATGATTACTGAATACCTCTTCTGTCAATGACATACTGCATAGACTTATGAATATTCATTTTTTCATCATCACTTAAGGGATCTAGAATGAGCGTTTCGACAGTATTTTTTGTGGGACATGAGAGCACCTCAGACATATCGAATTGCATTCTGAATACGAAGCATGTCTTTCTGATATCAAATAATTTTCATTTTTTGAAATTCACGATATAATACAAATTTTATGATAAATTATTAAAATTTGATATTTTTCAAATTTTTGATATAACAGTCCTCGAAATAAATTTTATAAATCTAATGATATATTCTTAAAGTGTATGTAGCTGGTAGGAAAAGCAGACGATCAATTGAAAATTTTGACCTTTTATATTGAAGATATGGATTTTTTTCCCAAAAAGACCTATTTTTTTTAGGTGTTTTGGGAAAAAATCCATTATCTTCATACTGAAAGGTCAAAATTTTCAATTGATCGTCGGCTTTTCATCCCACCTACATACACTTTAAGTATAAATCATCAGATTTATAAAGTTTACTTCAAGTACTGTTAAATATCAAAAATATAAATTTTAATGATTTGCCATAAAATGTGTATTCCATTGCGAATTTCAAAAATCAAAATTATTTGATATCAGAAGATATGTCTGATGTGCTCTAATGTCCCACAATAAATACTGTCCAAACGTTCATACCCCACCCCTTAATATTTTCCTACCTTTACATAGACCTGGGAAATAATGATACATTGGGCTGTTCCATTTAAAATCCACACCACCCCTGTGGAAGATTTTGGAAATATCTTCCACAGGGGGAGTATGAATTTCAAATGGAATTAGCACATTAGGCAGCTACATTTGAACTTCATACACCCTATGAGAAAGATTCAACCTGAATCTTCCACAAAGGGAGGGTGAGCTTCAAATAGAGCTGCCTAACATGCTCATTCCATTTGAAATCCATACTTCCCCTGTGGCAGATATTTTAAAAATCTTCCGGGATAGCCCTTTTTAATTATAAAATAATGCCCAGGAAAAAAGCACAATATATACAATGTATAGCATATTCTCTCTCTCTCATTTACACCTCCCCCTTTTATAAACACCCCACTATTTTTTCAACCGAACTGTTCCATTAATGCTGTTAAAATACCATCCAGTCCCTGCATTATCGAACATTTGATCGCTGATTTCATGGTATTAATGTGGTGTCAGGCCATTATTATCAACATTGTTTACAGTGTTTGTAAAAATCCCATATTTTTGTGGAGCACTGCAGCACTGTCAGAGGGTACTAGCAATGTTTTTAATGGGAATTATCGTTGTAAAAAGGACCTCTAATAAACGTTCCCTTCTTTTGTAAAATGCAATGCCCGGGGGCGTTAATTTGAGAAAATATGGTACATGTATACTGAAAGCAGTTTTATTTAATTTTGAATACTTTATCATACCATAAATAATTGTCTATGATCACTGAAGGTGAAAAAAAAAGATAACCATTAATTTATGATTTATTGAATAAATTTGAATATTACACAAACAAAATGTTTTTATTCTGATTTGGCAGTAGTACCCTTATCATATTATTAGTCGCCAAACCAGATCCCATGCACACAGTTGCAATGGGTTTGAAGACTTAAGGTCCGTTCATACTACGCTGCACTTACATTGCGTTCCCGATTATATTGATTACTTTTTGCTGCAACTCAAGGCAACTTGTTGCATTTGCAAGTTAAAATGATACCGCAATGCAGTATTTTGCAGTATGATGCAGTGCAGCACCGCAAAGCAATTGCGGCGTAGTATGAACGGACCTTTATTACACATGCCTCAACACTTACAATGCACTGGACTACACCATTTGAAATCCCACATTTTTACATTATTCTATTACCGAATGCTCCTTACTTTCAAATTCTGAACCTTACACTGCCACATCAATATCATACAGAAGCCCCCCCACAATATTCCACAGGGAAGAGGGATTTAAAACAGAATAGCCCATTGCAAGTCAATGGGCTATACTATTTAAAATCCACACTCCCCCTGTGGAAGATTTTGGAAATATCTTCCACAGGGGGAGTATGAATTTCAAATGGAATTAACACATTAGGCAGCTCTATTTGAAACTCACCCTGCCTCTGTGGAAGATTCAGGTTGAATCTTTCTCAGAAGGTGTATGAAATTCCAATGGAGCTGTTCATTCCATTTAAAATTCATACTCCCCTGTGGAAGATATTTCTAAAATCTTCCACAGGGGGAGTGTGGATTTTAAATGGCATAGCCCAATGCAAATTCCAACTCTGCTTTGGTATTTAAATAAATGCTACATTACATCATTGTACAAAAAAAGTTTACATCTTTTCTGTATTCCACTGACTCTATACTAACCCATCATAGAGGGATAATGCTTGCACTATTGAAGGATCTGCTTTAGACCCATCTTGGAATTCTTCTTTGGTTAACTTGTCATCTCCATTCTGAAGAAAATAAGAAAGAAATAATATTGAGAATGAAAAGAATGTACGCAATAAATGTGGCATTTCTATTGCACAGAATATGATTCAAATTGGTTATCTGCTTTTGGAGTGATTACCGAATAGGGCGCAACTCTACTAGTCTTATTACAAGACTCAGCGTGGTAAATAAGGTGGGCCCGGGGGCCCATAGCCCATGAAAAAAATAAGTAAATAAATAAACAAATTTAAGCTTACTGAAAAACGGGACTGAAAATACAAAAAATCTTCCAAGACATCGTCCATACTACACTAATTCATAAGGCCAAAAAAAAAAAAAAGGTTTGTCTCAAAGCTCACAAGAAATTTAAAACAAATGCGAAATCGATTTTTTTTTTTTTTTTTTTTAGTCGGGCCGACTTTTTTTACATGGTATTTTGAGAAAAAAGTCTGATTTTTTAAAAACTATTAAAAAAATATAAATTTTTTTTTTTTGAAATAAAAAAAATTTCCGCATTTGTTTTTTGTCAAATCGTGGGATTTTACAAACATGCGCGCAAGCTTTGAGACGAACCTTTTTTTTTTTGCCTAATGGAGATTCATTTTAAATGCTGATCTTTTCAAAAAATGTGTTTATTTTCCACTCTCAATTTATGCGGGCACGCAAAAGTTTGTGGGGGCCTCTAAAGATTCAAGAACAAGGGCCCAAATGGCCCATGGTCATTTTTGCTTATTTACCACACTGACAAGACTGCCCTACCCCAACCCTAAACTCCATAAACGAGGACTGGACTCAAGTCTAGCAAGTTGCACCCTATTCGGTAATTGTACCCTGCTTTTTATGCAATAGAAAATTATCATTGGTTAGACAGACAGCAAGTGTAATTAGAATTACGAGGTTTGTAATTTAGGTGGTCCCCACACAAAGGTGTGTAAATAACAAACGTTTGTAAATACAAATAATATAAATATACAAATAATAACTAGACAACACATCAGGCCACCATATGCTATCACTACACCAAGTTCGAAGTTGATCAGTTCTTGCATTTAAGTTGCAGAGTGGATTAATGGTTTTGGTTCCGCCCCCAGATGGACAGATGAACAGCCAAACAAACAGGCAATTAACCATTTGGATGATAACATAAGCCCCTCGGGTGTGGGGTCAAATATATGCGGGGGCCAAAAATGTTAGCGATCTGTCTAATTTGTTGGTTCTTTGCTGATATCATACATTTCTTCTCTTCGGATGTAACTATCATTCAAGGTCAGAGTTCAAAGGTCACCAATACTAACTTTGTCCATTAAAGCAAATATTCTGTCTACTCTCTTTTCTGGTGTACTTTCTTCTTCTGGCATTTGTACCATGTTTCCTACCATCTTATATATTGCATCTACGATATCGTACATCTCCTCTCTTGTGATGTATCCATCACAGCCAAGGTCAGAGTTCAAAGGTCACTAATACTAACCTTGTCCATTAAGGCAAATATTCTATCCACTCTCTTTTCTGGTGTGCTTTCTTCTTCTGGCATTTGTACCATGTTTCCTACCATCTTATATATTGCATCTACGATATCGTACATCTCCTCTCTTGTGATGTATCCATCACAGCCAAGGTCAGAGTTCAAAGGTCACTAATACTAACCTTGTCCATTAAGGCAAATATTCTGTCTACTCTCTTTTCTGGTGTGCTTTCTTCTTCTGGCATTTGTACCATGTTTCCTACCATCTTATATATTGCATCTATGATATCATACATCTCCTCTCTTGTGATGTAACCATCACGGTCAAGGTCAGAGTTCAAAGGTCATTAATACTAACCTTATCCATTAAGGCAAATATTCTGTCTACTCTCTTTTCTGGTGTGCTTTCTTCTTCTGGCATCTGTACCATATTCCCTACCATCTTATATATTGCATCTACGATATCATACATCTCCTCTCTTGTGATGTAATCATCACAGTCAAGGTCAGAGTTCAAAGGTCATTAATACTAACCTTGTCCATTAAAGCAAATATTCTGTCTACTCTCTTTTCTGGTGTGCTTTCTTCTTCTGGCATCTGTACCATGTTTCCTACCATCTTATATATTGCATCTACGATATCATACATCTCCTCTCTTGTGATGTAACCATCACGGTCAAGGTCAGAGTTCAAAGGTCACTAATACTAACCTTGTCCATTAAGGCAATTATTCTGTCTACTCTCTTTTCTGGTGTGCTTTCTTCTTCTGGCATCTGTACCATGTTTCCTACCATCTTATATATTGCATCTACGATATCATACATCTCCTCTCTTGTGATGTAACCATCACGGTCAAGGTCAGAGTTCAAAGGTCATTAATACTAACCTTGTCCATTAAAGCAAATATTCTGTCTACTCTCTTTTCTGGTGTGCTTTCTTCTTCTGGCATCTGTACCATGTTTCCTACCATCTTATATATTGCATCTACGATATCATACATCTCCTCTCTTGTGATGTAATCATCACAGTCAAGGTCAGAGTTCAAAGGTCATTAATACAAACCTTATCCATTAAGGCAAATATTCTGTCTACTCTCTTTTCTGGTGTGCTTTCTTCTTCTGGCATCTGTACCATGTTTCCTACCATCTTATATATTGCATCTACGATATCATACATCTGCTCTCTTGTGATGTAACCATCATGGTCAAGGTCAGAGTTCAAAGGTCATTAATACAAACCTTATCCATTAAGGCAAATATTCTGTCTACTCTCTTTTCTGGTGTGCTTTCTTCTTCTGGCATCTGTACCATGTTTCCTACCATCTTATATATTGCATCTACAATATCATACATCTCCTCTCTTGTGATGTAACCATCACGGTCAAGGTCAGAGTTCAAAGGTCATTAATACTAACCTTGTCCATTAAAGCAAATATTCTGTCTACTCTCTTTTCTGGTGTGCTTTCTTCTTCTGGCATCTGTACCATGTTTCCTACCATCTTATATATTGCATCTACGATATCATACATCTCCTCTCTTGTGATGTAACCATCATGGTCAAGGTCGTAGAGACGAAATGCCCCTGTGTAATGGAGAGAGAGAGAAAAAAATGATGTTGGAGATTTACAGAAATAATAATAAATTATGGTAAATAACAAAACCACCTACCAAATGGACAAATGGGCCCTTTTCAAATCCTTGCCCCCTCACTTTCTGTATACAGCCTGGTCTTAGCTCTAATGCAGGAGTCAAAGCAAATTATGGTAAATAACAAAACCACCTACCAAATGGACAAATGGGCCCTTTTCAAATCCTTGCCCGCTCACTTTCTGTATACAGCCTGGTCTGGGTCTAATCTTTACCTTCCTGGACAAAACCATCAGGGTGAATATTGACATTAATGCAAGAACCCAATGCAAAAGTAACCCAGATGATGCGATTTCGTCATCATGCGAAAGCACATTAGAGCACAGAAATCGTGGCTGGCCAAGGAACTCTCTCGTATCGCGCTATGGACATTCTTGTGTCTAGCACCTGAGGTGTCAGGGTTCAAAGCTGCAACTGAGAAAATAAATTCATCTTCTTTCTTGCATCTTTCCTTCTCTTCTGCCAAAATGCCTCCGGTAAGTTTGGGTCAACTTTGGTTTCAAAGCAAATAATACCACAAATGTTATCAAACTTGCTTACAAGTGCTACAAAGTATATCACAAAATTAAAACAACAAAGTTTTCGAAGTTTGGTTTTGAAAAAGATGTGGTCATTCATCAGAGACACAGTGCATCCTAAAAGTAAACATATGACATCATAGGTCAACTTGGATACAATGATGACTTCTAATGGTCCCAATTAGTCACTAATTACATCTGCCCATCTACCTTGGCACTGAGATGACATAAGTGCACTAAAAATATAGCCAATTACTTTGACCAAATTCAGGAAATGTTATTGACCAAGTATCATAGGGAGTATCAGGCCAAAAAAAAAATTGTTTGTTTGTCCATAGAGGCCTATGGAACAGTTGGGTCGGTAGGTCGGATTTTTAAAAATTTTTTTTACAGATATTGCACTTGAAACTGACAATTTGAAGACTGGTAAATAAGTCAAAACACACAGCACTTTACTGGTTTAACTCTTGAGATGGTTCTGCATGTTATACTGTTCATTTTCTTTACATTTTCTTTCTTTAAATTTATACTAACCACTGTTTTATACGATGTCCCATCGATGCCAAAAAAAAATAAAAAATAAAATTTCCAAAAAAAAAAAAAAAATTCCAAAAAAACAAAAAAAATCCCAAAAAACAAAAAAATTAAAAACAAAACAAAAACAAAACGGTCGGGACCAGGGTACACGGTCGGTCGGACGTGGACAAACAAACAATTTTTTTTTTGGCCTCATATGACTGGTTGGAGTTAATAAATAAATAAAGTTTGGGGATTCATATTATGGCACGATACTAAACCACAGGCCTCTGCACCAGGGGCTATTTTAGAAGAAAAAAGTCACTGCACGTTAGCAAACGTAAAATCTAAAAGATCAGCTAGCGGAGACAAGCTTTAGGGGAAGGGGTTGCTGGCAGAGGGTTGTCTCCCCTCGAGTTCTGTAAACTTTTAAAAATCACGCGTTACAATCACGCATTTTACTGGCTCATTTTTGACGTTAAGGGCTGAGAGCACATCACTCAGACATACCAAATTGCATTATGAATACGAGGAATAGCCGTAACTGATATCAAATAATTTTGATTTTTTTTGAAATTTGCGATATAATACAAATTTTATGACAAATTATATTAAAAAGGATATTTTTGACATTAACAATCCCCGAAGTAAAGTTTATCAATCTAATGATATGCACTTAGTTAAAGTGGAAAATTGATTCATGTCTGGTTCACTAATGTATTTCACTAATTCATTTCATTTTTAATTACCTACAGCTCCATGAAAGTACGCACTAGGATCATAAATGTTATTAAGTTTATGGTATTGATGGTATTGATATGCAAAAACGAATACAATCTCTGCAAAAATGAATAAAATACACACAGGTACCTACAATTGCACAAATTAATATCTGTAAAATATAATAATAATATAAAAATCCTTTTGATTTACTTAGAAAGGTAATAGGTTTCATTTAAAATGTCATTCCATTTAATTGAATTGTCATTATTGAAAACTCCATAAAAGTACACAGAACCTCTTTATTAAATGTTGAATGAAATGCACACGTGTCCCTACCATCTTTTAACCTGTCGCACAGTAGCGTAAAGTTCTCAAAATGTGAATGTGGTAAGATTTCTGCAAACTTAAGTGATGCAAAGATGCATAAGTTGTCGGCAAATTGCATAAAAAAGTTGTATACAAATTCACTACAAAAGATTAAACACACTCTTCATGAACTAAATGTCTATAGTGCTCAACTTAAAACACTAGATGCTCAGTCCATAAACAGGGTGTTTATTTTTTACAAGCAATATACAGGGTGAGTCCAAAAAGTGCAATAGTGCAAAGAATCCATCTTTATTTTATAACCAGATTGGAACTTTTAGGATTTAAAACACATGATATATATATTCATTAGTGGCCTTGTGTGAAAAAACGAAGTAATTAGCACTTGCCGTTCTGTTTTTATGACACATTTTACAGCGATACCCAATTTTAATGCTTGTCCACGAGATATCTAAACTTTGAATGTCAGCGCACTATACTATTAGGAACAACTGCCATTTTCTTAACCTCATTGGGCACTGAAGTGAAAATTGAGCACCCAAAGTTTTATTGTCCCTGGTCTTGTGTAAGTAGAGGAAACATTGCTTTTATTTGTTGTTATTTTCCTATTTACCCTTACATTAAAAATGTTCATTCTCTATAAAAGAAACATAAAAATATATGGGCGGGTTTTTCAAATGTCGAAAGGAATGTGTGCAAATTGAAGTGGTGTGAAAAATTGGAGTTGGAGTTAGGTGAGGTATGAAGGACTTAAGCAATATTAAAAAGTTAGTTTGAACCGAAAAAGGGAATTGAAAGTTAAGCCAGTTTAAGATCTGGTGTCCTTATTTCGCAATGTGTGCTCTCATTCAAATTATGGTGCCTCGTGGACAAAGAGTTAAAATGGGTATCGCCGTAAAATGACTCATAAAAGTTTAAGGGTTCTCTTGCTTTTTTTACAAGTGGTGTATACTGAGTGTGGCATTTTCAATAATGGGAAAGTTCAACATGAATGGAATATTGATTCGTTAACCCTTTTTACTCACCCTGTATATACGTTTAATACCAAAATGATTTGATGTGTTCATCATTAAGTGTCTAGTTTAGCGTTGAAAGTGTTCAATTTAGTATTTACATCTATACGTTTACCTTGTAAGCACATAGAAGAGTTTTTAAACTCTTGTGATATATCAGCCGGTTTAAAAACCGGCTGATATCACATGCATTTGAAAAACAATCAATTTTTTAAATAATTATCATATGGTTAACCGGCTGATATCACATGCATTTGAAAAACAATCAATTTTTTAAATAATTATCATATGGTTAAGCAATGCTTTTGTCACTGATCTGGACTCCTCTCTACTAATATATCGCAAACAGGCCCATAACCAGGATTTATTTGGGGGGGGGGAGCTGGACTGATTTTGAAAAAGTGGACCTTTTTTCAAAATTTGTGGACCTTTTTTCAGGCTTAAAAGATTTTCGCTCGCTACGCTCGCAAACGGGAATTTTTGGGTTAAAAACGGGGATTTTTTTGGAAGTTTTGGGATGGGGGCCTGATTGCAAATAAATAAATTATATGGTCTTTAAAGGTTTCCTTGGCCATAAGTATTGTAAATTTTGATTAGAAAAACTCCCGATATTGAGTTAGTGGGATTGATCAAGCTGCCTCCGATCGAGGTCTGCTTGCCGTATAGGCTCTTGACTTGCTTTTTTTTTTTATTGGTGTCCCCGGTGGCATATCAGCGGTGAGCGGTGATGAAAATGTTCCTGATGGTCATAATTTTTGGTCTGTTTTATTGGGACAATTGCGCCGAAGCGCATAAAACCTTTCCATTTTACACTATTTTAGCACAAACAAAGGTGATATGTTTTTTTGCAACATTACACTATTTTGCACCACCAAATCTCCAAGGTGTTTACCGGCTCTAACAAAGAAGATGCACAGGGCAATTCTGGACAATTTCTGTCCGGTATATGGAGCTGCCCCCACGCCTGTTGCGGATTTTCTCGTCCAGTGGCTTTGCACCACGGTGACCAAAAAAATGGGAGGAGAGGGCGTTACCAGAGGCGTTGTTCTTGATTTCCCCTGCCAATTGAATCACTGATCGCCACAAACTATACCAGGCTTCCCGTTAGTGTGCGTCATTGCGTCCAGACGCGTATTTTACAAATTTGGACGCAAATTCACATGGCTAATCAAGTATTTTGCTTCCATGTCACATGCATTTGGACGCAGACAAAACTTCAAATTTTATCATTAATTGATGATAAAAATAAGAAATTTTATTCTTTTATATTTTTAAGATAATAAAAGCCCCAAAATTTTGACCCACCTGCTGAGAATTGAAGTAAATTCTGCAATATTTGTAAATGCAACGTCAGGAAATCGTGCACTTTTGCATGCTTTCCGAGCGATCGCTGTACAGCTGTTTGTTCACATGGCCTGGGGAAGTCCCGATTGATTTGTTTACTAGCACGTGCCGCTAACGTGCGGTGTTTATTTAATTATTTATCACAACCTGACAATATTCAATTTTTAATATTTTAAGTTTTTTTCTCATTAATAATCTAGGTTTCCTTTATTAGTATTATTGTTACGATGAATTAAAGCAATTTTAAAGACAAAATCTAAATGATAACCCTTTTTTTTTTTTTTTTTGACAGCACGTGTTTTAGTTTTTGTAGCATCAACAGCACGTTAATTTAAAAATAGAAAGCGGAAGTGAAAGTACTGAACGAAAATTGCTCAAGATTGACAGACTTTGCTCATGTTTTTGCACCTGTTTTTGACCACGTTTCGGACCAAAACTGACACAGAAATGAGAAAAATTATCATAGCGAATGGAGATGGAATATCACGGTGAAAATGCACTTTTATTTTTTTTTAACAATTAACTTTTGATTAGGTTTAGACCCGGGGTACGTGTGTATATCGTTATAATCGTGAATTTCAGATGGACTCATAAAAATCTGTCTGGACGCAAGTTTTTGCAACCTCGTCAGCAAACTTGCGTCATTACGGACGCACATTTTTAAAACCTTAACGGGAACCCTGAACTATACAATATAGGATTTCCCGACTAGATCAGACTTACTTTGTGGAGGAACTTCTTTAATTTCTTAGTAATTTTTCGGGCTGAAACTAGTATAGAACTATTTTAAGCACGGATTTTTTATTCTCACTGCACGGATTTCTATTCTCACTGCACGAACGTGCCAGGAGGCACGTTAAAATAGCCCCTGCTCTGCACACCTAATAAACCATTTTACAACAATCAGGGATGCAGCCCAATATAGGCGCAGTTTCTGTATGACCATCTCATCCCGGATCAGCTACCCGAGTAACGGCTGGGTAAAACAACACAATTAGGCAGCTAGTTCATTCACCTAGGTTTCATTATCATTGAGGTATAGGACTTTTTATTTTTTTCGGAGAGAAGAACAGGTAGGGCAACTACTTGATTATATTTCTACATGTTCATACTACAAACTCTGAAAATTGTAGAAAATTTGCACGAGTCCATTTAAAAAAAAATCACATTTTTGTTCCTAAAATGGGGGTTATAGCCCCCTCAACGGGCACTCTCTCCATATAGGGCTACATGTAAAGACCAGTTATATACAAATGGCCCTAAAATAAAACGGACTCGTGCGAATTTCCTTAAATTTTGCATATGATGTAGCTTTAACATCTGGAATATAATGCAAGTGATGTCATTGCTGCTCTTCTAAATTCATTTTTAAAATGTCCACCCCAGACCAAGGTGCATTATCCAGGAAATATCAAGCTAGCCAAATTATTTTCACAAGAACATTTTTTCAACCTCACCAGGGCTCAAACTCAGGACCTCTCGCACTGAAGTCTGTTGCCCTACAGATCAACTAAGCTAACTTGATTGCTTGAGTTGAGGATGGAAAGTTGTTATGAAACTTACATTCTAATTTTTCATCTATGTTTCCTCTTGATGTGACCGATAAGGCTCTGATGAATTCTGAAAACTCAATCGCACCATCCTGAAAAAAAGTGAAATGAATACAACAGAGGATATGATTAAAGTTAAACCTTGGACGAGAGAATAGAGCATGTAGTGTGATGGACCGGAGACTTGACACATCATCTGACCAGGAACTTAATCACACTGCGTGCCTCAATTTTCACCATCTTGCAGGTTATGCGCCTACTTCCCATCTAGCGCCACCTGTAAAGAAAGTAAACATACTTATGAGACCATTTTTGGACCATAATGTACATAAGGACCAGTGATTACACTGACAAAATTTCATTGGTATACCTCTTTCACTTCTGGGTGATGTCAAAAACTTTTGGATACCCCCTCGTACGTTTGCATTGTCCACACCTTCTTGTATTATAAGCCTATGAATGTGGTCTGAAACCTGAAATGGAGTCACCCATTCCGCTAAACCCATTTGAAATTCACCCTCTCTGTGCGGAAGATTAAATTGTCTCATTTTTATATATGTTTACAATCTTACAGCTGCTAATAAGTATATCTAGTAAAGACCTCTGCACAATGGCCACAAGCAAGTCTACTGTTTATGCTGAGGTGATGGGTAGCCATGCTGGGGTGGTAGCCTTCAGCGCCTCGGTATCGACGCTATGCCCTCAGCTCACATGCAGCGCCTCTGGTTGTACTTCGATTTACCTCAGACTTTTGCCCCAAACCCTCACACCAACTATGTTTGCATAAAGCTTCTTGATATTGCAAATGATTGTACTTACGTGATTTTCATCAAAAACATTGAAGACAAAAGACGCAAATCTTGTTGGGTCACCATATGGAAAGAACTGTTGGTAGATTTTTAAAAACTCCTAAAAAAACAAACAAGGACATTCATTACAAATGTTGTACCTCATTTTGGTTATAAATAAATAATAATCAGTGATTTGTTAAAAACATTGGACCCTATTCTTTTATAATTTTTGGAATACAACTAAATTTTTTGCACACGCAAATGGCAAGATAAATGTGACATGATCAAGGGGAATGAGTCGGATGTCGCTAATATTGTTTTTGAGATATTGGCAAAAACAGTGTTAAAATTCTTATGTTTTATATTATTTTCAGCCATTGATAAATTGCGCATAACTCGATAACCAAATGTCCGACTTTGATGGGGTTTGCATCAAAATGTAGCATTTGTAAACTGCCAGAAAATGACGCAAAAAACTGCTATTGAAAATTGCCAACATGTGACTCATTCCCCTTGATCATGTCACAAATGTGAAACTAGTTCAATATAAGGCGTGGTGCAATAATTATGTGTTCCCATAGGTGGTGAATTATACAGTGTAGGGGGCAAAAAATGTGGCATGGTGAAAGGGGAGGGGAAATAATTTTTTGGTAGATCAAAAGGGAGGGGAAGACAAGCAATTTTTTGCACAGATAGTTTGGGCACCGTTACGATACTGTGCCCTAAAAAAAAGTTGTAGAAACATGTTAGGAAACATTCTAGTGGGCAAAACTTCCTGCTTGCTGCGCTCACATCACAAGGTTCTAAATTTGGGTTCCCAAAATCTGGCAAGTGTATGGGGGGAAGCTTTTTTGGCAGGTCAACAGGGGGAAGGGGAATCATTTTTTAGCATGGCCAAAGGTCTGACCATTTTGAGAATAACCCCCCCCCCCCCCTCTGGAGTGTATATAAATATTCCGCAGACTCTAAGAAAAATGTTGCCCTCACTCAACTTGTTCATTTGATTTTGAAACAAATCTCTCATTTAAAAGTATGCTGTGAATATTTAAAATGTTTATCATAGTGTACTTACCTCCTGGTTGAGAAAACCATTAGGGCAATCTTTGAGAAAACCTTTATGCCTGCAAAAGAAGAAAACAATTTGAAATGTAAAAATGTTTGCTGATCTATGTTAAAAATGAAAAGTTCAGATACAATAAACACCATTTACAACTTTCTGAGTTACAGCCACCAACATTTGCCCCATAAATACTAGCTTTAAATTGACACCCAACTTTATTTAAAAATATCACATATTTTCTTGAAAGTTATACTTGCTTAACATCCCACATAAATATGGTGGAATACTTATGTTTGCATTTGAAAAGGTTGTTCCAATTAAATTTAACCCCTATGGAAGATATAAACTTTTTTTTTCATACAGGGAGTGTAAATTGGCTGAATCCATTTGAAATCTACACGCACTGTATGGGAAATTAAGGTCAACGACTTCCATAGGGGGTGTATGGCTTTCAACTGGAATACCCTGGAAATGTTTTTTTTTCTTTTTCAAAAATCCCTGCATTGGATTTCAACTGGAATACCCTGGAAATGTTTTTTTTTCTTTTTCAAAAATCCCTGCAGATTGATATTTAAAAAATGAACATGGTTGCCATTCCAAAACACATTACAATTATACAATAAAACATAATACAACATGAAACGATGCAACACAAGTTCACACACAACACAACACAAACATATTCAGCGTCATGAGCAAAAGAAGCACCAAAACAACGGACAATTTATAAGTAGATTTTCAAATTTAGATTTTAAAATTAAATCAATGACAATGAAAAATGTATGCATACTTTTTTACTTAATTTTTACATATTAAATCAGTAAAATAGAAAAGATAAACATATTTTCCCTGTTCTAGCACCATTTCAATCTATAAACCTCATCTTACTTTCTGAAATAAACCGCTCTTCTAAAATAAATTGAAATTATTTTTCTGTGACTTATCCACCACCCCAATTACCGTCATCTAGAATAACAAGCTCTTTTGTTGGGCTCATATCTTCTGCCGTATCATATTTACAAACAAACCGGACTGCATTGCAGCTTCTTGAACGTCAACACAGGTATAAATATCAAACGACCATCATCAGACGTGTGCTACCGACGCACGCCGCAAATTAGGACTACAAGCTGTCTCAATCAAAAAAGTGGGAATGTGGCATCAGTAAAGCTCTTCCCAGATTCATTTGCAACATACATGTAACACATCACCTCATTACAGCAAGTTATACTCTTTACATTACAAGTTCGTTTCCCTTGTTTTCATGTTGAGAATAGACTGGCTAAACATGGGTCTTGAGTCTTCTTTTTCCAACTCTTTCTCTCAACAGATTGAAAAAAAGGGGGCTATCATGTTCTTCGGAAGGGGGTCCCAAATAAATGGGGGGGTCATTAATTTCTGGAAAGAAAAAAAAGGGGGGGTCATAAAATCTTTGAAGACCAAAATGTAAGGAGTCACAAGATGACCACAGATAGTGTGCTTATTTTATTCAAAAAGACTGATTTCAATACAATTTTAGCCCGTTGAGGGGTTTTAAAGGTGTATCGGTTGGGGGGGTTATAAAATTTTGTTGCCAAAATAGGGGGAGCAATTCTATTGATGCCAACTTTTAGTAAATTTGGGACCCCCCTTCTGAAGAAAATGATAGCCCCCTAAGCACCCAACCAAAAAATAGCACTGATGGAAAAGCTTACGCTCACTATGATATTTAAACAGAAGTTCTTCACCTTTCATGACATACCCTTTAACAGACTTTGCAGTGATTCCAAAACTGGCGCTGGTGGCCGACACCGCCAATAATTTTTAATATGGTGAAATTCAAAATTTTACAGCAAATTTATAATTTGAAGGTATAATTAATCATTTAAGGTATATGTAACTGATAATTTCAAAAGCTTCCAGTTTGCACAGGGTGAGGGGTGGGGAATCGACCCACCCCTCAGCATTTTGAGCATCCACTTGGATCCACAACATGCTCATCTATCAGGGCACAGTTCTTTAACCCCAATTGAATGACCTTTGACAATTTGGGTACAAAAACTCAAACTCTGCAACTTGGAGGTCAAATTTAGCACTACCAGTGTTTAATTGAGGTTATTGAACTATGCCATTGGGATGAGGCCATTGTGGTCCACAGTGATCGGACGAGGCCTCATATGGATTCCCCCCAAATTTTCCAGAGCCTATGCTTTGTTATTTTTGTGTCATATCTAAATTTTAAAGAAACAGTGAAGGAAAATGGGCTGACTGTACTGCAATTTTGAGATAAACAGACTTCCACAAAAAAAAAATCGAACTTTATGAACTTCAATGGCAAGGTCCCGTAACCGCCGACTATGCCACGAGTGTAAACAAGTCACCACACATAGCAGTAACCCTGCACATATAAACTATAGCATAAGATGAGCGACGCCAAGAATTAACACCTTAGTTTGTAAATACCAATGAAGTGTATATGGTACAGGCTACGGACAATCTGGCACGTGCCTTTTTTAACTGGCGATTTACCCCACCACTGAAATCCCCAGTGGGGTAGTACAAATGACCATGTATACAGGGATGTGCCGCAAAAATGGATTTCATTTTCAGTCATTTGGTATATCGACAACTACTTTTTCTAGACCTACCGTATTTCGTCAAATAAACGCCCCCGGGGGCGTTACATTTTCCCAAGGGGGGCGTTTATTCAAGGTCAATTTTAGAACGATAATTCCCGTTAAAATCATTAGGTAAACTAAAAACACACGCTAAAATGACGAACTATGAACTAGAAACACTGACTTCTGGCTCACTTCCGGGTTTCTGATCCAGATTTTCGCCAATTATTGACGCTATTATGGACCATGTGCGCAACTTGGTAAGCTTACTACACAAGATAGCATGGAAATATTGGCATTTTTGAAACATCTTGGTTGAAAAAAGTGGTGGGGGCGTTTTTTGGTATATGAATTTTGCCATTTGCCTTATTGTATCATGTATGTAAAAAAAAAATTGTCAAAATTTGCTGAAAATGTTGTCAATATATGCATTAAATTTGGCCGAAAAATTTGACTGTTGATAGCGATGGCCGGGTCCACTTTCAAATTCTCAGTGGCACATCCCTATACCCACTTGAGTGAGTACCCCAGGTTTGAAATCCCACCAATTTCCCACAAGCCAGGACAAGACTTTAACTGATTAAGGTTTAGGCTTCATGTTTTAAAGCACAACATTAGAAGTGATGGCATGTGCCTGTCGTTAGGCTCCTTTTTGAAGATGGATATAGCTGATGACCCCCTTTTTTAGAGTATACCCATTGACCCCCTTTTATAGGTTCGGCTACCCAATGACCCTCTTTTTTCTAGAATTTTATAATAAAAATCTCATAAAATTATGCGGAAACTTTCAAATTCTCTTATAAATCTGCAAATTTGTATTGAAAATTTGGCAAACTTTGACCAAAAAAATATGAAATTTTGCTCAATTTTCCCCCAAATTTTCTACCCGATGCCCCCTTGTTTTCAAAACTATACACCAAATGACCCTTTTTTTCACCCCATTTTTCATTTTGTTATACCCAATGACCCCCAAATTTAAAACCACATTTTATACCATAGGCCCCTACTTCCTGATATTGGTAGGCATATACCCATCACTTCTGAAGTTCAGTAGGTATCCCCCTCCCGATCACTGGCTATCAGACATCTTGACTGACATCTCTACATGCAATAACACACTCCCAGCAGTCTCCTGTCAAAGATACTTGCTCGGTTGCTCCTGTGAATCAATCCCAATAATAATAACCAAACAATACCCACTAACAAAGAATAACATGATTAACAATTTCCAAGAAGTTTTTAATTATTTTTAATACAGAAGATCACATGGTGTGGTTTGACCTGGTAATGACACCAGACTTCACTGTAGACATCATCACTGGTGTCATCATCCCTGGAGTCATCCTCATCAACAGTCATCAACCTTGGTGTCATCGTCATTATCATCATGGGTATAATCATCATCATTAGCTATCAGTGTCCCCATATCCTTTCAGTGCTAAGTACTTTGAATGACTCGTAAGTAGCCCAATTCTTTTATAGACTGCAAAAATGCGCCTAATAATAATATTGAATTTTTGGGCGGCCTAAGTGATTGCCAAGTTGCCCAATTGGTTGCCTAAGTCGCAGTGTTGGCATCACTGTCAGCTATGTTCAGATGTGAGGGGAGATTCTTATTGGAAATAAGGGTAGGGATGTGCGGCATATTTGGGGTATATTTTCAGGTTTAGTTTAGACTCGGGTGCATTTTATATAAGAAAGGGTGTTTTTTCAAAATTTCCTTGAAAAAGGTCGATCATCCTTTGTCAGCAAAATTTACAAAAATGTCCAAAAATTGGTATAATTTTGGGTCTGTTTTTTGTCAAATTTGGTTTCAAATCTGGTAGTTTTTTGGAGTTCCAGGTGCAAATCCCCACCCAAACCAAAGTTGAGAACCCTCCCAAGACAAGGGGGGTTAATCTTTCAAATGTATAAATAAATAAAATTCTTATTCACTCAGAGTTGATGTGACTGTCCACATGGTGATTTTGCCAGCAGAAAGCCCTGCATGAGTGACTAACATGTGGTTAGGGTATGCTAAATGGTATATAAAGGAATTGTCCCATCACTATATATACACGATCATACAGTGACCCTATCTGTCTGAAACCCTCAAATGTGCCAACAGGACACAAACCTCCATGTTACTTCAGAGTATGCACAGAGGTTCAACTAACACCCTTATAATCTTGGGGTTTGAAATGGATCACACCTTTAAGTTTCCTTGTAGTGTCAAATCTCTAACTGCATCCACACGGGCAAACCCCCTGATGTTCTGATCTTGAGTTTACTCTTGAGTGTCTGCCTCCTGTGTGTGAACATGCCTATCATCACCAGGAAAACTCACCTCATCATCAGCTGGTGACACCAAACTGAAACAGTTCAGTGATCATTCCAAAGAGATATCTGTCATCCACAAAGATGCTACAACATGAATAAATGTTATGCAAACAAAGTCAAGTGTATCAGGAGGGGTATAGCCCTGGTTCAGTGCTGGTGCTGGATGTAATAAACCATCCCTGCCAACAGCCGCGATTGCACTCCTCAGCCATGTGTGGAGCCAAGAGCATTCAAAGAACTGAGCTAGTTCTAGAAGGGCAAGGATGGCTAGATCATCCCTTGGCCCTTGCATTTGATTGGGTCCCTTTTTCGAGCCATGTCAATAAAATAACTTTTTTGATCATAATAGCAGACCTCTTTTAAGGCAGTTTTTCAAAAGTTGTTCATCCCTAAACATTATGTTAAATCTTAAAGTTAGAAAGTTTTCAGATTTCATTTTCCACACTTGAATAAAATTATGTGTACTTCAATGTGCTCTTCTCTTTGACTTTTAAATTTGAACTTTTTTTAAAAGTTTGTTTTTCTTTTAAAGACAGTCAAAACTCTCTACATGTAAATAATACTTCTTCAAAACAGCCAGGTCTCTTAAGATTACTTAACAGAAAACCCGCAGTAAAAATAAAGTGGCTATACAGTCGACTCAATTACATAACTCATAGGTCACAGAGGACATATGATGCAAACGAGCCATGTGATGTACGTCAGTGATGATTGGTGTTGGCCTTTCTAAACGTCAACATGGATTTGTAAACCGTATAGCTAGCACAACTTTGCAGAGATACTAGTAGATCTTTAGTGCACGTGGTACTAAAGGATTTTACCTACATGTAGGTTTGCTGCAAAGCTAACCTTTACTTTCCTACCCACTGAAATAAGAAACACAACCAAGACGAAATAACATGACACATCACCTGGGGGGGCAGTGGTGTCGCCAGCACATTGAAAGTGGGGGCCAGGTTGTTCAGTTCCCCCGAATGGAGTCTGATTAGGAGTGTAAGGTGCGGTGTGGGTCCAGGGGCTTGCCTTAGGGCCCCTTGTGGGGTCCAGCACTGGGGTTTTAGCATTTTAAAAGGCCAAGGAATCCTATTTTGAGGGGGCAAAAATGACGGACTCTTTAGGTACGGATTTTGGACAAAACATCAATGGCCCCCGAAACCCCAGAATGACCAACAAAAGTGGGGGGTCTGTACCCCCCCCCCCCCTTGTGCACACCACTGCTGGGGGGGGGGGCACTCAACTAACATTTTGATAGAAGTGTGCGGCACAGAGGGCCAAACTTTGGGAACTAAGAACAGATGTTCTGGTACAATAGGGGCTTGATGAACTGATATTTCAACATTTTTGGGGTCTATATATATATAGTGTTCTAAAATTGGGCCAAATTATATGCAGTGGAGCTAATAAAATTCAAAAGTTTTCTAAATTTGAGCTAAAGAGCTACAATTGTCATAGTTTGAGGCTCAAAGAACTGGAGCATGATCCAAATGAGGGTCTTAAAAAACTGCCGGAGAGCCTGATAAAGGGACCCTTGACCGCTGCACATACCCGTATCACCTTAACATGTGAGTGCCCCCTTCAGGGATCCACTCAAGTCTGAAGTTCCGCTGGCATATCATTGGAGTTTTTCGATAACTGGGACTTTTTCTAGAAACATGATCATGATCCTAAACATGCCTTTCATGGTGACCCAAACTAATTACAAGACCTCTTCTACATTAAGGCTGGCTTTCCCTTTTAAAGGGAATTTTTATCTAGTATTCTGTCTCTAATGTCACAATTAATGTACTCTATGCAGGGGTGTCTTGCAGCAAGCATAAAATGGGCTATTCCACTTGAAATCCATACCCCCTATATGGAAGACACAGCCTTAATCTTTCAAGTTGTGTGAATTTCAAATGGGGTTACCTGAATGGATGACTCCAGTTGAAATTCACACTCCTTGTGCGAGAGATTTTAAAACCCTAATCCAACCCCGAATCCAACCCATGGTTTTTTTTGCTATCGGAAGGGAAAGAAGAAACAAAAAAGGAGAGAAGATAAACAAAGAAGTCACTTGGCACTTCTAGGATTCGAACCACGAACTCCTCGCATGCCATGAGGTAAAACAAAGAGTACCTACTTTGCCATATTTGTTTGGCACTCTTAATTGGCATGCAAAATAGTATACAGGATTATTTCCCTGGCACATAGCGATATAATCCAGAGGTTAACTAATTTGCATTCCGTAAGTGACAAACAAGCATGTTGAATTGGGTACTCTTTGTTGTACCTCATTGTTTAGACCAGGTTTAAAGTTAGAACTTATACCTGGTTTAACTTGTTTTGTGCATACAGGCCTTTTAAAGTCATAATGTACGATCTTATAATATGAATTTGGTTAATTTTTTTCAAACCTGATTTTTTGGCATATTTGTAATGTTTACACATGTCACAACTTGTACCTAAATGGAATCAGCCAAATTTGTTGTGTTTGTAGGTGAACAGAGCAAAGTTCGACATAAAGTCATAATTCTAAGAATTATGACTTTATGTCCTCCCATAGAACTGCGTGTTAAACGGCCAAAATAACAAGCTGTGTTTCTTTCACTTTACCTCGTTATTTCAGCTCAAAATTAACAGAAACCATTCCCGATAATTATTACTAGTATTATTTCAGCATTTTGAGTATATAGTGACAAATTTTAAATTTGAAGGAAATCGTACATTAAGCCTTTAAGGGCGAATTTCTCGATAGGAGTTTTATTAAGCCTTAGGCTTAAGGTGGCCTTGAGGCTACTAAGCCTAGCCCGCTCTCGAAGCCCGAGTCTTAACTGTAGCCGGATTTCTTGAACGCAAATTCAAGCTGGTCTTAGTGGCCTTGCAGGCTTAACGCTTGACAACCGCGTCCCTTTCTACCAGCGACTTAATTGTATAGGCAGTTGGAGGTAGATGTGCATAAGCTGTTGTCCTTCACGGTTTACCGTACTAACAAGGTTACCAGCGCAAAGACTAGCCTAGATCGGCGGTCTTGTGCTTGGGCTTACACCGTACACAACTTGATGCAAGGCTAGTCTTTTTTCTGTTTTTGTGTCTGATTATTTTATTTCCACTTTACTTTATTATGAGTCCTGCTTGCATGATACTTCTATACTTTTTACTCAACTCATTAATTTTTCTTTGCATTTGAAAAAGGGAACTGCAAGCCTACACTACAGAAAAGGAAACTTTGATTCCCCTAAAAGAAGGCCTAAAGCAAAAATTGTTTCACACTTCAAACAAATCATACACATGTTTGTCAAAAGTAAAACATTATTTAAGGATCATTTTGGTGCAAAACAAAAACATAACCAAGCATTTGACAACCATCGTGCGTGCTATCTACTGCTGATATTTTCATGTTCTATTTGCGAATTTAACATGAGTGCATAGTTTAAGATGATGATGATGATGATGATGATGATGATGATGATGATGATGATGATAAAAGAAGTTTTGTACCAAGTTTTTGTACCAATGATTTGTACCAAGTTTTCAAAAATGTTTTTGGAATGTAAAACGTTTTTATACCCTTTATATAACCCGACATTGAAATGTTTTCTGTAAAACATTTGTGTTTGATGTGCAGTAAATTACCAACAAATGTTATTTAATGATATGAAAACGTTTTATACCATGAATGTACCCTTTATATAACCCGACATTTACACGTTTTCTGACAACCTTTTATAACCTTTTGCGTTTTGTGTTTGCTCCGTTCACAAATATAATCATTATTACCATCAGCATGCCTCCGAAAAGTCGCACTCAGGCAACAATTAAATGTATACAGAATTGAATTACTGCATATTTTGCAGCCAATTTTGAAAGCAAGGCGTCCGATAATAAATCTCAGGCAAAAAAGAGGAAAGCATGGGAGCAAGTTCATGTGGAACGTCAAGGTTTTTGGACATGTCAAATATGGGGGTACTTCTTGTAGCAAAATATCGTAAGGTTAGTAATATTTTGTTGAACATGAAGGAGAGGGTTGCTCCTTGACCGTTGTTGACCGTTACAAGTTAGGTTCAAGGACATCAGTAAGCCTTAAAACATTGCCTTTACTGAATCGGCAGCGCGATTTAAATTTGGTATCCGAATACTTCAGAAAAGGATCCTTCCTCTCCTGAAGACGCTCACGACAGCAAGTTGACGTCGAAGATTGCGTCTCGCTTTAATTGCACCCCTTTGGCACCGTTGCTCCAAAAGAAAGTTCATCATTCAAAATGAGTAGGCCTTATAGCAACAGCAGGTTAAAATGACTCGGATGAACACTAAAATAAAATGGTGAAATGTTCAATTAAATCGAACAATAATTATTACTTTGGGGCAGGGGCCTACTCTATGAAAGACAGCATCTGTTTCGATTTCTCAAAAATATGAAAGAAAAACTTTGCATTACAATTTAAGCAAGTTGTCATTTGAAATAGTCCACGGCTTACGACATAAGACCTGCTCTGAGGCAGGGCCAAGAAAAGCCGCTGTAAGCCTGGCCTAACAGGCTTGCGTAGACTACGGCTACAGAAGACTGATTTCGAGAAATGCAAATTTTACTGAAGACTGGGGCTAATCCTACAAGCCTAGCCCACAGGCTAACGAAGCCTCAAGGCTATGGTAGCCGTGCTTCGGGGAACGTGTTTTCAGTTAAGCCTGGTCTTACGACCTCTTAAGCCTTGCGGCTAGACTGGCCAACTGCTAAGCCACCCGTCGAGAAATTCGCCCTAAGAGTCTTCCAAGTGTAAGAGACTGATTTCAGCCTCTTGCACACTATTGCAATTTCCTATACTTCTGTTTTGGGAAGAACCACGGTACATTATTATATAGTTCAAAATAAATGAAGAGACCAAATAAAGAGTTCTTAGAAAGTTGTTTTGTAAAAGTCAACTTGTTATAATAAGATCTTGACTGCGCTGGAAGTCACTCATTTCATTTATATCTTGATATATAAGGCTTTGGCAAAGGGAATTGGAGAAATTAGTGATATATTTTCCTCTGACACCCCGTGACTAGTCAATCAGAGTACGATTCCGTTTTTACCATCAACAACAGTGAATATATTCCTATAACATACGCTCACAAGTCTCTTTCAACACACTGAACTCCCCTTGAGTCCTGGTATCTCATCCTCAGACAATCAGACATTACTTACATGTATGTCGGCATTAATTTATCTAGCAACATGATTTTCAATCAAAATTCTTTTCTCAACAAAAATACACATCAACCTTCCAATCTTCGCATGAGAGAATTTCAACTGAGAAATCCTCACAGTAATGTACTGTGCAATCTTCACATGAGGGAATTTCAACTGAGAAATCCTCACAGTACTGAGCAATTACATATTTGATGTAGGCCTATGTCTTGTCTATCAGATCTAATTTAGTAATTACCCATGCATTGCACTATCATACTTTGCCTATCCAATGGCCTAATGATTTCTGTGGTATATGAAATTCCAGCGACAAAAAAATTTACTTTTGTGCAATTTGTTTCAAAATTAATGAGCTGTGCATTTCGGTTTCTTTTTACAACAATTCACTTATTTGAATTATTTCTATAGCAATGCCTGTCTACATGTTGGTGAATTTTACATTAACCTAACCGAACCTGTTTTTTTTTTTTTGCTATTGGAAACAAGGAGAGAATATAAACAAAGAAGTCACTTGGTACCCCCGGGATTCGAACCTCGGACCCCTTGCATGTCATGCAGAAGATCACGACCTGTAGCCATGGGGTTACACTGGCCTGGCCAGTGAGCGATTCCTGGCTATATTTTGACTTGGGCTGATTGCATCATCGCATCACATGGAATGCATGCATGCCCAGTGGTTTTAAAAGTGAGCTTTAGTGAAACTTGGTTCGGTTAGGGTAAAGACATGACCCGCAATGATTCTGTGTTGTTTGTGTATAGTTGAAAGAAGTAAAGACAAGTCATACTGGAGCACTTTGCGAATGTGCCAAACTGCCTATCTTTTTCCTTAGCGTTTAGGCCTGACTCCCCTGAATTAACTTAACTTGTTGTATAGGTTCACCACTCCCCCCACAACGACTCCGTTTCACTTTCCCAGTGCAATACACTAGGATCCACATCATGCTCATCTATCAGGGGAACAGTTCTTAAACCCCAATTAAATTTGTACATTCATTGAATGACCTTAGAAGATTTGGGTACAAAAACTCATATTCTGCAACTTGAGGTCAAATTTTGCACTATGATTATGTAATTGAGGTTATTGGACTATGTCATTGGGATGAGGTTCTTGTGGGCCATAGTGATATATCCCGCTACCCATATACAACCAAGTGACAATAGTGGTAAGGGCCTTGTCTAATTGCACAACACAATGCACCGCTGGGGCTTGAACCCGTAACCTTCCGATTATGAATCGTAGCCCATATGCACCTAGGAGACAATAGAGGTCAAGGGCCTTGTCTAATTGCACAACACAATGCACCACTGGGGCTTGAACCCGCAACCTTCCAATTATGAATCAGAGTCTGTACCACTGCGCCACAGTAGAAATTGTTGATTTAATTGGAGAATGATAGAAAGATAGGTAGAAAATGACAGTCAGGGAAGGGAGGAAGAAAAATACACTACCGATAATAATAAAATGTTACCTTTAGAACTTCTTTAAAAGTTAAAAATATTATTATCATCACATTGTCAATCACCACCACCACCAACATCTTTTAAAACTAAAATCTTTATCCCCATCACTGCTTCATAAAATAAAAAGAAGCACATTATTGATGAGATCATTATGAAGGCATGTACTCATCATCATAAAATAATAAAAACATAGCTTCAAGTTCATCTAAAGTTAACGTCTGCTCCATGATTACCCCCTAATTCGAGATGAGCCTGATGTACCAGCTCCCTAATTACCCAGGACAAGACCTACTCACTCATCCCTGCTGCATCTATAAACACATACACAAAAAGCTTAAGTTCTCCCGCTTACTACCAGCCAGCTCAAGTTTCCACCAAAATGCGGCCACTGACGTCAGGTTGCCATGGCAGCAATTCAAGCCTCCTCGCCCTGGGCTAGGATGGCTGTGACGACCTGCAGTACCCTTAAGTAGCCGAATCAAGGTGTATATTAGGCACTAAGATTACAAACATCAACAGTACTGCTCAATGCCTGAAGCGGGTAAATGCAATAGCTGCCCTGTGAACATTTGGCAATTTACACACAGTATATAGGATTCATTGACACATGGCAGCTATCCACTTCTGGCACTGAGCAGTTGACAATAGGCAAGATTCAAACAAGCTCATCTTTCAGTACACAGTTCTCTAACCTCAGTAAGCTTCTACATGCATAGAATGACCTTTGAGTGAGGTGGGTACACAAACTCATCCTCCACAACTTGAGGAAAACTCCTTAATCTATGATTGTTGATAGAGGTATGGAACTTCACAACAAGGCATGATGCTGTACACAGTGAGGCAACTCATACGGAGACTGGTCCAAACTAAGATGCGATATAAGGACAGATGTTCCAGCTAAAAATAGTCCATTTGTAATGAACTTACCGTATCTGTGACCCATTATTCCAGCGAAGATGTTTGCGTTAATTTAGATAAATTTGCTATTGGAGACAAACTGGAGACAGATCCTCTTCAGTTACACCTATTTTTAATGGTTGACCCTAGTATGGCTAATTTGGTTTTAAATCTGATTATTGTTAGAGGTAGGGAATATGAAAAATTAGGGCTCATATGATAATATGACTGAGAGATCGCCTCTTACTTTGTGACCTAGTCCAATACACAACTTGTTAGTGCCATTACTAACAAGATGTTAAGAAAGACCGTAATATTCTAAAACAAGTACAACACTGAATTTTCCTAAAACTAGAATTACAAGGTTCATTAAGGTGGCCCCAAAGGTGTGTAAATAACAAAGGTTTGTAAATACAAATAAGATGCAATATGCAAATGAGCTCATTAATATTTATGAATATGCAAATAAATTGACACAAAACTATACAGCACATCAGCCCACCATATACTATCACAATACCAAGTTTTCAGTTGATCGGTGTCTGCATTTAAGCCGCAGAGTGGATTAATGAAAATGTAAGCAAAATATGCCAATAAGCTCATTAATATTCATGAATATCAAAAAATAGAACCTTGTCCACATTACCATATCAAGAAGATGGCCAGGGTTCAACGAGAGTTTTGCTTTTAATACCGGGTACGTTCCAGGGGTGTGATTGAGGATTTCAAAAAAATCCTGAAACTACTTGGTAGTATCATGATACAGACAAATTGCGGCGTAGGGGGAGGTTTTAAGGAAGGGGTATGAACGTTTGGACAGTATTTATTTTGGAAAAAAATCCATATCTTCAATATAAAAGGTCAAAATTTTCAATTGATCGTCGGCTTTTCCTCCCAGCTACATACACTTTAAAAATATATTATTAGATTTATAAAATTTATTTCGAGGAATATCAAATTTTAATAATTTGTCATAAAATTTCATTATATCGTGAATTTCAAAAAATGAAAATTATTTGATATCAGAAAGACATGCTTCGTATTAAGAATGCAATTCGATACGTCTGAGGTACTCTCATGTCCCACAAAAAATACTGTCGAAACGCCATAAACGCTCATTCTAGGTCCCTTTAAGCTAAGAGCTATTTTGGGCATGGATTTCATAAAATATACACATCGCATTCATGATGCACCAAATTGCCATTAATTAAAAAAAACAAAAACAAAAACTCACATCCCTGCTCTTTGTATAGCATTTTAAAATATTTGAAATACCAGAAACAATAAAACCAAGTTCTGTAATCATATGTCAGTTTCAATCTGGGGGCGCTTTACAAATCATCCCTCCCCTGGAAAGACCCGTTTTTTGGACCACGCAGCCAGGAAGACCCCTAAATTATACCCATTTAAGGAGGCTGTGTACTAAGAGACATGCATGTAGTAAAAGTGCAATAACTTTGTAATTATTCGCAGCAAGACATATAAAAGTATACATTTTTATGAAGGCAAGACATCAATAAATCTTAATATAAATTATACAGATTTGGGGTAAAAAACAACAATTATGGCCATGTGTTTTGAACTCGCCACCCTTAGCGTTACATCACAAATATTATGAATTTTTACACCAATCAAGTTTCAAATTAGAATATCTCCACAACTATCAACCCTAAACTAGCAAAAGTATACATTTTTGGAAAGCTGAAGGCAAAAGCAATTTAAATATACACATTTCAACTCATTGTACAGGGTGACCTTGAAGTTATACAGGGTGGAATTAAAAAAATCCAAATAAAAAATGGGTCACTTAATGCATTGCTTATTACTAACTTGCAGTTATAAACTGAAAGTAAACAGCATTGATTTGGTTAGATGTTAGGGGGAGCCTACTGACTTTGGAAGAAAAAAAATCACAGCTGTTTGGTAATCTCGGAATACAGGGTGTCCCAAATATGTTCAAATTTTTTACAATTCAACATATTTTGAACTGAAACATTTTACCCCTAACCCATACAAAAAAGGTAAGTCCATATAATTCCTCATCAAATTTCCTCTCAGAAAATGTAAACTTTGACTATGATAGGATAAGTAATTAAAAATTTAGGGCAACTTTTAGATTTTGAAGACATCCGCATTGCTTACTACAGTGTTTAATATGAAAACAGGTAGTTTTGCACATATAAAAGTTTGCATTTCATAGACTAAACCAATCATAAAGTGTTCAAAATGATTAAAAACAATTAGCAGAATTAATAATCTTTCAAAAGAGCTCTTAACCATGTCTGTAGCCCATATGGATGCAAAGATATGATCAGTTGATTCAACACGCACACACAAAATCTTTATTTCCCATAGACTTTACACATACCGCCACCGCCTCATCCCCCACCTCGGTCATTCTGAACTCAAATAACTCTAACTCCACTATCTTAGCTGATAAACAATTCTCCTTTGGAGGTCTGTTAGGGCACACATTTAGCTACAACATGACACCAAACACACTTCAATACCTTTTGTTTAAGCAGAGATATAACAATTTGAACGAGTCTCGATTTGGAAAAGCGTAACAAAACCACCATTTTTGGGTGGCGAGTTCAAAATGCGTGGCCTTATGAAGAAAATCACAAAAAGTGAGTTTTTGGCAATATTTGTTAGGTACATCATAACAAAAAAACACTCTTTCCAAAATTTTTATTTTGTTTTTAGTTCAATCTTGACTCTTGAGGCTCCATTCCAAAAACGTTTTTTTTATTTTTTTGATATTGGCCTTATTTTTTGAGATATTGACCATATAAGGCATCAAATTGAACTTTTTAAAATTCACAAACGCCTATTTGCACAAAATGATGCCTAAAATCGGAAATAGACAAAATATAAAAAAATGAGAAAACCATTTCTTGAGTCGATCATGCTTTTTACGATGATCATATCTGCTTACCTATAGATGCTGTGTTTATTGAGTTATCGTGTACCTAAATCGTCATTTTAGAAAAAAATGAACATTGAAATAATGGCCGGTGAAGTTTAAAGTGGTCACATCGAATCTCACAGGAGAATGTGGCAGTTTTCGTTTTTGTACCTTATATTACGTGAACATCGGGTAAATCCACAGCCCCTTGAGAAGTTTGAGCGAAATCCATTCATAACTTGATATTTAAATCGGGGAAAAAAAATGAAAAAACCCACATTTTATCAGCTATAAAACGGAGCCATTTGACCACTAGGTTTTTGTGAACTCAGTGCTTCCGCGGTGTTTCCATAAGATGTGCAGCGTATGCAGATAACGTCAGCGTATTTGTGCGTTAACAAATTGCGCGATACATAACGGCAACGCGATGCGATGTTATGTGCGTGTACCCTGCTGGTACAACAAAGATTTTCTTTCCTTTTCAATTTCAAACACGAGTGGAATAGTGAAATAAAATCCTTTAAATATTGCAGTTGGAGTTTACAAACCTGGATTTTCAGTCCTTGTATTTATAAAAATCATAACAAAGTACAAACATATCAAAAAAACTCAATTTTGCGAAAGAAACAATGTCTAGAGTACACAGCTGCCTTAAATAGAGTGCTTGAAAGAAACTTGATTTTGCTCATTTCAGCTTTAAAAGACCCCTAAATTGCTCATTCCTCACATTTCGGTGTATCTCAGGCAATTTTCAATCGGAAAGCCAAGAAAGATCATTGATTTTGACTGTTGGCAGCTCCGAAAGACCCCTTTTACAGGTACACCACCACCTCAAAATTCAATACCTTACCTTAAAACCTGTTGATTTATTAACTTTGGGCTTGTACATGTATGTAAGTGACCAAAGTTTTTACTCAAATTTTGCCCTCCCAATTTGTCAATTAGTCGAGAAGGCTCAACACTAAATCACTACGCTTTTTATGTAACAATAAAATTTGGCTAATGTAGTCAGTAGTGAATACATTGTATATGAGATTGTAGCGAGCATATATATCTACAGACAAAAGCAATGCTCTGTGGCAGATTAGGGCAACTTCTGACTGAGTGGTGATTTTAGGTGGTATACTTTTTGCTCTTACTTTTTGCACCGCGAAATAGCGAAAAAATTCAATGGTCATCGATATATGCCGACCAAAGTTTTGGAATCTACAGAAACAGAGCTATAATTTGACACCAAATTTATTTTGCCAAGTATTGCAAAGATGCCACATATAGGAGACTGAATTAGTGTTGCTGTTGCGCCCCCTCGACTTGCTGCGTTGGTACCAAATAGTCAACTACCGTATTCATTACAAAGTTATTTTGGGTGGGCGTTTATTTTTTACCTGGTTTACCTAATATTTTTTGTAAGGGTTGTTTTTATAGAGACAAATTTCCCTATGTTATAATAGGGTCCTGAGACGTTCTAGTAGCTTTTCTGATACAGTAAATTGCAAGTTTACACAGGACATCAATCCTCAAGTATCCACACTGTCAACGTCTATCACAGTCGCTTCAACATTAATGGTACCCTTTAGCAAATTGAAAATACCCTGGGTGGGCGCTTATTGGGGTGTGGGCGCTTATTGGAATGAATACGGTACTGCAAAAACTGAAGTGGTGCAACCCTTACTAATCCCTACTCAATCAAAATCAAGAACCCCCTCACACATGGTTTTATCACATCATCTCAGCCATGTTCCAAAACTTAAAATTCTAAAATGTTCTAGAAACTTTACAAAGAAACCACAAAAAACACCACCAACATGCTTAATCACAAAAACAATAACAACAACAATGTCATGCTCAACAAAACATAAATTTAGTAAACTCATACGGTACTTGTCCATCTCTCTGAGGTTTTAGAAAATCAGTAGATCAACTCACCATTGCAGGATTTCCTTTTCATTAACTGTAAACAAAACAAATAATCAAGTGGTTAGTAAATTATATAAAATATAAAATCTTAATGAGGATAAATTGGATCCAAAGTAAGGCAGTTTTTCTTTTTAAAAATCACAAAATTTGGCCAAAAAAAAAAGATTTTTGATGAAATTTCATTTTAAACATAATATTTTTTAACTATAACATAGCTCAAATTAAAAAAAATGTTGAGTTCTTTCATCTGATACATGTACCAAATGTGTCACTGTGGCATAGTTTTGAAGATCTAAGCGTTTTTCAATTTTGTTTTCAAAAATTTATTCCACACTTTCGTGTGGATACTGTGGAATTGCCCAGTAGTAGACTAGCCTCACTAGGCCTATCAAATTAAGTAATTCTTGGCCAAACTGGAACACTGTGAACGCTAGTGGCTCGCGATAAACACACGCATAAATATAGCTGCGGTACAGAAGAAAGTATACACGCGCTTTACACTGCGTACACGCTTAGTACACTACATGGACGCAACGCGCATGTTCCAGCATTGTCCAGTTTGGCTCCCGGTTTGGCTAGTTCACCACGTAAACTTGTATGGCTCAAAATTCGGACCGCTTCGCCATTAAGTTTACTGCTGTGTTTTGAAATTTGTTGGCGTTTTAATGATCCACCTTCAGTTATTTATAAAATCAAATTTTGTTGTAAAATAATTAAATGCCCGCTCTAGTCAAAACGAGTCAATAGTTGCTTGTAATAGTTCAAACTAAATAAAGAAAATAAAAGATAATTAATAATTAAAAGTCACCTCGTCCCTTTTTCAAAATCTTTAACAGGAAACTAATAATCAAGTGCGAAGGGCCTTACACAGAGATATTTCTTGCCAAAATTTGACCATTTCTAGGTAGCTTGGCCCTACTTTGTCTGCGTTAGGCCGAGTAAAAAAAAAAAAATGTTTCTCGTCCGCGCCTCCTCATTTTTTGAAGATTTTTCAAATTTCTTTTTATTTTGTAAACTTTCAGTTATAACTGGTTGAAAAAGATGTTTCAGAAGTTGAAACTGATTTTACGGCTTTGTAAATGCATAATACATCATTTAAGAAGAGTTTTGTGATCACTGGAGGGGTCTACCTCTCAAAACAATAAAATAAAAAGGGCTTCCTCCTTTTTTTCAGATATCAATCTGTATGTCGAATACCCAAAATATTGTGCCAAATATACAGGTATTTGGCCATGTGTTTTGAACTCGCCACCCAAAAGGGTGGTGGCGTTGCATTTTTCCAGATCCTTTTGCCAAAAATGTTTATAACTTGACAACCACATACATATACACTACAGACATAAGTGTGGTGTCAATTTAAAGCTGAAACTCCATACTGCATGCTGTGCGAAATTCATTAATGTGTGTTTTAGGGTATTGGAGATATGTCCATTTGTTTTGGACTATTCAGGTGGCGGTGGCTGAGGAAGCGGGCTGTACAAACCCTATGGAAGGCACAACATCATGAGCATTGCAGTTATATTTTTAATTGCTCTCATTTGCAAATTATAAGGCCCCTCTCCATGTAACTTGGACCCAAGTGTCCATAAGTAAAGAGGTATTAGATAAGCTGTGTTTTAGGTCAAAGGTGGGGTCAAAGGTCACGGGTCAAAGGTCATTTAAGGTCATTTTCCGAAACCGTAAGAAAATAGGTATATCGCTCATTCTACAAAATCCGGTGCCAATCCACTGTAAAAATTGAAAAAAATAAAGTTGTTCAAAAAGACCTGCTTTTTGTGTTTTTTAAGAGCAAATGTATCACTACTTTCAGATGTAAAAGATTGTCAACACCACTTGCATATTTTTCTTTCAGGACATCATGATGTTTTTTAACACTAAAACTCAATGTAATGTGAGCTACGTTACCGGCTACAAAATGGGTTGGTTTTACTTAATCCAAGGTCATAAAAAGCAAACGAAAGATCACTTGAGTGAAATGTAACACCGATTTCACCATTTCATAGAAGTTTTGAAGATGCATAAATGAGTGCGTAACGTAGCTCACAGTAACGTAGTTCACGGGTTTTTAATGTTTTTGATGTGATTTGCGAACGTTAGAATGTTATGTCGGTTAATTCTAATATAAATGGGATTCGATCACTGGTACCTATCACATATTATTAGGAAGTACTTGTTATACAAGTGCATACTATGGAATTCTGGTAACGTAGCTCACCAATCTTAACATGGTCGGTCGAAATTTCAATGTTTACAACATTTCTATGCCAAAATGCTACAGCATCACGATTTTTACTGTTATTTTTAAAACCTATGAGTGTTTCCTTTCAAAACCGTAAACTACGTTGATACCTCTGTTTTACGTCTTTCCAATAACGTGTGTTAAAAAGTGGTAACGTAGCTCACAGCGTTTTAAGTGGAAAGTGCAATTTATTTTAGAATTACACAAAGACGTTTTAATCACTAAAAATAATGTTGATATGCAATATGATGACGCCTTTATCTAATTAAAAACAACAAATATGTAAAGATATCGCATTTATTCAAAGAAAATATTAAGGATCAGATTTGACACTTGAGCAGTGGAAACGCAATTTTAGCGATTTTCGAGCCTTTGCAAGGGTTAATCAGGCTGAAGAAAGCATTTAAAGTATGGACAACTATATATGTCCGTGTAGATCTCGTTTAGTTCTACCAGAAAAACAACATATTTGATGCCCTAAATGCTCGACAAAGTATTTGTGGACCAAAGAATGGAAAAAGGGCTATTGGCACCGGATTTTGTAGAATGAGCGATATACCCCACCTCCATACAAGTATACATTTTCTGAAGGGAAATTTCATGGGGAGTTCAAATATGATGAGCAATTAAAGATAGGGGCAGAGGTTAAAAAAATATGTCTTGAAAGATAAAAATGAAAAAGTTAAATTTTAGCTGACAATTTCAGTCTGGACAACTTAACAATACCCCCTACAATTTTTTAAATGGCATATTTGGATTGCTCATGCAACTTCCCTTCAGGAAACGTATAGTTTGCATGGGGTGGAGTGTATATTTAAAATATTATGTCAATTTCAACCTCGGAAGGCGTTTACAAATAAACTCAAAAAGGCTGCGCAACGCAAAATGGGGCGAGTTCAAGACACATGGCCATTTAGCATCGTTTTCCAATAAAAAATAGAAATTAAAAAGCCCTCATCCTACTAATTTTTAAAAACCAGGACGAGAAACATGTTTTTATTTTTACTTGGCCTTATATGAAAAAGGACAGTCTTAAGTACACCCATCGTATGTGCGAGTTACGGCTTTTACCAATTGGACAAGGCCTTGGTTTATACCGGCTCCATACTTTCGGTAAGTAAATGTGCAACGCTTTTGATGTTTTGGGAGACTGGGAGGGTTCAGAACAAAAAAATGATGGAGCAATATTCCTTCACCACACTGCCGTACGGCAATACCTTATACGATGGACAAATAGTATCAGTTTGTGAATGAGGACATCGTATTAAGTTCCTTGTACTAAGTTTGGCCAAGAATTACTTAATTTGATTACAGGCAAAAAGCGCAATTTTTTGCAGCAGTGCTGCATTAATTCTGAATTGGCTGGGTGTTACTATACTGAAATTTTCGAATGTGAAAGGCATTTTGTACCACTGAAGTTTTTCAGTACACATCGATAGCTTTATTAATATAAAGATTGACTTTTGTAGAATTTGCGTTGTGCATCCCTTGATTTTATATGCGATTTCATTGAAAGAAGTGTTTTTAATGCAATGATTTTCAACAACACACTCAACCTGGGCTCCTTGCATGAGGAATATTAGCTACAAGCATTAGCTGAGCATGCGTCCTGTCAATTTCTACTCTCACACCCCTGATTTAGCATAGGGATCAAGGGTAGCGCTAAGTTGCTTTTTGGGGTCCCGGACCCACCAAAATAGAGTTGGGACCCCCTGTTTTTAAATTTTCTGCAAGTTCAGGGTCCCTGCAGACCCCAGTTTTTCAATCTAGCGCTATTGCAGATATACTATTTATGCTGCATTTGTGCAACTCGGGACTCGCTAAACTCTACTCCGGACCCCCTACTTTTTGATTGTTTGCAAGTTCGGGGGTCCCTGCGGACACTCGAGTGATTAGTTCTAGCGCTACCCCTGATAGGGATTGGGCTCGTTTGCATATGCATGAGTTCGTTGAGTTGGTCGTAGCGTCCTTGGAGATAGTACATTTCTAGTAAAATGGTATAGATGAGTTTATAGTCAAAATGCGTGATGTATTTTAGCAGTTTAAACGTAGGCCTATGTTTTTGTAAATGTGCATAATTTCCAATCACGTCGCAGATGGCAACTATCACAGCACAAGTAATAATTTATCCTAGTGTATTCCCCGGTAGAATACCTTGCATATGCCATAGACAAATTTTGATAACTTGGTTGGTAGACAGAGATGACGTCAGTGGTACTGATTTTGGTTTAGATCTGAAACCATATTATAGGCCTACCTCAGGTTTAGATTGAGAAAGTATAGGCCTACATATCAAGTAATTATCTGGTGGGAATTGTTTTATTGTTGTATTAATTGTGCTATACTGAACCCGACAACCACATTTGAAGAAAATAATTATAACTATGATTAATTTTATCATGGGCTATATTTTTGCCAGCGGAGGAATATGGATTTAGCCTGGGGAGTTAGCTTTCAAAAACTGTATCACGTGTCATTACATGTGGATGGGATGGGTGAAGGTTACCAAAGTATGGTGTGTTACCATTACAACAACAACTTACTTATTTACATAGTACATCCAATCACAGCGTGCTGATCTGTCTAAAGTAATAAACAAAGGTTGTTCAGTCGCACAGTAACAGTGCATGCACGTCATTAGCAGTGATGCCAACGCCGCGCCTTAGGCGCACAATTGGGCTACTTGGCGATCACTTGCCGCTACTCAAAAAAGCATGCCGCTACTTGTCTAAAATTGGGCTACTTTTGCCAGTCTCAGGCCGCGGCACTAATTTGATGTATTTTCCTTTCAATTTAGCCGATTTATAAAGGTTTTGAGTCTTTGAAGCTCAAAATTGAAATTAGAATGGGTTTTGTGACCATTTATTGATCGGTAAGTAACTTCCCAGTAAGTACCGGAAGTTTCAAAGTCAAGTGCTTTTCCGCCCAATTGGGTGTTTTGCGTTCTAAATTCGGGTGAATGCGCCCAGATATCCGGTATGGGGCGCTTTTTTGGACGCTTAAAAAATTGGGCTACTTTAGAATCCTTTACCGCGGCCTGGCGAGTCAATGCGCCGCGCCTTGACGCTGAAAAGTTTTGGCAACACTGGTCATTAGAGGCACTGTAGTTTAATATGGATATGCAAACGAGATGGCCGGTGACCGTGACTCAACTGTAAATGATTACTCTTCGGGACACCTTGACGGATTTTCCCGCAATTGACACACCGTGCTGTAAGCATGGTAAAGTGAACCTGTAAAATGTACCAAATGCAGTTTTTGATATTGCGGTAGGCCTACATGTCAGCTATTTTTATGCAATTTTCGGCCGTTGTTTCGGCCTACAGTTTGTTTAGGACTTCTTTGTTGTGGACCATACTATTTTGTTTTTACGAAAGTGATAATTTCTCCATCATTTTGTTTCAAGTTGCTTTATTTATTACTAAATAGCCTATTCGGTCTGGGTATTAAATTGATAGGCCTAATGGCGCAGTGTAAAGGACCATGCGGTTATAAGTTGAGACTCCCAAAAGACTGACGGCGTGACATTTTTCTTGAACAAATGAAATGATAATGATATTTTCAAAATGAATACTTACACCCCTCATAGGGGTCTATGTAAAACAGTCAATTAACAGAATTGCAAGTGTAGTCTAAAAGTGACAAAGAGATATTGTATTCTCTGGTTTGGAATGAGTATTTATGACTGAAAGCAGTTTAAGCAGCTAATTAGCACTAATTAAACCTTTTGAATAAATAATTAGGTCTGTTAATGAAGTAAATTTTGATCACCCTGTATACATAGAAGCAAACATCGCACCCAAAATAAAGTATATTTCTGGTTGGCTTTTTCAATTCAAGCTCTGTTTGATTTTGTGGTCCTCAGATTGAGAAAATATTCCTGAAAAGAAAAATATACCACATGTTCCTTAAAAAGTTCATTTTTACACACTGTAGGCCCTATATCGTCTAGTACACCCTGAATATTGATTTATAATTTTGGTCAGTTTAATCTCTGTTCTTAATGCTTTCCAGAAATAGGCCTACCTGTAATTGGTTCATAAAATGATATAACTATTCATCGCAAAATTGAAAACAATGGCCATACCCGATGTCAGTCAATGGTATATCCAAACCACAATATGAACCTGAAGACTCGTCATCAGACTTAGACACTATCCATGCTATCAATGAGGAATTGCTATTACCCCATACCACAGTATTATGTTTATAATCATTCCTAGGCCTTATTAAAGGCTCAAATGCATACAACTTTTAAACTCATTTATGTTAAGTACAAACTTGAGAATAATTATGTTCTTCATTTTAAGTAAATGTCATCATATGTTATTAAGTATACCAAGAAATGAACTAAGTACTCAGCATATAAATTAATTTGTGCCCTCATTGTGGGTTTTAAGACAAAATAAAATAAAGGAAACAAACATCATTCTCCTTTTTTACAGTGTCGTTTCTAAAAGCTCATTTTTAAGCCAAAGGTCCTCTCAGTGAATGTGAAATCCAACATTTTTTCTTCATTCACTGCGCCGTCTTTTTTAAAGACATTTCTTGTTTGAAGTAAAAAGCTAGTAACCTCTCCTCTCCTCTCCTGGGTTATTTCTCGCCTCATGTGCCGGTCACATTTCGCTTAACTTTCATACTTATTGTTTATTTGTTCTTCATAATGTGCAATTAACTAACACCCACCCGAACTTTCCATTCAATGGGAGCAAGTAAGTACTGCACTGCACATTAGTATGTACTGTGACTGTGTTTTGTATGTGATGCACATTTATCGAATCTGCTGTACTCACAATGTGTTTTCTCCAATAGTTCCTCCAATACGTCTTGTCGTAGTTTACTGTTCTTTTTCCCCATTGAATTACAGATATTTAGCTCATGAAGATAACAGGTTCTTACAATAAATCCACGCAAACAATTTGTTTGTAATAGTGAGATTCCAGAATACGGGCAGACAAGTTTTATCGATCACTCTCCTGCTTCACTGCATGTTGTTTACTTGTTTATGTGCAACCCCATCACTGCCCCTATAACTTGTACAATGTAGTGAGTGCGCGTTACTAATTGATTGACAAAAAATGAAGTCCAAAACAATTTAATAAAAGTACCTGTGAATAAAATAATAAATCCATCAGATTAAAGTTATGAATCATATTTGCAGAAAACTCATAATTATGAGGCATTTTCTTTTATAATTATTTTTTAAAATAAATTAAGATCTTTGGAAAAAACTTTTTGTGCGTAGGAATATTTTTGGTATCCAGTGTTTTTAATTTGTAATTTTAAATCCTAAAATCATTAGTACCTGTTCATCACCTGTGGTGACAATAGCAGACGTGTGGATTGCATCATGACGACTCAAACTAGGCCTATTTCCCCTGGGACTATTTCGTCGTTATTTACATTATAAAAGTATGGGTATTAGGCCCCGGGATTAAGTCTACTTTGATTATGATTTAAGACTGGTCTGCTGTAGGCCTATAAATCAAATAAGTGTTGGCAGACTTCAAAAAATGATTTTTCTTCAAACTTTGTGCATGGATGCACCTTGGGTCAAAGTCAACAGGAATGACATTCATGTCGCCTCTGCACCTTTGGTTGCCATGGCAACCGCCAAAATGTAAATTTGCCCAATTTTTAGCATTTTCAGCATTTTCACATGTAACAAAATGTAGAAATATCAGGTCAGATTTCAGGATGAAGGAAATCATGTTCAGTACCCTTCTTTTATACAGTGAATAAGACATCCTTCCTCTCTATTAAAATCATGTAAACACAAACAAATCACTTTCAGAAGTGAGTGAAACCATTATGTAAAATAGGGGTGTTTTTCATTATTTTCGGCCATGCCAAAACTTGTGTTGGGAAAATTGATGTAAACCCCAAAGTAACACTTTTCTCACAATTATCTGCTCTGAGTAAGTAGATAAGATGTTGGTCTAGTAATACCATGAAAAAAAAGTTTTGGTAAATTTCAAACGTGGGAGCAGTGTTGCCAGGAAAATTGCACAATTTTCAGTTTTTTAATTGAATATACCGTATTATGAAAAATAAGGGCTTTTATCCACCTAGGGGATGATGATGCATTTTTATGATATTAGTATGAAGATATTACCAACTGTAGTGCATGAGTATCGAGTATTTCTGCCTAAGTGTTGCCAGAAACCTCACTTTTTTGACGTTTGAGATTTTATTGACAATGGAAAATGCTGATTTTAACAGACAACTCTCTTGTTAATTTTATGCAACAATCTAGTATTGTTATTTGGAGTAAGTGCATGGTGTGACATGATTTGCATTGGTTTCAACACCAGTGTTGCCAGTAGCGTTGCCTTTTCAGGTGCTGTTATAAAGTAATTTTCATACGTGGGAGCAGTGTTGCCAGGAAAATTGCACAATTTTCAGGTTTTTAATTTAATATATATGAAAAATAAGGGCTTTTATCCACCTAGGGGATGATGATGCATTTTTATGATATTAGTATGAAGACATTACCAACTGTAGTGCATGAGTAGGGGAGACCGGGGATGGAAGTTACACGGGGAAGTTGTTACACCTCTCAGTGTGCCAAGCTGGAATAAGAGAGGGCAGGCTAACTGACATCCATATGTTGCCTAGACATCACTGGGGTATACTGCCAATCGCGAGCTTTCTCCGTTGTTCTACTAAAAAGTTAAGTCAAAAAACCTTTTTTTTCCTTACCCCACATGGTGTAACAACTTACCCGGTATGCGGGGTAAGTTGTTACAAAAAATTACCTTCATTAGTTAATTAGTAGTTAATCAGTTGTTTGATGTTTTCATGTTTTGTATACCCCAAATGTTAGTAAACATAATGGGCTAACCACAGACCCAAGATGGAGTGTTTGAGTTCTTTCATTGGAATTATATGGGGCAAAATGTAAATTTTGTAACGTCCATCCCCGGTCTCCCCTATCAAGTATTTCTGCCTAAATGTTGCCAGAAACCTCACTTTTTTGCCGTTTGAGATTTTATTTACAATGGAAAATGCTGATTTTAACAGACAACTCTCTTGTTAATTTTATGCAACAATCTAGTATTGTTATTTGGAGTAAGTGCATGGTGTGACATGATTTGCATTGGTTTCAACACCAGTGTTGCCAGTAGCGTTGCCTTTGCAGGTGCTGTTATAAAGTCATTTTCATACGTGGGAGCAGTGTTGCCAGGAAAAATTGCACAATTTTCAGGTTTTTAATTTAATATAGGCCTATTATGAAAAATAAGGCTTTTATCCACCTAGGGGATGATGATGCATTTTTATGATATTAGTATGAAGACATTACCAACTGGTAGTTCATGAGTATCAAGTATTTCTGCGTAAGTGTTGCCAGAAACCTCACTTTTTTGATGTTTGAGATTTTATTTACAATGGAAAATGCTGATTTTAACAGACAACTCTCTTGTTAATTGTATGCAACAATCTAGTATTGTTATTTGGAGTAAGTGCATGGTGTGACATGATTTGTATTGGTTTCAACACCAGTGTTGCCAGTAGCGTTGCCTTTTCAGGTGCTGTTATAAACTAATTTTTATACGTGGGAGCAGTGTTGCTAGGAAAAATTGCACAATTTTCAGGTTTTTAATTTAATATATTATGAAAAATAAGGCTTTTATCCACCTAGGGGATGATGATGCATTTTTATGATATTAGTATGAAGACATTAGCAACTGGTAGTTCATGAGTATAAAGTATTTCTGCCTAAATGTTGCCAGAAACCTCACTTTTTTGATGTTTGAGATTTAATTTACAATGGAAAATGCTGATTTTAACAGACAACTCTCTTGTTAATTTTATGCAACAATCTAGTATTGTTATTTGGAGCTACCTCCATGTTTGGAGTAAGTGCATGGTGTGACATGATTTGCATTGGTTTCAACACCAGTGTTGCCAGTAGCTTTGCCTTTTCAGATGCTGTTATAAAGTAATTTTCATACGTGGGAGCAGTGTTGCTAGGAAAATTGCATAATTTTCAGTTTTTTAATTTAAAATGTTATGAAAAAAAGGGCTTTTACCCACCTAGAGATGATGATGCATTTGTATGATATTAGTATGAAGACATTACCAACTGTAGTGCATGAGTATCAAGTATTTCTGCCTAAATGTTGCCAGAAACCTCACTTTTTTTACGTTTGAGATTTTATTTACAATGGAATATTTTGATTTTAACAGACAACTAACTCTCTTGTTAATTTTATGCAACACTCCAGTATTGTGATTTGGATTAAGTGCATGGTGTGACATGTTTCACATTGGTTTCAACACCAGTGTTGCCAGTAGCTTTGCCTTTTCAGGTGCTGTTATAAAGAAACAGCGAAACTAGTGTTGCTAGTAACATTGTCTATTCAATGAAGTATAGCGTGAAGTATAGCGGGTCCTGGACTGCTATTATTCACATGTCAACAACAGTATTGCTAGAAAACTCACTTTTGTATTATTGAGTTTAATTTACTGTTTAAATTAAGTGTAGTATACTTTACTTTGCTCGCTGTGATTTCAACACCAGTGTTGCTAGTAGGCCTAACCTTTTCAGTTTATTTGCGACGGCGAACCTGAAGAGTTCGAATTTCAACCAGCCTAATCATGAAGCTCCCGTGGTCAAGCGGTTAAGGCGTAGGTCTCGTAACCCTGAGGTCCTGGGTTCAATTCCCAGGCGGGATCATTTTTTCTTCTGGTCTCCTTTATTATTTGCGAAGGCGAACCTGATGAATAACAATGTTTATTTATATAATTCCCGTCGATCCTGCCACTGTTTTTCCGTGTAATATTTTTGAACTTGTAAAAACAAAGAGTCTGATCAAGCAAACTGTTTCAAAAAGTTAAGGACATATGCATATATACCTCAACATCGACACCTAAATGTCCGTATATCAAGAAAATTGAAAGCTTTGTGGAAGGTTGTTCCTGTTTAGTTACAAACAATGTTTTGAACAATTTCAAAACATGTGATGTTTTTAAGCACTATGTCTGTAAATGTCGGTTGGCAATCTTGTATCTTCAGTAATGTGAGTCATCAAATGAGATGAAAAAGGGTACACTGCTTCATCATATCTAGTGTATGAACTGCAACAGACATAGCTAACCATGTTACCTCTTTAAATTCTTCTGTAGCTTTCTCAATTGTTTCAAAATAACTGAAAATGTTACTAGCAACACAGGTGTTGAAATCACAGTGAGCAAAGTAAGGTATACTACACTTAATTTAAATAGTCAATTTAACCTCAATAATAGAAAAGTGAGTTTTCTGGCAATACTGTTGTTGACATGTTAATAATAGCAGACCAGGACCCGCTTTACTTCACGATTTAAAAAAAATTGAGTATACTATGTATACCAGTGCTGTTAACTTCCTTTTCTGTAAGTTTGTCAGTAAGAGTGTCATTATCCTGTAAACTGACTTGAATAGACAATGTTACTAGTATTATGACTCAGATTTGATGTGAAGATCCACTAACCAGTTATCTGATTACTAGAAATTAAACCAAATACATGGCTAGTAGATCTTCCATCTGAGACGGGGAAAGACTCAACAGAAACAAACGGAGAGCAAAATATAACTTCACAAATAAACTTTAATTTCTCATCAACAAAGTGATCACAATAATATAATAGATGAGCGAAATATTCTTAGTTCATCCTCCGGCTATGGCTGGCTGACAACTGCCCCGAATAATAGTCCGGGGTAATTGAGGAGAGAACGCCGCGGAGCGATATATATTTAAATTAGCTATGGCAAGCAAATAGCGTCATAACACTAGCAACACTGGTTTCGCTGTTTCTTTATAACAGCACCTGAAAAGGCAAAGCTACTGGCAACACTGGTGTTGAAACCAATGCAAATCATGTCACACCATGCACTTAATCCAAATCACAATACTGGAGTGTTGCATAAAATTAACAAGAGAGTTGCCTGTTAAAATCAGTATTTTCCATCATCAATAAAATCTCAAACGTCAAAAAAGTGAGGTTTCTGGCAACACTAAGGCAGAAATACTTGATACTCATGCACTACAGTTGGTCATGTCTTCATACTAATATCATCAAAATGCATCATCATCCCTAGGTGGATAAAAGCCTTATTTTCATAATATATTAAATTAAAAACCTGACAATTTTGCAATTTTCCTGGCAACACTGCTCCCACGTATGAAAATTACTTTATAACAGCACCTGAAAAGGCAACGCTACTGGCAACACTGGTGTTGAAACCAATGCAAATCATGTCACACCATGCACCAAATAACAATACTGGAGTGTTGCATAAAATTAACAGGAGAGTTGTCTGTTAAAATCAGCATTTTCCATTGTAGGCCTAAATAAAATCTCAAACGTCAAAAAAGTGAGCTTTCTGGCAACACTTAGGCAGAAATACTTGATACTCATGCACTACAGTTGGTAATGTCTTCATACTAATATCATAAAATGCATCATCATCCCCTAGGTGGATAAAAGCCCTATTTTTCATAATATATTAAATTAAAAAACTGAAAATTGTGCAATTTTCCTGGCAACACTGCTCCCACGTTTGAAATTTACCAAAACTTTTTTTTCATGATATTACTAGACCAACATCTTATCTACCTACCCTGAACAGATTATTGTGAGAAAAGTGTTACTTTGGGGGTTACATTAATTTTCCCAACACAAGTTTTGGCATGGCCGAAAATAATGAAAAACACCCCTATTTTACATAATGGTTTCACCCACTTCTGAAAGTGATTTGTTTGTGTTGACATAATTTTAATAGAGAAGAAGGATGTCTTATTTACTGTATAAAAGAAGGGTACTGAACATTATTTCCTTCATCCTGAAATCTGACCTGATATTTCTACATTTTGCTACATGGGAAAATGCTGAAAATGCTGAAAATTGGGCAAATTGACATTTTCGCTGTTGCCATGGCAACCAAGGGTTTAGAGGCGATATGACTGTCACTCCTGTAGACTCTGACCCAAGGTGCATCCACACACAAAGTATTAAGAAAAATCATTTTTTGAAGTCTGCCAACATTTTTTGAAAATATCTGATTTTTACTGCATAGTGTTCTTAAATATCCCTGTTTTAGGGCTCTTGGGTGATCAAGGTGAGAACTCTGAGTGTGAAATTTCATGAAAAATCGTTTGCTCAGGCCTACCCAAAAAAATTTAATATCGAGAAAAACCTACTTCATCATGCATGCATGGTGCCCTCATCAATAGATAAGGCCTATAGATAAGGCCTAGGGCCTATGTAGTTTCCTGTCACCCGCCCTTTTTCAATTTGACCAAAACTTTCAAAATTGAGATGGAAATAATCAAAATTGAAACTCAAAATGTCTGACATCCCCTGCTGATCACAATCAGCAGTTTTTCTTAGTTGTAGTGGTAGAGGGTGTGGTAAATAGGCCTAAATGGAAATTTAAGGATTACCTCGTGTTTCTAGTGATTACAAAAACTTTCCAAATTTCTTTTCATTTTAATAAATTCAAATCTTTTCCCAATCTGTTGCAAAATGTCTGTAATGATGATCTAAGCATTAATAGGCCTACCTGTTTTGAGATGGTCTTTCATCAACAATAAAAAAATATAGGCCTAGGTAATATAGGCCTAATACTTGATTGGTCCCCTATGATCACAATACTTTAGGATTTATTTTAAACCCTTGAAATTTAGAGTGTACATTTTTTCTTAGACCTATATCGCTTTAAAAGTTGAGAGAAAATGATGTAAAACGTTACTTCCAGAGTAGAAAGATGCAATGAATCAGGGTTATATTCTAAATGCTATCTTCAGTAGATATAACGAACAAAAATCCTAAAACGCGTACGGCCACTCTGCGTGATTTAAACAAAATCGTCATTCGGCGCACAATCCAAAAAAAAAGGGAGGAAAAAGAGGTAAAAATAGAGAAACAGGCAGATGCGGAAAGTGATGAATATGTAATGTCGCTTTGAACTTTCTGATCGGGACTGATGTATTAGAAAGAAAAAATTCGCCGCTAAAAAAAAAAAAAAAAATTTAGAGAAACAAATGTAAAACGTTACTTCTAGAGTAGAAAGATGCAATGACTAGGGATGAGATTCTGAATGCTATCTTCAGAAGATAGGCCCTGTATAGAGAAAAAAAATCAACGCACGGCTACTCTGCGCGATTAAAAAAAATCGGCATTCGGCCTAATGCCACGCGATTTTTTAAAAATCATTTTATATCTGTAGGCCTAAGATTTAATTTTAAATCTAATACTTGATTGGTCCCCTATGATCACAATACTTTAGGATTTATTTTAAACCCTTGAAATTTAGAGTGTACGTTTGTTCTTAGACCTATATCGCTTTAAATTGAGAGAAAATGATGTAAAACGTTACTTCCAGAGTAGAAAGATGCAATGAATCAGGGTTAGATTCTAAATGCTATCTTCAGTAGATATAACGAACAAAAACCCTAAAACGCGTAAGGCCACTCTGCGTGATTTAAACAAAAGCGTCATTCGGCGCACAATCCAAAAAAGGAGGAAAAAGAGGTAAAAATAGAGAAACAGGCCAGGCAGATGCGGAAAGTGATGAATATGTAATGTCGCTTTGAACTTTCTGATCGGGACTGATGTATTAGAAAGAAAAAATTCGCCGCTACATGATGAAGTAAAAATTTAGAGAAACAAATGTAAATCGTTACTTCTAGAGTAGAAAGATGCAATGACTAGGGATGAGATTCTGAATGCTATCTTCAGAAGATAGGCCCTGTATAGCAAAAAAAATCAACGCACGGCTACTCTGCGCGATTAAAAAAATCGGCATTTGGCCTAATGCCACGCTATTAAAAAGAAATTTTAAATCTAATACTTGATTGGTCCCCTATGATCACAATACTTTAGGATTTATTTTAAACCCTTGAAATTTAGAGTGTACATTTTTTCTTAGACCTATATCGCTTTAAATTGAGAGAAAATGATGTAAAACGTTACTTCCAGAGTAGAAAGATGCAATGAATCAGGGTTAGATTCTAAATGCTATCTTCAGTAGATATAACGAACAAAAATCCTAAAACGCGTACGGCCACTCTGCATGATTTAAACAAAATCGTCATTCGGCGCACAATCCAAAAAAGGGAGGAAAAAGAGGTAAAAATAGAGAAACAGGCAGATGCGGAAAGTGATGAATATGTAATGTCGCTTTGAACTTTCTGATCGGGACTGATGTATTAGAAAGAAAAAAATCGCCGCTACATGATGAAGTAAAAATGTAGAGAAACATATGTAAAACGTTACTTCTTGAGTAGAAAGATGCAATGACTAGGGATGAGATTCTGAATGTTATCTTCAGAAGATAGGCCCTGTATAGCGAAAAAAATCAACGCACGGCTACTCTGCGCGATTAAAAAAATCGGCATTCGGCCTAATGCCACTCTATTAAAAAGAAAAAAAAGGGGGAGAGGAAGAGGTAAAAATAGATTTTTTTAAAAATCACTTTATATCTGTAGGCCTAAGATTCAATTTTAAATCTAATACTTGATTGGTCCCCTATGATCACAATACTTAAGGATTTATTTTAAACCCTTGAAATTTAGAGTGTACATTTTTTCTTAGACCTACATCGCTTTAAATTGAGAGAAAATGATGTAAAACGTTACTTCCAGAGTAGAAAGATGCAATGAATCAGGGTTAGATTCTACATGCTATCTTCAGTAGATATAACGAACAAAAATCCTAAAACGCGTACGGCCACTCTGCGTGATTTAAACAAAATCGTCATTCGGCGCACAATCCAAAAAAAGGGAGGAAAAAGAGGTAAAAATAGAGAAACAGGCAGATGCGGAAAGTGATGAATATGTAATGTCGCTTTGAACTTTCTGATCGGGACTGATGTATTAGAAAGAAAAAATTCGCCGCTACATGATGAAGCAAAAATTTAGAGAAATAAATGTAAAATGTTACTTCTAGTGTAGAAAGATGCAATGACTAGGAATGAGATTCTGAATGCTATCTTCAGAAGATAGGCTCTGTATAGCGAAAAACATCAACGCACGGCTACTATGCGCGATTAAAAAAATCGGCATTCGGCCTAATGCCACGCTATTAAAAAGAAAAAAAAAGGAGGAGAGGAAGAGGTAAAAATAGATTTTTAAAAATAATTTTAAATCTGAAGGCCTAAGATTTAATTTTAAATCTAGGCCCTAATACTTGATTGGTCCCCTATGATCACAATACTTTAGGATTTATTTTAAACCCTTGAAATTTAGAGTGTACATTTTTTCTTAGACCTAAATCGCTTTAAATTGAGAGAAAATGATGTAAAACGTTACTTCCAGAGTAGAAAGATGCAATGAATCAGGGTTAGATTCTAAATGCTATCTTCAGTAGATATAACGAACAAAAATCCTAAAACGCGTACGGCCACTCTGCGTGATTTAAACAAAATCGTCATTCGGCGCACAATCCAAAAAAGGGAGGAAAAAGAGGTAAAAATAGAGAAACAGGCAGATGCGGAAAGTGATGAATATGTAATGTCGCTTTGAACTTTCTGATCGGGACTGATGTATTAGAAAGAAAAATTCGCCGCTACATGATGAAGTAAAAATTTAGAGAAACAAATGTAAAACGTTACTTCTAGAGTAGAAAGATACAATGACTAGGGATGAGATTCTGAATGCTATCTTCAGAAGATAGGCCCTGTATAGCGAAAAAAATCAACGTACGGCTACTCTGCGCGATTAAAAAAATCGGCATTTGGCCTAATGCCACGCTATTAAAAATATAAAAAAGGGGGGAGAGGAAGAGGTAAAAATAGATTTTTTTAAAAATCATTTTATATCTGTAGGCCTAAGATTTAATTTTAAATGTAACACTTGATTGGTCCCCTATGATCACAATACTTAAGGATTTATTTTAAACCCTTGAAATTTAGAGTGTACATTTTTTCTTAGACCTATATCGCTTTAAATTGAGAGAAAATGATGTAAAACGTTACTTCCAGAGTAGAAAGATGCAATGAATCAGGGTTAGATTCTAAATGCTATCTTCAGTAGATATAACGAACAAAAATCCTAAAACGCGTACGGCCACTCTGCGTGATTTAAACAAAATCGTCATTCGGCGCACAATCCAAAAAAGGGAGGAAAAAGAGGTAAAAATAGAGAAACAGGCAGATGCGGAAAGTGATGAATATGTAATGTCGCTTTGAACTTTCTGATCGGGACTGATGTATCAGAAAGAAAAGATTCGCCGCTACATGATGAAGCAAAAATTTAGAGAAACAAATGTAAAACGTTACTTCTAGTGTAGAAAGATGCAATGACTAGGGATGAGATTCTGAATGCTATCTTCAGAAGATAGGCTCTGTATAGCGAAAAAAATCAACGCACGGCTACTCTGCGCGATTAAAAAAAGTCGGCATTCGGCCTAATGCCACGCTATTAAAAAAAAAAAAAAAAAGGAGGAGAGGAAGAGGTAAAAATAGATTTTTTTTAAAATAATTTTATATCTGTAGGCCTAAGATTTAATTTTAAATCTAACACTTGATTGGTCCCCTATGATCACAATACTTAAGGATTTATTTTAAACCCTTGAAATTTAGAGTGTACATTTTTTTTAGACCTATATCGCTTTAAATTGAGAGAAAATGATGTAAAACGTTACTTCCAGAGTAGAAAGATGCAATGAATCAGGGTTAGATTCTAAATGCTATCGTTAGTAGATATAACGAACAAAAATCCTAAAACGCGTACGGCCACTCTGCGTGATTTAAACAAAATCGTCATTCGGCACACAATCCAAAAAAGGGAGGAAAAAGAGGTAAAAATAGAGAAACAGGCAGATGCGGAAAGTGATGAATATGTAATGTCGCTTTGAACTTTCTGATCGGGACTGATGTATTAGAAAGAAAAAATTCGCCGCTACATGATGAAGTAAAAATTTAGAGAAACAAATGTAAAACGTTACTTCTAGAGTAGAAAGATGCAATGACTAGGGATGAGATTCTAAATGCTATCTTCAGAAGATAGGCCCTATATATAGCGAAAAAAAAATCAACGCACGGCTACTCTGCGCGATTAAAAAAATCGGCATTCGGCCTAATGCCACGCTATTAAAAAAGAAAAAAAAAAGGGGGAGAGGAAGAGGTAAAATAGATTTTTAAAAATCATTTTATATCTGTAGGCCTAAGATTTGGTCCCCTATGATCACAATACTTTAGGATTTATTTTAAACCCTTGAAATTTAGAGTGTACATTTTTTCTTAGACCTATTTCGCTTTAAATTGAGAGAAAATGATGTAAAACGTTACTTCCAGAGTAGAAAGATGCAATGAATCAGGGTTAGATTCTAAATGCTATCTTCAGTAGATATAACGAACAAAAATCCTAAAACGCGTACGGACACTCTGCGTGATTTAAACAAAATCGTCATTCGGCGCACAATCCAAAAAAGGGAGAAAAAGAGGTAAAAATAGAGAAACAGGCAGATGCGGAAAGTGATGAATATGTAATGTCGCTTTGAACTTTCTGATCGGGACTGATGTATTAGAAAGAAAAAATTCGCCGCTACATGATGAAGCAAAAATTTAGAGAAACAAATGTAAAACGTTACTTCTAGAGTAGAAAGATGCAATGACTAGGGATGAGATTCTGAATGCTATCTTCAGAAGATAGGCCCTGTATAGCGAAAAAAAAATCAACGTACGGCTACTCTGCGCGATTAAAAAAATCGGCATTTGGCCTAATGCCACGCTATTAAAAAAAAAAAAAAAAAAGGGGGAGAGGAAGAGGTAAAAATAGATTTTAAAAAAAATCATTTTATATCTGTAGGCCTAAGATTTAATTTTAAATCTAGGCCCTAATACTTGATTGATCCCCTATGATCACAATACTTTAGGATTTATTTTAAACCTTTGAAATTTAGAGTGTACATTTTTTCTTAGACCTATATCGCTTTAAATTGAGAGAAAATGATGTAAAACGTTACTTCCAGAGTAGAAAGATGCAATGAACCAGGGTTAGATTCTAAATGCTATCTTCAGTAGATATAACGAACAAAAATCCTAAAACGCGTACGGCCACTCTGCGTGATTTAAACAAAATCGTCATTCGGCGCACAATCCAAAAAAGGGAGGAAAAAGAGGTAAAAATAGAGAAACAGGCAGATGCGGAAAGTGATGAATATGTAATGTCGCTCTGAACTTTCTGATCGGGACTGATGTATTAGAAAGAAAAAATTCGCCGCTGCATGATGAAGCAAAAATTTAGAGAAACAAATGTAAAACGTTACTTCTAGAGTAGAAAGATGCAATGACTAGGGATGAGATTCTGAATGCTATCTTCAGAAGATAGGCCCTGTATAGCGAAAAAAAAATCAACGCACGGCTAATCTGCGCGATTAAAAAAATCGGCATTCGGCCTAATGCCACGCTATTAAAACGAAAAAAAAAAGGAGGAGAGGAAGAGGTAAAAATAGATTTTTAAAAATCATTTTATATCTGTAGGCCTAAGATTTAATTTTAAATCTAGGCCCTAATATGATAGGTCCCCTATGATCACAATACTTTAGGATTTATTTTAAACCCTTGAAATTTAGAGTGTACATGTTTTCTTAGACCTATATCGCTTTAAATTGAGAGAAAATGATGTAAAACGTTACTTCCAGAGTAGAAAGATGCAATGAATCAGGGTTAGATTCTAAATGCTATCTTCAGTAGATATAACGAACAAAAATCCTAAAACGCGTACGGCCACTCTACGTGATTTAAACAAAATCGTCATTCGGCGCACAATCCAAAAAAGGGAGGAAAAAGAGGTAAAAATAAAGAAACAGGCAGATGCGGAAAGTGATGAATATGTAATGTCGCTTTGAACTTTCTGATCGGGACTGATGTATTAGAAAGAACAAATTCGCCGCTACATGATGAAGCAAAAATTTAGAGAAACAAATGTAAAACGTTACTTCTACAGTAGAAAGATGCAATGACTAGGGATGAGATTCTGAATGCTATCTTCAGAAGATAGGCCCTGTATAGCGAAAAAAATCAACGCACGGCTAATCTGCGCGATTAAAAAAAATCGGCATTCGGCCTAATGCCACGCTATTAAAAAGAAAAAAAAAGGAGGAGAGGAAGAGGTAAAAACATATTTTAAAAATCATTTTATATCTGTAGGCCTAAGATTTAATTTTAAATCTAGGCCCTAATACTTGATTGGTCCCCTATGATCACAATACTTTAGGATTTATTTTAAACCCTTGACATTTAGAGTGTACATTTTTTCTTAGACCTATATCGCTTTAAATTGAGAGAAAATGATGTAAAACGTTACTTCCAGAGTAGAAAGATGCAATGAATCAGGGTTAGATTCTAAATGCTATCTTTAGTAGATATAACGAACAAAAATCCTAAAACGCGTACGGCCACTCTGCGTGATTTAAACAAAATCGTCATTCGGCACACAATCCAAAAAAGGGAGGAAAAAGAGGTAAAAATAGAGAAACAGGCAGATGCGGAAAGTGATGAATATGTAATGTCGCTTTGAACTTTCTGATCGGGACTGATGTATTAGAAAGAAAAAATTCGCCGCTACATGATGAAGCAAAAATTTAGAGAAACAAATGTAAAACGTTACTTCTAGTGTAGAAAGATGCAATGACTAGGGATGAGATTCTGAATGCTATCTTCAGAAGATAGGCTCTGTATAGCGAAAAAAATCAACGCACGGCTACTCTGCGCGATTAAAAAAATCGGCATTCGGCCTAATGCCACGCTATTAAAAAGAAAAAAAAGGAGGAGAGGAAGAGGTAAAAATAGATTTTTTAAAAATCATTTTATATCTGTAGGCCTAAGATTTAATTTTAAATCTAGGCCCTAATACTTGATTGGTCCCCTATGATCACACTACTTTAGGATTTATTTTAAACCCTTGAAATTTAGAGTGTACATTGTTTTCTTAGACCTATATCGCTTTAAATTGAGAGAAAATGATGTAAAACGTTACTTCCAGAGTAGAAAGATGCAATGAATCAGGGTTAGATTCTAAATGCTATCTTCAGTAGATATAACGAACAAAAATCCTAAAACGCGTACGGCCACTCTGCGTGATTTAAACAAAATCGTCATTCGGCACACAATCCAAAAAAGGGAGGAAAAAGAGGTAAAAAATAGAGAAACAGGCAGATGCGGAAAGTGATGAATATGTAATGTCGCTTTGAACTTTCTGATCGCGACTGATGTATTAGAAAGAAAAAATTCGCCGCTACATGATGAAGTAAAAATTTAGAGAAACAAATGTAAAACGTTACTTCTAGAGTAGAAAGATGCAATGACTAGGGATGAGATTCTGAATGCTATCTTCAGAAGATAGGCCCTATATATAGCGAAAAAAAAATCAACGCACGGCTACTCTGCGCGATTAAAAAAATCGGCATTCGGCCTAATGCCACGCTATTAAAAAAGAAAAAAAAGGGGGGAGAGGAAGAGGTAAAATAGATTTTTAAAAATCATTTTATATCTGTAGGCCTAAGATTTGGTCCCCTATGATCACAATACTTTAGGATTTATTTTAAACCCTTGAAATTTAGAGTGTACATTTTTTCTTAGACCTATATCGCTTTAAATTGAGAGAAAATGATGTAAAACGTTACTTCCAGAGTAGAAAGATGCAATGAATCAGGGTTAGATTCTAAATGCTATCTTCAGTAGATATAACGAACAAAAATCCTAAAACGCGTACGGACACTCTGCGTGATTTAAACAAAATCGTCATTCGGCGCAAAAAAAAAAAAAGGGAGGAAAAAGAGGTAAAAATAAAGAAACAGGCAGATGCGGAAAGTGATGAATATGTAATGTCGCTTTGAACTTTCTGATCGGGACTGATGTATTAGAAAGAAAAAATTCGCCGCTACATGATGAAGCAAAAATTTAGAGAAACAAATGTAAAACGTTACTTCTAGAGTAGAAAGATGCAATGACTAGGGATGAGATTCTGAATGCTATCTTCAGAAGATAGGCCCTGTATAGCGAAAAAAATCAACGTACGGCTACTCTGCGCGATTAAAAAAATCGGCATTTGGCCTAATGCCACGCTATTAAAAAAGAAAAAAAAAAGGGGGAGAGGAAGAGGTAAAAATAGATTTAAAAAAAATCATTTTATATCTGTAGGCCTAAGATTTAATTTTAAATCTAGGCCCTAATACTTGATTGATCCCCTATGATCACAATACTTTAGGATTTATTTTAAACCTTTGAAATTTAGAGTGTACATTTTTCTTAGACCTATATCGCTTTAAATTGAGAGAAAATGATGTAAAACGTTACTTCCAGAGTAGAAAGATGCAATGAACCAGGGTTAGATTCTAAATGCTATCTTCAGTAGATATAACGAACAAAAATCCTAAAACGCGTACGGCCACTCTGCGTGCCAACAAAATCGTCAGTCGGCGCACAATCCAAAAAAGGGAGGAAAAAGAGGTAAAAATAGAGAAACAGGCAGATGCGGAAAGTGATGAATATGTAATGTCGCTCTGAACTTTCTGATCGGGACTGATGTATTAGAAAGAAAAATTCGCCGCTGCATGATGAAGCAAAAATTTAGAGAAACAAATGTAAAACGTTACTTCTAGAGTAGAAAGATGCAATGACTAGGGATGAGATTCTGAATGCTATCTTCAGAAGATAGGCCCTGTATAGCGAAAAAAAATCAACGCACGGCTAATCTGCGCGATTAAAAAAATCGGCATTCGGCCTAATGCCACGCTATTAAAACGAAAAAAAAAAAGGAGGAGAGGAAGAGGTAAAATAGATTTTTAAAAATCATTTTATATCTGTAGGCCTAAGATTTAATTTTAAATCTAGGCCCTAATATGATAGGTCCCCTATGATCACAATACTTTAGGATTTATTTTAAACCCTTGAAATTTAGAGTGTACATGTTTTCTTAGACCTATATCGCTTTAAATTGAGAGAAAATGATGTAAAACGTTACTTCCAGAGTAGAAAGATGCAATGAATCAGGGTTAGATTCTAAATGCTATCTTCAGTATAGATATAACGAACAAAAATCCTAAAACGCGTACGGCCACTCTACGTGATTTAAACAAAATCGTCATTCGGCGCACAATCCAAAAAAGGGAGGAAAAAGAGGTAAAAATAAAGAAACAGGCAGATGCGGAAAGTGATGAATATGTAATGTCGCTTTGAACTTTCTGATCGGGACTGATGTATTAGAAAGTAAAAATTCGCCGCTACATGATGAAGCAAAAATTTAGAGAAACAAATGTAAAACGTTACTTCTAGTGTAGAAAGATGCAATGACTAGGGATGAGATTCTGAATGCTATCATCAGAAGATAGGCTCTGTATAGCGAAAAAAATCAACGCACGGCTACTCTGCGCGATTAAAAAAATCGGCATTCGGCCTAATGCCACGCTATTAAAAAGAAAAAAAAAGGAGGAGAGGAAGAGGTAAAAATAGATTTTTTAAAAATCATTTTATATCTGTAGGCCTAAGATTTAATTTTAAATCTAGGCCCTAATACTTGATTGGTCCCCTATGATCACACTACTTTAGGATTTATTTTAAACCCTTGAAATTTAGAGTGTACATGTTTTCTTAGACCTATATCGCTTTAAATTGAGAGAAAATGATGTAAAACGTTACTTCCAGAGTAGAAAGATGCAATGAATCAGGGTTAGATTCTAAATGCTATCTTCAGTAGATATAACGAACAAAAATCCTAAAAAGCGTACGGCCACTCTGCGTGATTTAAACAAAATCGTCATTCGGCACACAATCCAAAAAAGGGAGGAAAAAGAGGTAAAAATAGAGAAACAGGCAGATGCGGAAAGTGATGAATATGTAATGTCGCTTTGAACTTTCTGATCGGGACTGATGTATTAGAAAGAAAAAATTCGCCGCTACATGATGAAGTAAAAATTTAGAGAAACAAATGTAAAACGTTACTTCTAGAGTAGAAAGATGCAATGACTAGGGATGAGATTCTGAATGCTATCTTCAGAAGATAGGCCCTATATATAGCGAAAATAAAATCAACGCACGGCTACTCTGCGCGATTAAAAAATCGGCATTCGGCCTAATGCCACGCTATTAAAAAAGAAAAAAAAAAGGGGGAGAGGAAGAGGTAAAAATAGATTTTTTAAAAATCATTTTATATCTGTAGGCCTAAGATTTGGTCCCTTATGATCACAATACTTTAGGATTTATTTTAAACCCTTGAAATTTAGAGTGTACATTTTTTCTTAGACCTATATCGCTTTAAATTGAGAGAAAATGATGTAAAACGTTACTTCCAGAGTAGAAAGATGCAATGAATCAGGGTTAGATTCTAAATGCTATCTTCAGTAGATATAACGAACAAAAATCCTAAAACGCGTACGGACACTCTGCGTGATTTAAACAAAATCGTCATTCGGCGCACAATCCAAAAAAGGGAGGAAAAGAGGTAAAAATAAAGAAACAGGCAGATGCGGAAAGTGATGAATATGTAATGTCGCTTTGAACTTTCTGATCGGGACTGATGTATTAGAAAGAAAAAATTCGCCGCTACATGATGAAGCAAAAATTTAGAGAAACAAATGTAAAACGTTACTTCTAGAGTAGAAAGATGCAATGACTAGGGATGAGATTCTGAATGCTATCTTCAGAAGATAGGCCCTGTATAGCGAAAAAAAAAATCAACGTACGGCTACTCTGCGCGATTAAAAAAATCGGCATTTGGCCTAATGCCACGCTAAAAAAAAAAAAAAAAAAGGGGGGAGAGGAAGAGGTAAAAATAGATTTAAAAAAAAAAAATCATTTTATATCTGTAGGCCTAAGATTTAATTTTAAATCTAGGCCCTAATACTTGATTGATCCCCTATGATCACAATACTTTAGGATTTATTTTAAACCTTTGAAATTTAGAGTGTACATTTTTCTTAGACCTATATCGCTTTAAATTGAGAGAAAATGATGTAAAACGTTACTTCCAGAGTAGAAAGATGCAATGAACCAGGGTTAGATTCTAAATGCTATCTTCAGTAGATATAACGAACAAAAATCCTAAAACGCGTACGGCCACTCTGCGTGATTTAAACAAAATCGTCATTCGGCGCACAATCCAAAAAAGGGAGGAAAAAGAGGTAAAAATAGAGAAACAGGCAGATGCGGAAAGTGATGAATATGTAATGTCGCTCTGAACTTTCTGATCGGGACTGATGTATTAGAAAGAAAAAATTCGCCGCTGCATGATGAAGCAAAAATTTAGAGAAACAAATGTAAAACGTTACTTCTAGAGTAGAAAGATGCAATGACTAGGGATGAGATTGTGAATGCTATCTTCAGAAGATAGGCCCTGTATAGCGAAAAAAAAAATCAACGCACGGCTAATCTGCGCGATTAAAAAATCGGCATTCGGCCTAATGCCACGCTATTAAAACGAAAAAAAAAAAAAAGGAGGAGAGGAAGAGGTAAAATAGATTTTTAAAAATCATTTTATATCTGTAGGCCTAAGATTTAATTTTAAATCTAGGCCCTAATATGATAGGTCCCCTATGATCACAATACTTTAGGATTTATTTTAAACCCTTGAAATTTAGAGTGTACATGTTTTCTTAGACCTATATCGCTTTAAATTGAGAGAAAATGATGTAAAACGTTACTTCCAGAGTAGAAAGATGCAATGAATCAGGGTTAGATTCTAAATGCTATCTTCAGTAGATATAACGAACAAAAATCCTAAAACGCGTACGGCCACTCTACGTGATTTAAACAAAATCGTCATTCGAAAAAAATAAAAAAAAGGGAGGAAAAAGAGGTAAAAATAAAGAAACAGGCAGATGCGGAAAGTGATGAATATGTAATGTCGCTTTGAACTTTCTGATCGGGACTGATGTATTAGAAAGAACAAATTCGCCGCTACATGATGAAGCAAAAATTTAGAGAAACAAATGTAAAACGTTACTTCTACAGTAGAAAGATGCAATGACTAGGGATGAGATTCTGAATGCTATCTTCAGAAGATAGGCCCTGTATAGCGAAAAAATCAACGCACGGCTACTCTGCGCGATTAAAAAAATCGGCATTCGGCCTAATGCCACGCTATTAAAAAGAAAAAAAAGGAGGAGAGGAAGAGGTAAAAATAGATTTTTTAAAAATCATTTTATATCTGTAGGCCTAAGATTTAATTTTAAATCTAGGCCCTAATACTTGATAGGTCCCCTATGATCACAATACTTTAGGATTTATTTTAAACCCTTGAAATTTAGAGTGTACATGTTTTCTTAGACCTATATCGCTTTAAATTGAGAGAAAATGATGTAAAACGTTACTTCCAGAGTAGAAAGATGCAATGAATCAGGGTTAGATTCTAAATGCTATCTTCAGTATAGATATAACGAACAAAAATCCTAAAACGCGTACGGCCACTCTACGTGATTTAAACAAAATCGTCATTCGGCGCACAATCCAAAAAAGGGAGGAAAAAGAGGTAAAAATAAAGAAACAGGCAGATGCGGAAAGTGATGAATATGTAATGTCGCTTTGAACTTTCTGATCGGGACTGATGTATTAGAAAGAAAAAATTCGCCGCTACATGATGAAGCAAAAATTTAGAGAAACAAATGTAAAACGTTACTTCTAGTGTAGAAAGATGCAATGACTAGGGATGAGATTCTGAATGCTATCATCAGAAGATAGGCTCTGTATAGCGAAAAAAAATCAACGCACGGCTACTCTGCGCGATTAAAAAATCGGCATTCGGCCTAATGCCACGCTATTAAAAAAGAAAAAAAAGGAGGAGAGGAAGAGGTAAAAATAGATTTTTTAAAAATCATTTTATATCTGTAGGCCTAAGATTTAATTTTAAATCTAGGCCCTAATACTTGATTGGTCCCCTATGATCACACTACTTTAGGATTTATTTTAAACCCTTGAAATTTAGAGTGTACATTTTTTCTTAGACCTATATCGCTTTAAATTGAGAGAAAATGATGTAAAACGTTACTTCCAGAGTAGAAAGATGCAATGAATCAGGGTTAGATTCTAAATGCTATCTTCAGTAGATATAACGAACAAAAATCCTAAAACGCGTACGGCCACTCTGCGTGATTTAAACAAAATCGTCATTCGGCACACAATCCAAAAAGGGAGGAAAAGAGGTAAAAATAGAGAAACAGGCAGATGCGGAAAGTGATGAATATGTAATGTCGCTTTGAACTTTCTGATCGGGACTGATGTATTAGAAAGAAAAAATTCGCCGCTACATGATGAAGTAAAAATTTAGAGAAACAAATGTAAAACGTTACTTCTAGAGTAGAAAGATGCAATGACTAGGGATGAGATTCTGAATGCTATCTTCAGAAGATAGGCCCTATATATAGCGAAAATAAAATCAACGCACGGCTACTCTGCGCGATTAAAAAAATCGGCATTCGGCCTAATGCCACGCTATTAAAAAGAAAAAAAAGGGGGGAGAGGAAGAGGTAAAAATAGATTTTTTAAAAATCATTTTATATCTGTAGGCCTAAGATTTGGTCCCTTATGATCACAATACTTTAGGATTTATTTTAAACCCTTGAAATTTAGAGTGTACATTTTTTTTAGACCTATATCGCTTTAAATTGAGAGAAAATGATGTAAAACGTTACTTCCAGAGTAGAAAGATGCAATGAATCAGGGTTAGATTCTAAATGCTATCTTCAGTAGATATAACGAACAAAAATCCTAAAACGCGTACGGACACTCTGCGTGATTTAAACAAAATCGTCATTCGGCGCACAATCCAAAAAAGGGAGGAAAAAGAGGTAAATAATAGAGAAACGGGCAGATGCGGAAAGTGATGAATATGTAATGTCGCTTTGAACTTTCTGATCGGGACTGATGTATTAGAAAGAAAAAATTCGCCGCTACATGATGAAGCAAAAATTTAGAGAAACAAATGTAAAACGTTACTTCTAGAGTAGAAAGATGCAATGACTAGGGATGAGATTCTGAATGCTATCTTCAGAAGATAGGCCCTGTATAGCGAAAAAAAAATCAACGTACGGCTACTCTGCGCGATTAAAAAATCGGCATTTGGCCTAATGCCACGCTATTAAAAAAGAAAAAAAAAAAGGGGGAGAGGAAGAGGTAAAAATAGATTTAAAAAAAAATCATTTTATATCTGTAGGCCTAAGATTTAATTTTAAATCTAGGCCCTAATACTTGATTGATCCCCTATGATCACAATACTTTAGGATTTATTTTAAACCTTTGAAATTTAGAGTGTACATTTTTTCTTAGACCTATATCGCTTTAAATTGAGAGAAAATGATGTAAAACGTTACTTCCAGAGTAGAAAGATGCAATGAACCAGGGTTAGATTCTAAATGCTATCTTCAGTAGATATAACGAACAAAAATCCTAAAACGCGTACGGCCACTCTGCGTGATTTAAACAAAATCGTCATTCGGCGCACAATCCAAAAAAGGGAGGAAAAGAGGTAAAAATAGAGAAACAGGCAGATGCGGAAAGTGATGAATATGTAATGTCGCTCTGAACTTTCTGATCGGGACTGATGTATTAGAAAGAAAAAATTCGCCGCTGCATGATGAAGCAAAAATTTAGAGAAACAAATGTAAAACGTTACTTCTAGAGTAGAAAGATGCAATGACTAGGGATGAGATTGTGAATGCTATCTTCAGAAGATAGGCCCTGTATAGCGAAAAAAAATCAACGCACGGCTAATCTGCGCGATTAAAAAAATCGGCATTCGGCCTAATGCCACGCTATTAAAACGAAAAAAAAAAAAGGAGGAGAGGAAGAGGTAAAATAGATTTTTTAAAAATCATTTTATATCTGTAGGCCTAAGATTTAATTTTAAATCTAGGCCCTAATACTTGATAGGTCCCCTATGATCACAATACTTTAGGATTTATTTTAAACCCTTGAAATTTAGAGTGTACATGTTTTCTTAGACCTATATCGCTTTAAATTGAGAGAAAATGATGTAAAACGTTACTTCCAGAGTAGAAAGATGCAATGAATCAGGGTTAGATTCTAAATGCTATCTTCAGTAGATATAACGAACAAAAATCCTAAAACGCGTACGGCCACTCTACGTGATTTAAACAAAATCGTCATTCGGCGCACAATCCAAAAAAGGGAGGAAAAAGAGGTAAAAATAAAGAAACAGGCAGATGCGGAAAGTGATGAATAATAATGTCGCTTTGAACTTTCTGATCGGGACTGATGTATTAGAAAGAACAAATTCGCCGCTACATGATGAAGCAAAAATTTAGAGAAACAAATGTAAAACGTTACTTCTAGAGTAGAAAGATGCAATGACTAGGGATGAGATTCTGAATGCTATCTTCAGAAGATAGGCCCTGTATAGCGAAAAAAATCAACGCACGGCTACTCTGCGCGATTAAAAAAATCGGCATTCGGCCTAATGCCACGCTATTAAAAAGAAAAAAAAAGGAGGAGAGGAAGAGGTAAAAATAGATTTTTTAAAAATCATTTTATATCTGTAGGCCTAAGATTTAATTTTAAATCTAGGCCCTAATACTTGATAGGTCCCCTATGATCACAATACTTTAGGATTTATTTTAAACCCTTGAAATTTAGAGTGTACATGTTTTCTTAGACCTATATCGCTTTAAATTGAGAGAAAATGATGTAAAACGTTACTTCCAGAGTAGAAAGATGCAATGAATCAGGGTTAGATTCTAAATGCTATCTTCAGTATAGATATAACGAACAAAAATCCTAAAACGCGTACGGCCACTCTACGTGATTTAAACAAAATCGTCATTCGGCGCACAATCCAAAAAAGGGAGGAAAAAGAGGTAAAAATAAAGAAACAGGCAGATGCGGAAAGTGATGAATATGTAATGTCGCTTTGAACTTTCTGATCGGGACTGATGTATTAGAAAGAAAAAATTCGCCGCTACATGATGAAGCAAAAATTTAGAGAAACAAATGTAAAACGTTACTTCTAGTGTAGAAAGATGCAATGACTAGGGATGAGATTCTGAATGCTATCATCAGAAGATAGGCTCTGTATAGCGAAAAAAATCAACGCACGGCTACTCTGCGCGATTAAAAAAATCGGCATTCGGCCTAATGCCACGCTATTAAAAAAAAAAAAAAAGGAGGAGAGGAAGAGGTAAAAATAGATTTTTTAAAAATCATTTTATATCTGTAGGCCTAAGATTTAATTTTAAATCTAGGCCCTAATATGATTGGTCCCCTATGATCACACTACTTTAGGATTTATTTTAAACCCTTGAAATTTAGAGTGTACATTTTTTCTTAGACCTATATCGCTTTAAATTGAGAGAAAATGATGTAAAACGTTACTTCCAGAGTAGAAAGATGCAATGAATCAGGGTTAGATTCTAAATGCTATCTTCAGTAGATATAACGAACAAAAATCCTAAAACGCGTACGGCCACTCTGCGTGATTTAAACAAAATCGTCATTCGGCACACAATCCAAAAAAGGGAGGAAAAAGAGGTAAAAATAGAGAAACAGGCAGATGCGGAAAGTGATGAATATGTAATGTCGCTTTGAACTTTCTGATCGGGACTGATGTATTAGAAAGAAAAAATTCGCCGCTACATGATGAAGTAAAATTTAGAGAAACAAATGTAAAACGTTACTTCTAGAGTAGAAAGATGCAATGACTGGGGATGAGATTCTGAATGCTATCTTCAGAAGATAGGCCCTATATATAGCGAAAATAAAATCAACGCACGGCTACTCTGAGCGATTAAAAAAATCGGCATTCGGCCTAATGCCACGCTATTAAAAAAAAAGAAAAAAAAGGGGGAGAGGAAGAGGTAAAATAGATTTTTAAAAATCATTTTATATCTGTAGGCCTAAGATTTGGTCCCTTATGATCACAATACTTTAGGATTTATTTTAAACCCTTGAAATTTAGAGTGTACATTTTTTCTTAGACCTATATCGCTTTAAATTGAGAGAAAATGATGTAAAACGTTACTTCCAGAGTAGAAAGATGCAATGAATCAGGGTTAGATTCTAAATGCTATCTTCAGTAGATATAACGAACAAAAATCCTAAAACGCGTACGGACACTCTGCGTGATTTAAACAAAAATCGTCATTCGGCGCACAATCCAAAAAAGGGAGGAAAAGAGGTAAAAATAAAGAAACAGGCAGATGCGGAAAGTGATGAATATGTAATGTCGCTTTGAACTTTCTGATCGGGACTGATGTATTAGAAAGAAAAAATTCGCCGCTACATGATGAAGCAAAAATTTAGAGAAACAAATGTAAAACGTTACTTCTAGAGTAGAAAGATGCAATGACTAGGGATGAGATTCTGAATGCTATCTTCAGAAGATAGGCCCTGTATAGCGAAAAAAAAATCAACGTACGGCTACTCTGCGCGATTAAAAAATCGGCATTTGGCCTAATGCCACGCTATTAAAAAAAAAAAAAAAAAAAGGGGGGGGAGAGGAAGAGGTAAAAATAGATTTAAAAAAAAATCATTTTATATCTGTAGGCCTAAGATTTAATTTTAAATCTAGGCCCTAATACTTGATTGATCCCTATGATCACAATACTTTAGGATTTATTTTAAACCTTTGAAATTTAGAGTGTACATTTTTTCTTAGACCTATATCGCTTTAAATTGAGAGAAAATGATGTAAAACGTTACTTCCAGAGTAGAAAGATGCAATGAACCAGGGTTAGATTCTAAATGCTATCTTCAGTAGATATAACGAACAAAAATCCTAAAACGCGTACGGCCACTCTGCGTGATTTAAACAAAATCGTCATTCGGAAAAAAAAAAAAAAAAGGGAGGAAAAAGAGGTAAAAATAGAGAAACAGGCAGATGCGGAAAGTGATGAATATGTAATGTCGCTCTGAACTTTCTGATCGGGACTGATGTATTAGAAAGAAAAAATTCGCCGCTGCATGATGAAGCAAAACTTTAGAGAAACAAATGTAAAACGTTACTTCTAGAGTAGAAAGATGCAATGACTAGGGATGAGATTGTGAATGCTATCTTCAGAAGATAGGCCCTGTATAGCGAAAAAAATCAACGCACGGCTAATCTGCGCGATTTAAAAAATCGGCATTCGGCCTAATGCCACGCTATTAAAACGAAAAAAAAAAAAGGAGGAGAGGAAGAGGTAAAAATAGATTTTTAAAAATCATTTTATATCTGTAGGCCTAAGATTTAATTTTAAATCTAGGCCCTAATATGATAGGTCCCCTATGATCACAATACTTTAGGATTTATTTTAAACCCTTGAAATTTAGAGTGTACATGTTTTCTTAGACCTATATCGCTTTAAATTGAGAAAATGATGTAAAACGTTACTTCCAGAGTAGAAAGATGCAATGAATCAGGGTTAGATTCTAAATGCTATCTTCAGTAGGTATAACGAACAAAAATCCTAAAACGCGTACGGCCACTCTACGTGATTTAAACAAAATCGTCATTCGGCGCACAATCCAAAAAAGGGAGGAAAAAGAGGTAAAAATAAAGAAACAGGCAGATGCGGAAAGTGATGAATATGTAATGTCGCTTTGAACTTTCTGATCGGGACTGATGTATTAGAAAGAACAAATTCGCCGCTACATGATGAAGCAAAAATTTAGAGAAACAAATGTAAAACGTTACTTCTACAGTAGAAAGATGCAATGACTAGGGATGAGATTCTGAATGCTATCTTCAGAAGATAGGCCCTGTATAGCAAAAAAAATCAACGCACGGCTACTCTGCGCGATTAAAAAAAAAATCGGCATTCGGCCTAATGCCACGCTATTAAAAAAGAAAAAAAAAAGGAGGAGAGGAAGAGGTAAAATAGATTTTTAAAAATCATTTTATATCTGTAGGCCTAAGATTTAATTTTAAATCTAGGCCCTAATATGATTGGTCCCCTATGATCACACTACTTTAGGATTTATTTTAAACCCTTGAAATTTAGAGTGTACATTTTTTCTTAGACCTATATCGCTTTAAATTGAGAGAAAATGATGTAAAACGTTACTTCCAGAGTAGAAAGATGCAATGAATCAGGGTTAGATTCTAAATGCTATCTTCAGTAGATATAACGAACAAAAATCCTAAAACGCGTACGGCCACTCTGCGTGATTTAAACAAAATCGTCATTCGGCACACAATCCAAAAAAGGGAGGAAAAAGAGGTAAAAATAGAGAAACAGGCAGATGCGGAAAGTGATGAATATGTAATGTCGCTTTGAACTTTCTGATCGGGACTGATGTATTAGAAAGAAAAAATTCGCCGCTACATGATGAAGTAAAATTTAGAGAAACAAATGTAAAACGTTACTTCTAGAGTAGAAAGATGCAATGACTAGGGATGAGATTCTGAATGCTATCTTCAGAAGATAGGCCCTATATATAGCGAAAATAAAATCAACGCACGGCTACTCTGCGCGATTAAAAAAATCGGCATTCGGCCTAATGCCACGCTATTAAAAAGAAAAAAAAGGGGGGAGAGGAAGAGGTAAAAATAGATTTTTAAAAATCATTTTATATCTGTAGCCTAAGATTTGGTCCCTTATGATCACAATACTTTAGGATTTATTTTAAACCCTTGAAATTTAGAGTGTACATTTTTTCTTAGACCTATATCGCTTTAAATTGAGAGAAAATGATGTAAAACGTTACTTCCAGAGTAGAAAGATGCAATGAATCAGGGTTAGATTCTAAATGCTATCTTCAGTAGATATAACGAACAAAAATCCTAAAACGCGTACGGACACTCTGCGTGATTTAAACAAAATCGTCATTCGGCGCACAATCCAAAAAAGGGAGGAAAAAGAGGTAAAAATAAAGAAACAGGCAGATGCGGAAAGTGATGAATATGTAATGTCGCTTTGAACTTTCTGATCGGGACTGATGTATTAGAAAGAAAAAATTCGCCGCTACATGATGAAGCAAAAATTTAGAGAAACAAATGTAAAACGTTACTTCTAGAGTAGAAAGATGCAATGACTAGGGATGAGATTCTGAATGCTATCTTCAGAAGATAGGCCCTGTAAAAAAAAAAAAAAATCAACGTACGGCTACTCTGCGCGATTAAAAAAATCGGCATTTGGCCTAATGCCACGCTATTAAAAAAGAAAAAAAAAAAAAAGGGGGAGAGGAAGAGGTAAAAATAGATTTTAAAAAAAATCATTTTATATCTGTAGGCCTAAGATTTAATTTTAAATCTACGCCCCAATACTTGATTGATCCCCTATGATCACAATACTTTAGGATTTATTTTAAACCTTTGAAATTTAGAGTGTACATTTTTTCTTAGACCTATATCGCTTTAAATTGAGAGAAAATGATGTAAAACGTTACTTCCAGAGTAGAAAGATGCAATGAACCAGGGTTAGATTCTAAATGCTATCTTCAGTAGATATAACGAACAAAAATCCTAAAACGCGTACGGCCACTCTGCGTGATTTAAACAAAATCGTCATTCGGCGCACAATAAAAAAAAGGGAGGAAAAAGAGGTAAAAATAGAGAAACAGGCAGATGCGGAAAGTGATGAATATGTAATGTCGCTCTGAACTTTCTGATCGGGACTGATGTATTAGAAAGAAAAAAATTCGCCGCTGCATGATGAAGCAAAAATTTAGAGAAACAAATGTAAAACGTTACTTCTAGAGTAGAAAGATGCAATGACTAGGGATGAGATTGTGAATGCTATCTTCAGAAGATAGGCCCTGTATAGCGAAAAAAAATCACCGCACGGCTAATCTGCGCGATTAAAAAATCGGCATTCGGCCTAATGCCACGCTATTAAAACGAAAAAAAAGGAGGAGAGGAAGAGGTAAAAATAGATTTTTTAAAAATCATTTTATATCTGTAGGCCTAAGATTTAATTTTAAATCTAGGCCCTAATACTTGATAGGTCCCCTATGATCACAATACTTTAGGATTTATTTTAAACCCTTGAAATTTAGAGTGTACATGTTTTCTTAGACCTATATCGCTTTAAATTGAGAGAAAATGATGTAAAACGTTACTTCCAGAGTAGAAAGATGCAATGAATCAGGGTTAGATTCTAAATGCTATCTTCAGTAGATATAACGAACAAAAATCCTAAAACGCGTACGGCCACTCTACGTGATTTAAACAAAATCGTCATTCGGCGCACAAAAAAAAAAAAAAGGAAAAAGAGGTAAAAATAAAGAAACAGGCAGATGCGGAAAGTGATGAATATGTAATGTCGCTTTGAACTTTCTGATCGGGACTGATGTATTAGAAAGAACAAATTCGCCGCTACATGATGAAGCAAAAATTTAGAGAAACAAATGTAAAACGTTACTTCTACAGTAGAAAGATGCAATGACTAGGGATGAGATTCTGAATGCTATCTTCAGAAGATAGGCCCTGTATAGCGAAAAAAATCAACGCACGGCTACTCTGCGCGATTAAAAAAATCGGCATTCGGCCTAATGCCACGCTATTAAAAAGAAAAAAAAAGGAGGAGAGGAAGAGGTAAAAATAGATTTTTTAAAAATCATTTTATATCTGTAGGCCTAAGATTTAATTTTAAATCTAGGCCCTAATATGATTGGTCCCCTATGATCACAATACTTTAGGATTTATTTTAAACCCTTGACATTTAGAGTGTACATTTTTCTTAGACCTATATCGCTTTAAATTGAGAGAAAATGATGTAAAACGTTACTTCCAGAGTAGAAAGATGCAATGAATCAGGGTTATATTCTAAATGCTATCTTCAGTAGATATAACGAACAAAAATCCTAAAACGCGTACGGCCACTCTGCGTGATTTAAACAAAATCGTCATTCGGCGCACAATCCAAAAAAGGGAGGAAAAAGAGGTAAAAATAGAGAAACAGGCAGATGCGGAAAGTGATGAATATGTAATGTCGCTTTGAACTTTCTGATCGGGACTGATGTAGGCCTATTAGAAAGAAAAAATTCGCCGCTACATGATGAAGTAAAAATTTAGAGAAACAAATGTAAAACGTTACTTCTAGAGTAGAAAGATGCAATGACTAGGGATGAGATTCTGAATGCTATCTTCAGAAGATAGGCCCTATATATAGCGAAAAAAAAATCAACGCACGGCTACTCTGCGCGATTAAAAAAATCGGCATTCGACCTAATGCCACGCTATTAAAAAAAAAAAAAAAAAAAGGGGGAGAGGAAGAGGTAAAAATAGATTTTTTAAAAATCATTTTATATCTGTAGGCCTAAGATTTGGTCCCCTATGATCACAATACTTTAGGATTTATTTTAAACCCTTGAAATTTAGAGTGTACATTTTTTCTTAGACCTATATCGCTTTAAATTGAGAGAAAATGATGTAAAACGTTACTTCCAGAGTAGAAAGATGCAATGAATCAGGGTTAGATTCTAAATACTATCTTCAGTAGATATAACGAACAAAAATCCTAAAACGCGTACGGACACTCTGCGTGATTTAAACAAAATCGTCATTCGGCGCACAATCCAAAAAAGGGAGGAAAAAGAGGTAAAAATAAAGAAACAGGCAGATGCGGAAAGTGATGAATATGTAATGTCGCTTTGAACTTTCTGATCGGGACTGATGTATTAGAAAGAAAAAATTCGCCGCTACATGATGAAGCAAAATTTAGAGAAACAAATGTAAAACGTTACTTCTAGAGTAGAAAGATGCAATGACTAGGGATGAGATTCTGAATGCTATCTTCAGAAGATAGGCCCTGTATAGCGAAAAAAAAAATCAACGTACGGCTACTCTGCGCGATTAAAAAAATCGGCATTTGGCCTAATGCCACGCTATTAAAAAAGAAGAAAAAAAAAAGGGGGAGAGGAAGAGGTAAAAATAGATTTAAAAAAAATCATTTTATATCTGTAGGCCTAAGATTTAATTTTAAATCTAGGCCCTAATACTTGATTGATCCCCTATGATCACAATACTTTAGGATTTATTTTAAACCTTTGAAATTTAGAGTGTACATTTTTTCTTAGACCTATATCGCTTTAAATTGAGAGAAAATGATGTAAAACGTTACTTCCAGAGTAGAAAGATGCAATGAACCAGGGTTAGATTCTAAATGCTATCTTCAGTAGATATAACGAACAAAAATCCTAAAACGCGTACGGCCACTCTGCGTGATTTAAACAAAATCGTCATTCGGCGCACAATCCAAAAAAGGGAGGAAAAAGAGGTACAAATAGAGAAACAGGCAGATGCGGAAAGTGATGAATATGTAATGTCGCTCTGAACTTTCTGATCGGGACTGATGTATTAGAAAGAAAAAAATTCGCCGCTGCATGATGAAGCAAAAATTTAGAGAAACAAATGTAAAACGTTACTTCTAGAGTAGAAAGATGCAATGACTAGGGATGAGATTCTGAATGCTATCTTCAGAAGATAGGCCCTGTATAGGGAAAAAAAATCAACGCACGGCTAATCTGCGCGATTAAAAAAATCGGCATTCGGCCTAATGCCACGCTATTAAATCGAAAAAAAAAAGGAGGAGAGGAAGAGGTAAAAATAGATTTTTAAAAATCATTTTATATCTGTAGGCCTAAGATTTAATTTTAAATCTAGGCCCTAATACTTGATAGGTCCCCTATGATCACAATACTTTAGGATTTATTTTAAACCCTTGAAATTTAGAGTGTACATGTTTTCTTAGACCTATATCGCTTTAAATTGAGAGAAAATGATGTAAAACGTTACTTCCAGAGTAGAAAGATGCAATGAATCAGGGTTAGATTCTAAATGCTATCTTCAGTAGATATAACGAACAAAAATCCTAAAACGCGTACGGCCACTCTACGTGATTTAAACAAAATCGTCATTCGGCGCACAATCCAAAAAAGGGAGGAAAAAGAGGTAAAAATAAAGAAACAGGCAGATGCGGAAAGTGATGAATATGTAATGTCGCTTTGAACTTTCTGATCGGGACTGATGTATTAGAAAGAAAAAATTCGCCGCTACATGATGAAGCAAAAATTTAGAGAAACAAATGTAAAACGTTACTTCTACAGTAGAAAGATGCAATGACTAGGGATGAGATTCTGAATGCTATCTTCAGAAGATAGGCCCAGTATAGAGAAAAAAAATCAACGCACGGCTAATCTGCGCGATTAAAAAAAATCGGCATTCGGCCTAATGCCACGCTATTAAAACGAAAAAAAAAGGAGGAGAGGAAGAGGTAAAAACATATTTTTTTAAAATCATTTTATATCTGTAGGCCTAAGATTTAATTTTAAATCTAGGCCCTAATACTTGATTGGTCCCCTATGATCACAATACTTTAGGATTTATTTTAAACCCTTGACATTTAGAGTGTACATTTTTTCTTAGACCTATATCGCTTTAAATTGAGAGAAAATGATGTAAAACGTTACTTCCAGAGTAGAAAGATGCAATGAATCAGGGTTATATTCTAAATGCTATCTTCAGTAGATATAACGAACAAAAATCCTAAAACGCGTACGGCCACTCTGCGTGATTTAAACAAAATCGTCATTCGGCGCACAATCCAAAAAAGGGAGGAAAAAGAGGTAAAAATAGAGAAACAGGCAGATGCGGAAAGTGATGAATATGTAATGTCGCTTTGAACTTTCTGATCGGGACTGATGTATTAGAAAGAAAAACTTCGCCGCTACATGATGAAGTAAAAATTTAGAGAAACAAATGTAAAACGTTACTTCTAGAGTAGAAAGATGCAATGACTAGGGATGAGATTCTGAATGCTATCTTCAGAAGATAGGCCCTGTATAGCGAAAAAAATCAACGCACGGCTACTCTGCGCGATTAAAAAAAATCGGCATTCGGCCTAATGCCACGCTATTAAAAAGAAAAAAAAAAAAAAAAAAAAAAAAAGGGGGAGAGGAAGAGGTAAAAATAGATTTTTTAAAATCATTTTATATCTGTAGGCCTAAGATTTAATTTTAAATCTAATACTTGATTGGTCCCCTATGATCACAATACTTTAGGATTTATTTTAAACCCTTGAAATTTAGAGTGTGCATATTTTCTTAGACCTATATCGCTTTAAATTGAGAGAAAACGATGTAAAACGTTACTTCCAGAGTAGAAAGATGCAATGAATCAGGGTTAGATTTTAAATGCTATCTTCAGTAGATATATGGAACAAAAATCCTAAAACGCGTACGGCCACTCTGCGTGATTTAAACAAAATCGTCATTCGGCGCGAAATCCAAAAAAGGGAGGAAAAAGAGGTAAAAATAGAGAAACAGGCAGATGCGGAAAGTGATGAATATGTAATGTCGCTTTGAACTTTCTGATCGGGACTGATGTATTAGAAAGAAAAAATTCGCCGCTACATGATGAAGTAAAAATTTAGAGAAACAAATGTAAAACGTTACCTCTAGAGTAGAAAGATGCAATGACTAGGGATGAGATTCTGAATGCTATCTTCAGAAGATAGGCCCTGTATAGCGAAAAAAAATCAACGCACGGCTACTCTGCGCGATTACAAAAATCGGCATTCTGCCTAATGCCACGCTATTAAAAAGAAAAAAAAGGGGGTGGGGGAGGAAGAGGTAACAATAGATTTTTAAAAATAATTTTAAATCTGTAGGCCTAAGATTTAATTTTAAATCTAATACCTGATTGGTCCCCTATGATCACAATACTTTAGGATTTATTTTAAACCCTTGAAATTTAGAGTGTACATTTTTCTTAGACCTATATCGCTTTAAATTGAGAGAAAATGATATAAAACGTTACTTCCAGAGTACAAATATGCAATGAATCAGGCCTAGACTAAATGCTATCTCCAGTAGATCTAACGAACAAAAATCCTAAAACGCGTACGGCCACTCTGCGTGATTTAAACAAAATCGTCATTCGGCGCACAATCCAAAAAAGGGAGGAAAAAGAGGTAAAAATAAAGAAACAGGCAGATGCGGAAAGTGATGAATATGTAATGTCGCTTTGAACTTTCTGATCGGGACTGATGTATTAGAAAGAAAAAATTCGCCGCTACATGATGAAGCAAAAATTTAGAGAAACAAATGTAAAACGTTACTTCTACAGTAGAAAGATGCAATGACTAGGGATGAGATTCTGAATGCTATCTTCAGAAGATAGGCCCTGTATAGCGAAAAAAATCAACGTACGGCTACTCTGCGCGATTAAAAAAATCGGCATTTGGCCTAATGCCACGCTATTAAAAAGAAAAAAAAAAAGGGGGAGAGGAAGAGGTAAAAATAGATTTAAAAAAAATCATTTTTATATCTGTAGGCCTAAGATTTAATTTTAAATCTAGGCCCTAATATGATTGATCCCCTATGATCACAATACTTTAGGATTTATTTTAAACCTTTGAAATTTAGAGTGTACATTTTTCTTAGACCTATATCGCTTTAAATTGAGAGAAAATGATGTAAAACGTTACTTCCAGAGTAGAAAGATGCAATGAACCAGGGTTAGATTCTAAATGCTATCTTCAGTAGATATAACGAACAAAAATCCTAAAACGCGTACGGCCACTCTGCGTGATTTAAACAAAATCGTCATTCGGCGCACAATCCAAAAAAGGGAGGAAAAAGAGGTAAAAATAGAGAAACAGGCAGATGCGGAAAGTGATGAATATGTAATGTCGCTCTGAACTTTCTGATCGGGACTGATGTATTAGAAAGAAAAATTCGCCGCTGCATGATGAAGCAAAAATTTAGAGAAACAAATGTAAAACGTTACTTCTAGAGTAGAAAGATGCAATGACTAGGGATGAGATTGTGAATGCTATCTTCAGAAGATAGGCCCTGTATAGCGAAAAAAAATCAACGCACGGCTAATCTGCGCGATTAAAAAAATCGGCATTCGGCCTAATGCCACGCTATTAAAACGAAAAAAAAAGGAGGAGAGGAAGAGGTAAAAATAGATTTTTTAAAAATCATTTTATATCTGTAGGCCTAAGATTTAATTTTAAATCTAGGCCCTAATACTTGATAGGTCCCCTATGATCACAATACTTTAGGATTTATTTTAAACCCTTGAAATTTAGAGTGTACATGTTTTCTTAGACCTATATCGCTTTAAATTGAGAGAAAATGATGTAAAACGTTACTTCCAGAGTAGAAAGATGCAATGAATCAGGGTTAGATTCTAAATGCTATCTTCAGTAGATATAACGAACAAAAATCCTAAAACGCGTACGGCCACTCTACGTGATTTAAACAAAATCGTCATTCGGCGCACAATCCAAAAAAGGGAGGAAAAAGAGGTAAAAATAAAGAAACAGGCAGATGCGGAAAGTGATGAATATGTAATGTCGCTTTGAACTTTCTGATCGGGACTGATGTATTAGAAAGAACAAATTCGCCGCTACATGATGAAGCAAAAATTTAGAGAAACAAATGTAAAACGTTACTTCTACAGTAGAAAGATGCAATGACTAGGGATGAGATTCTGAATGCTATCTTCAGAAGATAGGCCCTGTATAAAAAAAAAATCAACGCACGGCTACTCTGCGCGATTAAAAAAATCGGCATTCGGCCTAATGCCACGCTAAAAAAAAAAAAAAAAAGGAGGAGAGGAAGAGGTAAAAATAGATTTTTTAAAAATCATTTTATATCTGTAGGCCTAAGATTTAATTTTAAATCTAGGCCCTAATACTTGATTGGTCCCCTATGATCACAATACTTTAGGATTTATTTTAAACCCTTGACATTTAGAGTGTACATTTTTTCTTAGACCTATATCGCTTTAAATTGAGAGAAAATGATGTAAAACGTTACTTCCAGAGTAGAAAGATGCAATGAATCAGGGTTATATTCTAAATGCTATCTTCAGTAGATATAACGAACAAAAATCCTAAAACGCGTACGGCCACTCTGCGTGATTTAAACAAAATCGTCATTCGGAGCACAAAAAAAAAAAGGGAGGAAAAAGAGGTAAAAATAGAGAAACAGGCAGATGCGGAAAGTGATGAATATGTAATGTCGCTTTGAACTTTCTGATCGGGACTGATGTAGGCCTATTAGAAAAAAAAATTCGCCGCTACATGATGAAGTAAAAATTTAGAGAAACAAATGTAAAACGTTACTTCTAGAGTAGAAAGATGCAATGACTAGGGATGAGATTCTGAATGCTATCTTCAGAAGATAGGCCCTATATATAGCGAAAAAAAAATCAACGCACGGCTACTCTGCGCGATTAAAAAAATCGGCATTCGACCTAATGCCACGCTATTAAAAAAAAAAAAAAGGGGGGAGAGGAAGAGGTAAAAATAGATTTTTTAAAAATCATTTTATATCTGTAGGCCTAAGATTTGGTCCCCTATGATCACAATACTTTAGGATTTATTTTAAACCCTTGAAATTTAGAGTGTACATGTTTTCTTAGACCTATATCGCTTTAAATTGAGAGAAAATGATGTAAAACGTTACTTCCAGAGTAGAAAGATGCAATGAATCAGGGTTAGATTCTAAATACTATCTTCAGTAGATATAACGAACAAAAATCCTAAAACGCGTACGGACACTCTGCGTGATTTAAACAAAATCGTCATTCGGCGCACAATCCAAAAAAGGGAGGAAAAAGAGGTAAAAATAAAGAAACAGGCAGATGCGGAAAGTGATGAATATGTAATGTCGCTTTGAACTTTCTGATCGGGACTGATGTATAGAAAAAAAAAAATTCGCCGCTACATGATGAAGCAAAAATTTAGAGAAACAAATGTAAAACGTTACTTCTAGAGTAGAAAGATGCAATGACTAGGGATGAGATTCTGAATGCTATCTTCAGAAGATAGGCCCTATCAACGTACGGCTACTCTGCGCGATTAAAAAAATCGGCATTTGGCCTAATGCCACGCTATTAAAAAAAGAAAAAAAAAAAGGGGGGGAGAGGAAGAGGTAAAAATAGATTTAAAAAAAAATCATTTTATATCTGTAGGCCTAAGATTTAATTTTAAATCTAGGCCCTAATACTTGATTGATCCCCTATGATCACAATACTTTAGGATTTATTTTAAACCTTTGAAATTTAGAGTGTCCGTTTTTTCTTAGACCTATATCGCTTTAAATTGAGAGAAAATGATGTAAAACGTTACTTCCAGAGTAGAAAGATGCAATGAACCAGGGTTAGATTCTAAATGCTATCTTCAGTAGATATAACGAACAAAAATCCTAAAACGCGTACGGCCACTCTGCGTGATTTAAACAAAATCGTCATTCGGCGCACAATCCAAAAAAGGGAGGAAAAAGAGGTACAAATAGAGAAACAGGCAGATGCGGAAAGTGATGAATATGTAATGTCGCTCTGAACTTTCTGATCGGGACTGATGTATTAGAAAGAAAAAATTCGCCGCTGCATGATGAAGCAAAAATTTAGAGAAACAAATGTAAAACGTTACTTCTAGAGTAGAAAGATGCAATGACTAGGGATGAGATTCTGAATGCTATCTTCAGAAGATAGGCCCTGTATAGGGAAAAAAAATCAACGCACGGCTAATCTGCGCGATTAAAAAAATCGGCATTCGGCCTAATGCCACGCTATTAAATCGAAAAAAAAAGGAGGAGAGGAAGAGGTAAAAATAGATTTTTTAAAAATCATTTTATATCTGTAGGCCTAAGATTTAATTTTAAATCTAGGCCCTAATACTTGATAGGTCCCCTATGATCACAATACTTTAGGATTTATTTTAAACCCTTGAAATTTAGAGTGTACATGTTTTCTTAGACCTATATCGCTTTAAATTGAGAGAAAATGATGTAAAACGTTACTTCCAGAGTAGAAAGATGCAATGAATCAGGGTTAGATTCTAAATGCTATCTTCAGTAGATATAACGAACAAAAATCCTAAAACGCGTACGGCCACTCTACGTGATTTAAACAAAATCGTCATTCGGCGCACAATCCAAAAAAGGGAGGAAAAAGAGGTAAAAATAAAGAAACAGGCAGATGCGGAAAGTGATGAATATGTAATGTCGCTTTGAACTTTCTGATCGGGACTGATGTATTAGAAAGAAAAAATTCGCCGCTACATGATGAAGCAAAAATTTAGAGAAACAAATGTAAAACGTTACTTCTACAGTAGAAAGATGCAATGACTAGGGATGAGATTCTGAATGCTATCTTCAGAAGATAGGCCCTGTATAGCGAAAAAAATCAACGCACGGCTAATCTGCGCGATTAAAAAAAATCGGCATTCGGCCTAATGCCACGCTATTAAAAATAAAAAAAAAGGAGGAGAGGAAGAGGTAAAAACATATTTTTTTAAAATCATTTTATATCTGTAGGCCTAAGATTTAATTTTAAATCTAGGCCCTAATACTTGATTGGTCCCCTATGATCACAATACTTTAGGATTTATTTTAAACCCTTGACATTTAGAGTGTACATTTTTTCTTAGACCTATATCGCTTTAAATTGAGAGAAAATGATGTAAAACGTTACTTCCAGAGTAGAAAGATGCAATGAATCAGGGTTATATTCTAAATGCTATCTTCAGTAGATATAACGAACAAAAATCCTAAAACGCGTACGGCCACTCTGCGTGATTTAAACAAAATCGTCATTCGGCGCACAATCCAAAAAAGGGAGGAAAAAGAGGTAAAAATAGAGAAACAGGCAGATGCGGAAAGTGATGAATATGTAATGTCGCTTTGAACTTTCTGATCGGGACTGATGTATTAGAAAGAAAAACTTCGCCGCTACATGATGAAGTAAAAATTTAGAGAAACAAATGTAAAACGTTACTTCTAGAGTAGAAAGATGCAATGACTAGGGATGAGATTCTGAATGCTATCTTCAGAAGATAGGCCCTGTATAGCGAAAAAAAATCAACGCACGGCTACTCTGCGCGATTAAAAAAATCGGCATTCGGCCTAATGCCACGCTATTAAAAAAAAAAAAAAGGGGGAGAGGAAGAGGTAAAAATAGATTTTTTAAAATCATTTTATATCTGTAGGCCTAAGATTTAATTTTAAATCTAATACTTGATTGGTCCCCTATGATCACAATACTTTAGGATTTATTTTAAACCCTTGAAATTTAGAGTGTGCATATTTTCTTAGACCTATATCGCTTTAAATTGAGAGAAAACGATGTAAAACGTTACTTCCAGAGTAGAAAGATGCAATGAATCAGGGTTAGATTTTAAATGCTATCTTCAGTAGATATATGGAACAAAAATCCTAAAACGCGTACGGCCACTCTGCGTGATTTAAACAAAATCGTCATTCGGCGCGAAATCCAAAAAAGGGAGGAAAAAGAGGTAAAAATAGAGAAACAGGCAGATGCGGAAAGTGATGAATATGTAATGTCGCTTTGAACTTTCTGATCGGGACTGATGTATTAGAAAGAAAAAATTCGCCGCTACATGATGAAGTAAAAATTTAGAGAAACAAATGTAAAACGTTACCTCTAGAGTAGAAAGATGCAATGACTAGGGACGAGATTCTGAATGCTATCTTCAGAAGATAGGCCCTGTAAAATCGCGAAAATAAAATCAACGCACGGCTACTCTGCGCGATTACAAAAATCGGCATTCTGCCTAATGCCACGCTATTAAAAAGAAAAAAAAAAGGGGAGAGGAAGAGGTAAAAATAGATTTTTTTAAAATCATTTTAAATCTGTAGGCCTAAGATTTAATTTTAAATCTAATACCTGATTGGTCCCCTATGATCACAATACTTTAGGATTTATTTTAAACCCTTGAAATTTAGAGTGTACATTTTTTCTTAGACCTATATCGCTTTAAATTGAGAGAAAATGATATAAAACGTTACTTCCAGAGTAGAAAGATGCAATGAATCAGGCCTAGATTCTAAATGCTATCTTCAGTAGATATAACGAACAAAAATCCTAAAACGCGTACGGCCACTCTGCGTGATTTAAACAAAATCGTCATTCGGCGCACAATCCAAAAAAGGGAGGAAAAAGAGGTAAAAATAAAGAAACAGGCAGATGCGGAAAGTGATGAATATGTAATGTCGCTTTGAACTTTCTGATCGGGACTGATGTATTAGAAAGAAAAAATTCGCCGCTACATGATGAAGCAAAAATTTAGAGAAACAAATGTAAAACGTTACTTCTACAGTAGAAAGATGCAATGACTAGGGATGAGATTCTGAATGCTATCTTCAGAAGATAGGCCCTGTATAGCGAAAAAAATCAACGCACGGCTAATCTGCGCGATTAAAAAAAATCGGCATTCGGCCTAATGCCACGCTATTAAAAAAGAAAAAAAAAAAAAGGAGGAGAGGAAGAGGTAAAAACATATTTTTTTTAAATCATTTTATATCTGTAGGCCTAAGATTTAATTTTAAATCTAGGCCCTAATACTTGATTGGTCCCCTATGATCACAATACTTTAGGATTTATTTTAAACCCTTGACATTTAGAGTGTACATTTTTTCTTAGACCTATATCGCTTTAAATTGAGAGAAAATGATGTAAAACGTTACTTCCAGAGTAGAAAGATGCAATGAATCAGGGTTATATTCTAAATGCTATCTTCAGTAGATATAACGAACAAAAATCCTAAAACGCGTACGGCCACTCTGCGTGATTTAAACAAAATCGTCATTCGGCGCACAATCCAAAAAGGGAGGAAAAAGAGGTAAAAATAGAGAAACAGGCAGATGCGGAAAATGATGAATATGTAATGTCGCTTTGAACTTTCTGATCGGGACTGATGTATTAGAAAGTAAAAATTCGCCGCTACATGATGAAGTAAAAATTTAGAGAAACAAATGTAAAACGTTACCTCTAGAGTAGAAAGATGCAATGACTAGGGATGAGATTCTGAATGCTATCTTCAGAAGATAGGCCCTGTATAGCGAAAAAAAAAATCAACGCACGGCTACTCTGCGCGATTACAAAAATCGGCATTCTGCCTAATGCCACGCTATTAAAAAAAAAAAAAAAAAGGGGAGAGGAAGAGGTAAAAATAGATTTTTTTTAAATCATTTTAAATCTGTAGGCCTAAGATTTAATTTTAAATCTAATACCTGATTGGTCCCCTATGATCACAATACTTTAGGATTTATTTAAACCCTTGAAATTTAGAGTGTACATTTTTTCTTAGACCTATATCGCTTTAAATTGAGAGAAAATGATATAAAACGTTACTTCCAGAGTAGAAAGATGCAATGAATCAGGCCTAGATTCTAAATGCTATCTTCAGTAGATATAACGAACAAAAATCCTAAAACGCGTACGGCCACTCTGCGTGATTTAAACAAAATCGTCATTCGGCGCACAATCCAAAAAAGGGAGGAAAAAGAGGTAAAAATAGAGAAACAGGCAGATGCGGAAAGTGATGAATATGTAATGTCGCTTTGAACTTTCTGATCGGGACTGATGTATTAGAAAGAAAAAAATTCGCCGCTACATGATGAAGTAAAATTTAGAGAAACAAATGTAAAACGTTACTTCTAGAGTAGAAAGATGCAATGACTAGGGATGAGATTCTGAATGCTATCTTCAGAAGATAGGCCCTGTATAGCGAAAAAAATCAACGCACAGCTAGGGCCTACTCTGCGCGATTAAAAAAAATCGGCATTCGGCCTAATGCCACGAAAAAAAAAAAAAAAAAGGGGGGAGAGGAAGAGGTAAAAATAGATTTTTTTAAAATCATTTTATATCTGTAGGCCTAAGATTTAATTTTAAATCTAGGGCCTAATACTTGATTGGTCCCCTATGATCACAATACTTTAGGATTTATTTTAAACCCTTGAAATTTAGAGTGTACATTTTTTCTTAGACCTATATCGCTTTAAATTGAGAGAAAATGATGTAAAACGTTACTTCCAGAGTAGAAAGATGCAATGAATCAAGGTTAGATTCTAAATGCTATCTTCAGTAGATATAACGAACAAAAATCCTAAAACGCGTACGGCCACTCTGCGTGATTTAAAAAAATCGTCATTCGGCGCGCAATCCAAAAAAGGGAGGTTAAAGAGGTAAAAATAGAGAAACAGGCAGATGCGGAAAGTGATGAATATGTAATGTCGCTTTGAACTTTCTGATCGGGACTGATGTATTAGAAAGAAAAAATTCGCCGCTACATGATGAAGTAAAAATTTAGAGAAACAAATGTAAAACGTTACTTCTAGAGTAGAAAGATGCAATGACTAGGGATGAGATTCTGAATGCTATATCTTCAGAAGATAGGCCCTGTATAGAGAAAAAAATCAACGCACGGCTACCCTGCGCGATTAAAAAAAATCGGCATTCGGCCTAATGCCACGCTATTAAAAAGGGGAAAAAAAGGGGGGAGAGGAAGAGGTAAAAATAGATTTTTAAAAAATCATTTTATATCTGTAGGCCTAAGATTTAATTTTAAATCTAGGGTAGCTGCAGGTAATATGGGACAGCAGGTAATATGGGACACCTGTTTTCATTTTAACAAAAAGTAGCTTAGAGAAGGTAAACACTTTAAGTCGATTTGTTAAGTGTTTAGAGACATCAATTGTGCTTCTAGAAATGCAGTTTTGGAGTCTGTGTATCAAACTCTTGGAAATCAATGCCAAAAAGAGTGAAATTGCCCAAAAAATTATGTCGTTTTTTTGGCCTGATATAAAATCAATGACGTCACATTTTATGATTGTGTATCCAAAACCGGTACTGAGGGGCATTTGTCATTTTTATGATCTTTAGGTGATGGGTTAAGCTTATCAGCAGGTAAAATTCCACTGACAAGTGGCACTTTCCTTTTATAAATGATTATTTTCTCTGATTTTCAACTGAATGGGTGCAGGTAATATGGGACACATAGGAAACTGTGTGCATTGTCAATGGGAAAAGCAAAACTATTTAGAAAATTGAATTTTCTTGTAGAAATTTGCATTTAACATTCAAAATCATGTAACAAAAATGTTTTTAGAACAAAAGAGTGATTTTCTGAACTTTTTTATTTTCATCATAGAGATAACACAGTGTCCCATATTACCTGCGCATGCAGGTAATATGGGACACTTGACGATGACGTCATTTTGACGTCATAGCGTCCAAACAAACATAAAAACAAGGTAACATTGCCTGTTTTATTAATCTTAAAGGACAGGTTGTTCATCATAACAATCTCTTGTGGGCATATCTTCTTTAGTTTTTATGCAAATAAGCTAAACGTCCTTAATGGTCCCATATTCCCTGCAGGTACCCTAATACTTGATTGGTCCCCTATGATCACAATACTTTAGGATTTATTTTAAACCCTTGAAATTTAGAGTGTACATTTTTTCTTAGACCTATATCGCTTTAAATTGAGAGAAAATTATGTAAAACGTTACTTCCAGAGTAGAAAGATGCAATGAATCAGGGTTAGATTCTAAATGCTATCTTCAGTAGATATAACGAACAAAAATCCTAAAACGCGTACGGCCACTCTGCGTGATTTAAACAAAATCGTCATTCGGCACACAATCCAAAAAAGGGAGGAAAAAGAGGTAAAAATAGAGAAACAGGCAGATGCGGAAAGTGATGAATATGTAATGTCGCTTTGAACTTTCTGATCGGGACTGATGTATTAGAAGGAAAAAATTCGCCGCTACATGATGAAGTAAAAATTTAGAGAAACAAATGTAAAACGTTACTTCTAGAGTAGAAAGATGCAATGACTAGGGATGAGATTCTGAATGCTATCTTCAGAAGATAGGCCCTGTATAGCGAAAAAAAAATCAACGCACGGCTACTCTGCGCGATTAAAAAAATCGACATTCGGCCTAATGCCACGCTATTAAAAAGAAAAAAAAAGGGGGAGAGGAAGAGGTAAAAATAGATTTTTTAAATCACTTTTTATCTGTACACTCTTAAAAATCCCTAGTCACTTTTGACTAGAAACTAGTCAAATTTGACTAGATTGCGGGGTGCAATAGGATCTTACTAGACTCTAGTCATTTTGACTAGGATAATCTAGTCGACAGGAACGACTAGGAGTCTTGTCAAAACATGACCAGAATATCTAGTCATTTTTTTTTTTTACTTTTGACTAGAAACTAGTCAAATTTGACTAGATTGCGGGGTGCAATAGGATCTTACTATAGATTCTAGTCATTTTAAATTCTAGTCATGTTAATTTGGGGAAATGCATCATCTCTTGTCCGCTTCACGCTAAAAGAGGAACATTGGGAGGGCGGGTTAGTGTAGTGGTCTTCTCACTCGCTTCTCACCACTGTGGCCCGGGTTCAATTCCCCGCGGCGCCACATGTGAGTTTGGTTGCCGATCCATGCTCGTCCTCGCAGGTTTTTCTCCGGGTGCTCCGGTTTTCCTCCTGCATCTAAAATCGGCCTCTTCCCATATCCCTGTCCCGTCATATCCGGATGGCGTCCCTTAAATTTAGTAGCCTCTGAGCACTATTGGGATTAGCCTGGCTTCGGCCGAATGTTATAAATAAATAAAAATAAAAAATAAATAAACATTACGCCTCAACACTGTGGTGTTAAATAGCCATCAAGTGTATTTGATAGCATGGTGACACGTATTACAGAAAATATCTATAAAATTACGGTCTTAAAAGAGAATGGCAGAAAATTATAATGTATTTGCTTGAAAATATAAAATCTATGGTGTTAAATAGCGTTTGCCCTGTGTTCTTCATCCGTGGTTTTGTTTCCTATTATTTCAACTGAGTATAAAATTTAGGATTTAGAGAAGGTCCTCCAAACACTAGCACTGATCACAATAATCATTTGTTACAAAATTGTTACCCAATTTGTTACCGAAATTGGTGTGAAAACTCACACCAAATTCTGCATCCTCGACTTGGAATTGACTAGAATTTATGACCAGGCGTAAATGACTAGATATGCGTTGACCAGGCATAAATGACTAGATCAGCGTTGAAATGATTAGAAAAATCTCTCAAAATGACCAGAATCTCGTCAAATTATTTTGACTATAGGATTTCTAGTCGAAAAAACGACTAGGTATTTTTAAGAGTGTAGGCCTAAGATTTAATTTTAAATCTAATACTTGATTGGTCCCCTATGATCACAATACTTTAGGATTTATTTTAAACCCTTGAAATTTAGAGTGTACATTCGCTTTGAACTTTCTGATCGGGACTGATGTATTAGAAAGAAAAAATTCGCCGCTACATGATGAAGTAAAAATTTAGAGAAACAAATGTAAAACGTTACTTCTAGAGTAGAAAGATGCAATGACTAAGGATGAGATTCTGAATGCTATCTTCAGAAGATAGGCCCTGTATAGCGAAAAAAATCAACGCACGGCTACTCTGCGCGATTAAAAAAATCGGCATTCGGCCTAATGCCACGCTATTAAAAAGAAAAAAAAGAAGGGAAGAGGAAGAGGTAAAAATAGATTTTTTAAAAATCATTTTATATCTGTAGGCCTAAGATTTAATTTTAAATCTAATACTTAATTGGTCCCCTATGATCACAATACTTTAGGATTTATTTTAAACCCTTGAAATTTAGAGTGTACATTTTTTCTTAGACCTATATCGCTTTAAATTGAGAGAAAATGATGTAAAACGTTACTTCCAGAGTAGAAAGATGCAATGAATCAGGGTTAGATTCGAAATGCTATCTTCAGTAGATATAACGAACAAAAATCCTAAAACGCGTACGGCCACTCTGCGTGATTTAAACAAAATCGTCATTCGGCGCACAATCCAAAAAAGGGAGGAAAAAGAGGTAAAAATAGAGAAACAGGCAGATGCGGAAAGTGATGAATATGTAATGTCGCTTTGAACTTTCTGATCGGGACTGATGTATTAGAAAGAAAAAAATCGCCGCTACATGATGAAGTAAAAATTTAGAGAAACAAATGTAAAACGTTACTTCTAGAGTAGAAAGATGCAATGACTAGGGATGAGATTCTGAATGCTATCTTCAGAAGATAGGCCCTGTATAGCGAAAAAAATCAACGCACGGCTACTCTGCGCGATTAAAAAAATCGGCATTCGGCCTAATGCCACGCTATTAAAAAGAAAAAAAAAAGGGGGGGAGAGGAAGAGGTAAAAATAGATTTAAAAAAAATCATTTTATATCTGTAGGCCTAAGATTTAATTTTAAATCTAGGCCTAATACTTGATTGGTCCCCTATGATCACAATACTTTAGGATTTATTTTAAACCCTTGAAATTTAGAGTGTACATTTTTTCTTAGACCTATATCGCTTTAAATTGAGAGAAAATGATGTAAAACGTTACTTCCAGAGTAGAAAGATGCAATGAATCAGGGTTACATTCTAAATGCTATCTTCAGTAGATATAACGAACAAAAATCCTAAAACGCGTACGGCCACTCTGCGTGATTTAAACAAAATCGTCATTCGGCGCGCAATCCAAAAAAGGGAGAAAAAAGAGGTAAAAATAGAGAAACAGGCAGATGCGGAAAGTGATGAATATGTAATGTCGCTTTGAACTTTCTGATCGGGACTGATGTATTAGAAAGAAAAAATTCGCTGTTACATGATGAAGAAAAAATTTAGAGAAACAAATGTAAAACGTTATTTCTAGAGTAGAAAGATGCAATGACTAGGGATGAGATTCTGAATGCTATCTTCAGAAGATAGGCCCTGTATAAAAAAATCAACGCACGGCTACTCTGCGCGATTTTAAAAAAATCGGCATTCGGCCTAATGCCACGCTATTAAAAAGAAAAAAAAAGGGGGGGGAGGAAGAGGTAAAAATAGATTTTTTTAAAATCATTTTATATCTGTAGGCCTAAGATTTAATTTTAAATCTAGGCCTAATACTTGATTGGTCCCCTATGATCACAATACTTTAGGATTTATTTTAAACCCTTGAAATTTAGAGTGTACATTTTTTCTTAGACCTATATCGCTTTAAATTGAGAGAAAATGATGTAAAACGTTACTTCCAGAGTAGAAAGATGCAATGAATCAGGGTTAGATTCTAAATGCTATCTTCAGTAGATATAACGAACAAAAATCCTAAAACGCGTACGGCCACTCTGCGTGATTTAAACAAAATCGTCATTCGGCGCACAATCCAAAAAAGGGAGGAAAAAGAGGTAAAAATAGAGAAACAGGCAGATGCGGAAAGTGATGAATATGTAATGTCGCTTTGAACTTTCTGATCGGGACTGATGTATTAGAAAGAAAAAAATCGCCGCTACATGATGAAGTAAAAATTTAGAGAAACAAATGTAAAACGTTACTTCTAGAGTAGAAAGATGCAATGACTAGGGATGAGATTCTGAATGCTATCTTCAGAAGATAGGCCCTGTATAGCGAAAAAAAAATCAACGCATGGCTACTCTGCGCGATTAAAAAAAAATCGGCATTCGGCCTAATGCCACGAAATTAAAAAAAAAAAAAAAGGGGGAGAGGAAGAGGTAAAAATAGATTTTTTTTTCTAAGATTTAATTTTAAATCTAGACCCTAATAGCCATGTAAATGAAAGTGTTGACAATAATGAAATTTTCTAAAATAATGAATAAATGAAATCATGACCTCATATTGCACTGAAAAAAATTGTGACGGGAAACTAATCATTTCATTCATTAGCCTAAGGCCAAGTAAAAAAAAAAAAATAACATGAACATCGTCCAGACTTTTTCAAAAATCGGTGAGGGAGGTCCATATTATAGCCTATGTTACCTATATAGCCTAGTAATGTTTTTTTTTTTTACCATTCATTTCTGTGTAAAATTGACAAATTTTCAGCAAGAGTGGAAATTTACGTGATTTGGGGGTTGCCTCAAAAGTGGGTGGGGGCAAGAAAAATATTGGGGATATGCACCCCCGTAGTGCAGCCACTGTCAACACATCATTAAATCGGGGAGGCACCCTAATTATTTTTGTTATTTCCCCAAAGCCCTACCCCTATTGAAGAAAGTGTTTGCAATGTGTTTTGGCCTACATGTATGATATTAAAGTTAAACCAAGAACTTCTAAACATGTCTTTTCATCACAACAATTTTAGAAAGAAAGTAATGAAGCAAATAGGAAAAATAACAAAAATATTTGAAAATCTCCAAATATCGTTGAGGGCAGGGACGATATATACGTTATTTATTTTACTAGCTTTTACTTGGCGTAACAGTTTTGCATAACTTGTCATCATGGTACTGATATCTTCAGTAGATAGCAGTCTGTATCATTGACATGATATTGATAATGCTATCATCAGTGGCCAGTGGGCTAGATACAGTGGCAGTGGGGGGGGGGGAGAAAAAGTGTGTGGGGGAATAAGGGGGCAAATGCCCCTGTATCGCCGCCACTGAGTAGATAGCTGTCTGTATAATTGTCAGCATGTTGCTATCTTCGGTAGTAGATAACATTCAGTATATAGGCATATTGTCAGCATGGAGCCATCTTTAGATATCAGTCTCTAATATGGGGCTATGATTTTCAGTAGAATGCAGCAGTGGCGTAGCTGGGATTTTTTTTCAGCGGTGCAAGCCTGTATGGGACGGGGCCCAAATCCACCGAACAAAAATGGGGGTAGGTGCAGGTGGTGCAACGCACCCCCCATCAAAAAGGTGTACTTTCAGAGTAAAAATATCAAAGAAAAGCAAAAACTGAGGAATTAAGTTTAGATTTTGCAATCCAAGAGGGAAAATGACATTGACAAACTGGATTATTACTTTGTCCAGGGATTTGTCTCATATCCCTGCTTTGTCAAATAAATTATTGTGCGCTCCGAGAGAAAATTTTGTTTTTCTGCCTCCGCAGGAGGTAGTATGCTTTGAAATTTACACCTAAAATGCCGCACATTGCGCGGCATGTAGGCCGATTGTACAAATTTATATTCTGACAAGTACTCTAATTTCCGCCCAATATCGAGAGCCCAATAAATATCCCCCACCTCTTTGCGCCATACATAAATTCGCCTATCGCCATTTCCGAATGTTCAAAAAGGTAATCACGCTTCCTCAGCATGTGCAATAAATTAGCATTAAAATTAATCTTATTCTATAGGGATTCTAGAAACACCTAGCACGTGGCGCCAATGGTGCGGGTCTATCAAGCTCATGAATTATGCATTAGAAATTTTTTAAACTCATATATTGTATAATTGAAGACCGAATTAAAAAGACTAGCTTGCGTATGCCGTCCTGTCAACCAGACCAACAATGCCATACTGCGCAGGTCAGCAACCAATCACAGCGCGCCTTTGTCCTGACGTCAGACGCAAACTAGTATTTTTTAATTCGGTATTTAATTATGGATTGTAGCCTCATCACATCAGCAATATCGTAGAAATAAAGTCGGACAACCGTTATGCTGTGTGTGGCAATGGGAATACACATTAAACAAGGTTTAATTTCATGATTACATGAAACCTGATTATCAATGGAAAAACTTTGGCTGGAGAAGTTGAAGCTGACGTTCATGGCGACACTTTGGATGTGATAATTTGACATCATGGATTGTTTTGTGCAAAATTGGAGGTATTTTTGCGGCGAGTCAGCAGACCGACTGACATGCAGGCTAGCATGCTAGGCTCGACTAGGCCGCAATCATCGTGTCTACATCATAATAATAGTTCATAGGGCCCTACCCGCTGGACAGCAGGAAGAATGTTTATAACTTACATTTCAATACAATCATGTTACTTTTATCTTGAACTTGGAAGAAACTGATTTCAATAACAATTTCAATATTGCAAACTCATGACCATCAGTGACAGTGACCATACATTACACTAAACAGTGAGTTCCGTGCCGGTTTATGACTAGAAAGTAGAATGGATTATTTATTTCTGTTCATCTTGATATCAACATTTAAATGGTAAGTTCATGAGTTTGACCTCAATGTCAAATCTACATTGTATGTCGCACAATTATGTGTTGTGCATGACTGAGTGCATGATGCTAGCATATGACTAGTCTAGGGCTAGGCCGGGGCTAGCAAACTGATTTCAATAACAATTTCAATATTGCAAACTCATGACCATATACCATCAGTGACCATACATGACACTAAACAGTGAGACTAGAAAGTAGAATGGATTATTTATTTCTGTTCATCTTGATATCAACATTTAAATGGTAAGTTCATGAGTTTGACCTCAATTAAAATACAAAACAGAACCCGTGTCAAATCTACATTGTATGTCGCACAGTTATGTGTAGTACATGACTGAGTGCATGATGCTAGCATGACTAGTCTAGGGCTAGGCCGGGCTAGTCCTTTACTAGCCCTTGGCAGTTGGCAGTATCTGGAAAACACTCCTCCGACACAGCGCTAGTCCAAATCTAAAAAACACTCTGCCAGTCCGAAACTGAAAACCACTGCGCTAGTCCGAATTTGCAAAACATGGCGCTATTCCGAATCTGAATTTAGGAAACACTGCGCTAGTCCGATATATATTCGGACTAGCGCCGTAATTTCAGATTCGGACCAGCGCTGTGATTTTCAGATTCGGACTACCGCTTTGGTTTTCTGCAGTTTCGGACTGACGAAGTGTTTTCCAGACTCGGACTAGCGCAGTGTATTTCGGACTAGGGGTGTGTCGGACTGTTAAAGTGTTTTTAGATTCGGACTAGCGGTGTGTCGGACTGTTGCAGTGGTGTTCAAATTTGCTAAATGCATTCATGGGTTTTATATCTTATTTTGTAGCCTATCTGAAAATTTTACTTTGCATAATTCTTGCATATATAATTAGAAAATAAGGCCTACCTGACAACATTGCATAACAAAAATAAAAGAAAGTTGTTGCCAACGACCTGGTTTCGCTCCATTTTGACAGGCCATATTTTGGTAACCGAATATCCGATTAAAATAAAAGTTTCAGTCTTGTATTAGGAGAAAATGGACTCACATATTTTAATCAGACAAAAATCTATATCCAATAGCGGTACCTTAAAAAAGATTAAAGCTAGCATTATAAGTATCTCCTTAACTAATAACAAAAGGTGTCCACTGGCATCTTGGAGGCATTGTCTTTTTTTAAAGACATTTCTTGTTTCATTACTAATTTGGTCTCAATAGAAATGAAATTTGGCCACGATTCTTACTAATTTCATGACTAAAAAATTTCCAACATATGGGGGGGCAAGCCTGTATGGCCATGATAAAAATGTCCAATTTCTGACAATTTTAGCACCCAAAAATGTGGTTTGCTTTGAAATGCCAGTGCGCGTGAAGTGTGCAAAATGTTGCAATGTTAGTGTTACCATATTTTGGTCCAAAACATGGTGTTTTGGGGCTAAATTTTGGGTCGCACATAGCCTTCTCGACCACCTTTTTTACTTTTCGCTTTGGGTTGGCCATTTTATTGTTTTATTTTTACTACTAAATAGGATTGGTGGATTTTGTAATGTCAGGGAGGGGTTGTCACGGTCCCATATACTGATATACTAGGCACTGAACAAGTGCTACGCCACTGCTGGGGGGGGGGGGGGGGCGAGGGCCCAGACTAATTTTGCCCCTCACTCCCTGCAGCTACACCACTATTTCAGCGCCTTTCTAAATTGCCTTCGAGAGGTCCAAAAAAGAACCCAATTATTGATAAGGCCTATAATAAAATTATTTACCGTCACCGCCATGCTGATCATAGGGGTAGAGGATGTGGTAAATAATGGAAATTTACCTCTAGTGTTTACAAAAATTGCAAATTTCTTTTCATTTTAATCAAAACAAATTCAAATCTTTTCTCAATCTGTTGCAAAATGTCTGTATAGGCGACGAAAAAAGAAAACCCTGTTTTACGGGCCCGACCGACCCAGATTTTGAACAAATTGGGAAAAAAATTTCCTGTACAAGTGAATGCCGACCCAAATTTAGGAAATTTCGGGAACAATTTTTTTTTGTATTTTCTCAAATTATTTACAGATTTTGGTTATTTTTTGGGTAATTTCCAAAAAAGAAAAAAAAAAAAGAAAGGCCGACCGTCCGACCCTACTTGAAAGGTCCGTCCGCCCGTAGAACAGAGTTGCATGTTTTTCGTCGCCTTAGCCATGCATGTAAATGAAAGTTTTAACAATAATGAAATTTCCCAAAATAATGAAATCATGACCCAGGGGCGTAGCCAGCTGTTTTTTTTTGTCGGGGGGGGCAAAGTACAATTTTGGGGCAAAAAAATTTGGTATTTTACACTATTTTCGGCCATTATCAGGATAGAGAGGCTTAATCTTTGCAAAACGCGCGCGTAGCGCGGAAAAATTGTGTATTTTCGTGCTGAATTTCGGTAGAAAAGGGCTCCTTGCCCCTTTTCTTTTCCTTTGCCCTCCTAATTTTCCTTTTATTTTTTGTCAGAGGGGCACTTTTTTCTTTCATTTTTTGTCAGAGGGGGCACTGGAATGCAGTCTGTATAATTGTCATCATGGCTATCATGATCATGGTACTGTCTAGCTGTAGCGTAGCGACCGGGGGTGAGGAGATGGGGGGGGGCATGTGCCCTGGGCGCCGGGTCACCTAGGGGACGTCGTGACCAATTCTGCGCCCCTCCCGCTCCAGGCTCGATGATTGTCAAAAATTTCAGCATAAATATCCATTTACTAAATGATTTAGATCAATTTAACTTTAAGGGCATAACATACACCCTAGATCCTAACATCTAATTACCAAATAATTTTAGGTTTCTGGAATAAATGTGTATTACGACATCAAAACCTTATCATTTTATCACAATATTTTGCATTCAGACATTATTACTGTCACATATATCCCCCAATTTACTTGCAGCTGTGAGCCATGTGACTTTGTAGACTCGGAAAGAGTGAAATAAAAAAAGTGGGTGGATCGAGGATATAATAAGTTGTATTAGTGAGTTTCAAGTGAAAAAATTAATCTTGGGGAACAACCCAAAAGTTCGATGAAGACCTATAAACGAAAGTCCTTTTGTTAGAAGGCTAACCCCTCCCCCTACAACGTAAGTGACAAATAATGAAAATTCCAACCAGTATACATAGGATACAGGGCCGGGATACAGGGGCCGTCGCTATGGGGTTGTGGAGGTGGTGTGACAATGCTAAGATATTGATCACGTTTATGGAAGAAACGATCATTGCATTCTATTTTAAAATATTTTTCTTCATTATCTTTTTTGGCACGGAAAAAATAGGACTTTCTGGATTTTCAAATAAAAAAGGATAGGGTATCAAACACAAAACGTTTTCGACATCATTCGCCAAAGGTTAGAAAAGGTTGCCAGAAAACGTTTAAATGTTGGGTTATATAAAGGGTATATAAAGGGTAAAAAACATATTTTGATAACTTCCTCCTGCAAATATTCCAACATAATGGTCTTAAAAATATTTTACAATAACATTTTGAAAACATTTTAGAAATAGTTTTGTAGTGTATTTTCATACAAAACGTTTTCGTGACCTTTATATAACCAGGGGATGAGGCTGCTCGAGTCAGGTTAAATGTCGGGACCTAGGTCACAATATGAGAAGAGATGATATGATATACCACTACGGTCCCGGGCTACAGTCATTTGCAAGATGATTAATATCCTGCATATTATGCCTCATCAGTTACTTGGTAAACTGATTTGCTATAGAAAAATGAACTTACATGATGTTGCAGGTTGCGAGTACTGCACTCCATGTTGATTTGAAACCATTTTGAAGAAACTACTGTAAAATGTCAATATCGTACTTCAGAAAGTACTAAAATTTGAAAATGATATATTAAATCTTTAAAAAAAGATCAACTTTGACCAATGTTTACAAAATACTTATTTACAAACGTAATCGGACTTTCTGACCCGCTCCCCCACTAACGAAAGGAATTTCGTTTATAGGGCTTCATCGAACTTTTGGGTTGTTCCCTTTAGTGTTCATAGTACATATCAAGAAATCTCAAATTTGGACGTGGACGAAAGTGTCTCCTCTTATCCTGCCCTTCAGCAATAGTTCCTTGTCCAGCTGGAATTTTAAGTTAGTGCAATTATTTTCAAGGGAACATTTTCCAACCACCAGCGTCTGATGCCCAGGCCCGTACTTGCAAAAGTATACAAAAAGTCCCAACATTTAAGAATCAGGTTTTTTACGTTTTTTTTGGTCAAAATAGGTCCCAATTTGGGGGGAAAAGTCCACTTTTCACAAAATCGCCCCCCTTTGACAAAAGTCCACCTTTTCAAAATCAGCACCCCCCAAAAAAAATCCTGCGTACGGGCCTGCTGATGCCCCATCAACTGGGCTAACAACTGCCTTAGTTCCAATTAGACATAGGGACATAGCCCCCCCCAAAAAAAAAACAGGTGAAAAAAAAAAACTTCAGAAGATCACTCTCAATACACACACATCATAACAGGTATGTATCGTAATAATTGACAGGATGCATTATAAAATTCAAAGCGGATATAGAATTCATCATTGTGAATATTGGATTTTATGTCCCTCTTATTTGGGAAACATCTCTTCATGACATAAGACAGACATTTGTTTGGCTTTGCCTTCATTGATTGAGAAAGTCATTAACGACATACTTTGAACATAAAACAAAAACAATTTTACATTAAATCACATTCAGTTTATCAGACACTAGTGAGAGTTTTTCTCCTTGTGTTCTTTTTATTTTTAAAATCCCATTGGATTCCATGACACACATATTCCTGCATTAACAAAAAACTTGTTAAATCCATAATTACATAATTTTAATAATGCAAACCAACTTCCCATTGAAATTACACAGATCTCCTCCCTGTGTACGTTTCAACAACACCTGTTGTCTTTATCAACACTTGATGGGTAGTGACTGCTATTGGCAACCAACGCTTGCCAATAGCCAATAGCAGTCGGTTGCCAATAGCAGTCGGTTGCCAATAGCAGTCACTACCCATCAAGTGTTGATAAAGACAACAGGTGTTGTTGAAACGTACACAAGTAAGTGAACATTCTGGATCAGATACAAAGAACTTTGTTAACCTGTATTTGTTATTAATTCATTAAATTATGAAGATGAAATGATTTGGCAAAATGTGACAGCTCTACCTTTTGTTGGTGACCACCTAAAAAAACATGACCTACTTGTATCCTTTTACAATATTTACATTGATAAGGTTTATTTATTTACATTCTTAAGTTTGAATCCTTTCATGTACAGTCATGGTACATTAAGCTCAGAAACTCTTTTCACAATTAACAATGATAAAGGTTTTTTTTGTGTGAATCCTTTCATGTTTGGTCATGTTACTTGCCTCTGAGAAACTCTAAGGTTTCTCCATGGTATGAATCCTTTCATGTACAGTCTTGTGGCATTTATGTGTGAAAGTCTTTTCACAATATTTACATTAGTAAGGTTTCTCTTTGATGTGAATTCTTTCATGTATGTTCTTGTGAGATGCCTGTGAGAAAGTCTTTTCACAATATTGACATTGGTAAGGTTTCTCTTTGGTGTGAATCCTTTCATGTTGGGTCTTGTTACTTACATCTGAGAAACTCTTTTCACAATATTTACATTGATATGGTTTCTCTTTGGTGTGAATCCTTTCATGTTTAGTCTTGGCACTTGAAGTTGAGAAACCCTTTTCACAAAATTTACAATGGTACGGTTTCTCTTTGGTGTGAATCCTTTCATGTGCATTCTTGTCACCTGAAGTTGAGAAACTCTTTTTACAATATTTACATTGGCAAGGTTTCTCTTTGGTGTGAATTCTTTCATGTACAGTCTTGTTACCTGCCTCTGAGAAACTCTTTTCACAAAATTTACAATGGTACGGTTTCTCTTTGGTGTGAATCCTTTCATGTGCATTCTTGTCACCTGAAGTTGAGAAACTCTTTTTACAATATTTACATTGGTAAGGTTTCTCTTTGGTGTGAATTCTTTCATGTAGTCTTGTTACCTGCCTCTGAGAAACTCTTTTCACAAAATTTACATTGGAAAGGTTTCTCTTTGGTGTGAATCCTTTCATGTTTAGTCTTGTGACTTGAATTTGAGAAACTTATTTCACAATATTTACATTGGTAAAGTTTCTCGGTGTGAATCCTTTCATGGTTAATCTTGCTACTTGCACATGGGAAACTCTTTTCACAATTTTTACTTTGGTGAGGTTTCTCTTTGGTGTGAATCCTTTCATGTCTAGTCTTGCTACCTGCGTGTGAGAAACTCTTTTCACAATATTTACATTGGTATGGCTTCTCTTTGGTGTGAATCCTCTCATGGCTAGTCTTGTTGCTTGCCTGTGAGAAACTCCTTTTACAATATTTACATTGGAAAGGTTTCTCTTTGGTGTGAATCTTTTCATGTTGGGTTTTGTGACCTACCTCTGAGAAACGTTTTTCACAATATTTACATTGGTAAGGTTTGTCTTTGGTGTGAATCCTTTCATGTCTAGTCTTGTTACTTGCAAATGAGAAACTCTTTTCACAATATTTACATTGATAAGGTTTCTCTTTGGTGTGAATCCTTTCATGTTTAGTCTTGGTACCTGAGAAACTCTTTTCACAATATGTACATTGGCATGTCTTCTCTTTGCTGTGGATCCTTTCATGTGTATAATTCTGTGCACTCGGGTAGGAAAAACTCTTGTTACATTGGTATGGTTTCACTATACAAATCCTTTTATGTATAGTCTGCTTACAACTATACAAGTACCCATGTAATTTTGCTCTATGTCTTATCACATGTTTCACATAATATGTAAAAGTACTGTAAAACCGTCTGCAGTAGATACACCTGTATGGCTGAAAACTGTTTGCATGCTGAAGTTGTACTGGATATATCCTGACCTGTAAATGCTGAATTTCAGACTTTGTCTTCATAGCTCTGAAACGAAAAAGAAAATATAGGCCTATCAACTGGTAAAATGAATTGTTTTATTGCTTGGATTAAGCTAGATAAAGCTACTTAAAGTCACATAGTGATCCCAGGGCAAGTGTGCAAAAATTAAACTAAACTGTTTTATAGTGAAGGATAAGGTCACTGCGTAATCCCTATATCGTTACTTTTCATCGGCTTCATTCCATGGTGGTATGTCGGTCCGATACGCCACAATAGAATGTAGCGAGGTAATACGCCACTATGACATACAATGTTTTTATTAGTTCGTTTATTATTAATGTGTATGAAAAGTGACGTGTGGCTGATACACCACTATGGAAAACACAAAATTTCACTTTATATTAAAGGGCATTTCGTGATCCACAGCCTCATCCCCCCACTTTTCTCAAAAAAAGTTGAGATTTTTATATCACTGGAAACCTCTGGCTACATAATGTTTATATGCACAAAATATTTCTTGCAGATTAATTCGTTTTGCAAAGATATCGTGAAATTTGAATTTCGTTCTGGTGCACCAGAACGAAATTACAACACATTGTCTATGGAGCAGTGTTATACACATAAGGCCCTTAGCACTTGATTATTAGTTTCCTGTTTAAGATTTTGAAAAAGGGACGAGGTGACTTTTAATTATTAATTATTAATTATCTTTTATTTTCTTTATTTAGTTTGAACTATTAGGCCCTTCACAATTAATTCTTAGTTTCCTGTTTCATGGTTGAAAACAAGGGATGAGGCGACTTTTAATTATTAATTATTAATTATCTTTTATTTTCTTTATTTTAAAACAAGTGGTCGCAACCTACATCAACCCGTTTCGACAAGGGACAAGCATTTAATTATTTTACAACTATGTTTGATTTTATACATAAGTAATGGTACAGTTATGTTCTTTGTTGATTCATCATTATTGTTGATATGATCAAAGTCAGAAAGTAGCAAATGGGAGTCATTTAAAGTTATTTTAAAAGAGAAAATCCAAAATATAAATAAAATAATTAAATATTTTTCCATTCTTGATTTTGGACGCGCGAGGGAAACAGGAAACTAAGGATCAATTGTAATTGGCCTTACAAGCAAATATTGACTCGTTTTGACTAGAGCGGGCATTTAATTATTTCACAACAATATTTGATTTTATAAATAAGTGAAGGTGGAGTTGTACTCTTTGTTCATTCATCATTTATTGTTGATATTATTAAAGTCAGAAAATGGCAAGTAGAAATAGTTGAAAGTTATTTTAAAGGAGAAAATTATAAATTAGCTGAGTAAGTGAGTTAAATCATTTCAGGTAGGTTACATGCTATAAATTAGCAGTGGGGGCCACCGCGTGGGGACCACGGCTCCACCCTATGATTTTTTTTAACCATAACTAGCTGAATCTTTTTGATGAAAGTCAATCTTTGACAAGATGTAACTTTGCTGCGGAAAGTGCTATGAAAAAAAGGTTTTCAGTGTTGGCTTTGTTTACTCAAGGGCTTTATAAAATGATGCAGTTTGATGGCAAATTTGAATTCACCTAGCATACCTAGAACATATAATGTGTAAGTATTACAAATATGCTAAAAAATCGGGTTTGAAAAAAATAAAGGTAAATTCTGAAAAAAGATCTACATTAAGGCTTTAATTAATATATTTATGCTGTGGAGTCATAAACTCGTGACAGATCGTAAATTTTAAGCTGCATGAACTTTGGCAACTCAACCAAATAATGCAACTGTCAACTGATTCAATTTTGAATTGGATGCGGTTTCTGATAATATGAACTTACCCAAGTCCAACTAGAAGGGCTGTGACTAGTTTGAACCAAATACCCACGGTGTAATTTCACTAATTTGTACTGAAAATATCCTCTTTTGATGGCGACAAACGTGACAAATTCACTAACAATTTTTTAATTGGGGCTACGAGCTCTCTGTGCAGTGGGGTTGACAATAAGGGCGCATGCCACCAAATAATTTACACCGGCCACGAATATAGCAAGCCATTGGGGCCATTATGTATAAACCAGCCAATAGGAACATAGCTTTGCAAAGCAACGCGTTGTTTAAGTTCCTCAATAGGAGGCCCAAACCAATGTGTTGCTTTCATTTAAGAGCATGTTGCGTAGAGCACCAATCACAGCAGACTCGATTTGGCTTGTTAAAAATAGAACAAAGTGTGACTTTTTGACTTTCAAAACTCATTTCTGACACAAAAAATGTGCAATTGGGCTTTAGGTGGGACTTTCACCAAAACGGCTGGTGAAAGCAACTTTTTGCAAGCTTGGGGGGAAGCGACTTTTGGCAAACATTCATGGGTGCCTTTAAAATAATACGCTCTAAAAAGGAATACAGTACGGAAATGCTCAAATATGCAAATCTGCTCACTGCCCTCACAGCCCTTGCAAATTGGGATCCGAAATTTTGCGATTCCAATTTGTAAACCTTAATCGTTGTTTTGGGGATGTTTGTATCCTGGGGATTGTACTTTAAAGTGAGGAGGGTTATTTAGGTCAAATAATATGGTGAGTTAAAGCCTTAATGTACGATCTTTTTAAATTTTTAGATTTTTCTTTTTTTTTTCTAAAATGATAATATGCAATCATTATGAAAGTTCCCAATACATTTGGACGCGAAAAACATTGGGAATTTGCAAAGAAACAACATCATAAACTTCACCTCTATCACTCGAAACATCTCGCACTATACAGCGAGTGCGGCCTCAGAGTTAGTCTCCTACGCGGCCAGTTTGGTTACGCTCCTCCACATGTGGAGGGAGCGTAACAAGCTTAGTTTTGTACGAGACTACGGTTTGCGATCGTGGCCGACATAAAGTCATAGTCTAAAATTATGACTTTATGTCTGACCAACAGAAAATCGTCCCGTTTTACTACAAATAGGACGAATTTGACAGTTTGCTCATAGATTTAAGTTAGAACATGTGTAAGTATTACAAATATGCCAAAAAATCGGTTTTGAAAAAAATAAAGGTAAATTCTAAAAAAAGATCGTACATTATGACTTTAATGTCATTGGAGAGTTCAATCAGGACTGTCAACTCACGCATTGGCCGTGAGTCTCATGCATTGGGTCACTTTCTCACGCCAAGGTAGTATAATGGCATGCCTAGGTAGTAAATATCACACAAAAGCTGCAAAATGATAAAGCTGCATAAAATCTCACGCATCGTCATGAATAATTTGTTGTTGGACTCTCCAAATGACAACTCACCATAGTTGAATTCTCCAATTGACAACTTGCCATATTGGAACTCTCCAAATGACAACTCACCAAATACTGTATACGCCAATATTTTCGCATTCAGATATTTTACATAATTATAAGGTCTTAGGGGCTGTGCAATAATTATGTGTACCCCCAGGGTGGTGAATTCTTAAAGTGGTCTACCAAAAATCTCTTTCCCCCAGCCTGCCAAAAAACTCTTTGCCCCCCCTTTGACATGCCAAAAACTCTTTGCCCCCACCCCTATAATTCACCACCCCAGGGTACACATAATTATTGCACCACCCCTTCACCTTTTTACATTTTCATTTATTTTTCGAAGGAGTCGTGTACAAGGTGTGAATCCTTGAAGTGCGTGGAATACATGCATTTCAAGTCTTTTCACAGTAATATACATTGGTAATTAAAGTCATAATGAAATTGGTTAATTTGTTTCAAACCTGTTTTTTTTTTCATTATTATTTGTTATGTTTACACATGTCCCAACTTACACCTAAATGAACTCAGCCAAATCTGTGTGTTTGTTGTAGGTCAACAGAGCAAAGTTCGACATGAAGTCACAATTTTTTTTATTACAACTTTATGTCCTCGAATAGAGCTGCATGTCACATGGCCAAAATAACCAGTTGGATTTCTTTCACTTTACAATGTGCATTACTATTTCAGTTCAAATTGGACAGCAAACTTTCCCGACAGTTCTTACTACATGTAATATTTCTCATTATTTTTGCTGAACCATGAAATGGTCAGAGGTCATCCAAGGGGTCAAAAAAGGTCATTTTAACCGAAAATGCTCCAATTGAGCTGAAATTTATATGCAATGATCTTTATGACATTCTAAACATGTTTAAAATATTTTAATATTCATTTAAGGTCATTAAGGGGTGATAAAGGGGTCAAAGGTCACGTTTTCAAAAATGCTCCAATTGAGCTGATATTTAAATGCAATGATCTTTGTGACATTCTAAACATGTAAAAAATACTAAAAAATATTTTAATATCATTTAAGGGCATTAAGGGGTCATGAAGGGGTCAAAGGTCCAGTTTTCAAAAATGCTCCAATTGAGCTGATATTTAAATGCAATGATCTTTATGACATTCTAAACATGTTTAAAATATTTTAAAATTCATTTATGGTCATTAAGGGGTCAGTAAGGGGTCAAAGGTCAAGTTTTCAAAGAGCTGATATTTAAATGCAATGATCTTTGTAGACTGGCCCCAGTCTCGGTTCGGTTCTATCTCTGGATAATGTAACAATAAATAATTACGTAATGCCCTATGAAAAAAATACCAACTCCCCCCCCCCCCCCCTTATTTTCTTCAATGCCAAAAACCCATTCCTCTTCATCCACAAATCGACGCCACTAATTACACCCACCACAGTCAACCATGCAGCAATATAGAAATATACTCGTATTATAAGTGAACGCGAAAGTCCATTGAGCGCTGATTCCGAGACTGGTCCAATCTGTTAGAGATCTCACTTCCAAATATTCGTTCAACGAAGCACGGTGATTCCGATGTCAATTACGAAAGCCCCGCCCCAGTTTCAATTCAAATATGGTAGCACAAAGCTATGCCGCGGGATGTGACGCTTAAGATCGGATGGGACACTTGTCAACAACTGAGAGGTATTGAGCTCAAGTGGCACGCGTCTGATAGACCCATGGTACGCGCAATAATAAAAGGCAACCACTCGACTCGGACTTAGGCCTATTGTCCATATTATGTACATTAAGCGCGTGCGGTTTGCAAATGTTTGCACATTATTTAGCTAGGAAGCCTTTTCAAATATCCCGCGCTGCCAAGCTGCGTTGATTGGTCGGATACAATATCGTTGTTTAGTCGCTACACAAAGCGTTAATGTAGTGAAAACATGGACGTGGTATATAGAAAGATTGCGTGACTCCAAATCCGAAAAGTGAACTTCCAGCAGTTTGTGGGAGCTGGAAGTCAAATTGCCTACAGACTGGGAGGGTCCGTGTATTGGGTTGATTTTTAATGCTATGTAATCTACATTACCAGTCGTTCTCCACGGACCCGAGGGAGGGTCTATGATCTTTGTGACATTCTACACATGTAAAAAATACTAAAAAATATTTTAATATCATTTAAGGGCATTAAGGGGTCATGAAGGGGTCAAAGGTCCAGTTTTCAAAATGCTCCAATTGAGCTGATATTTAAATGCAATGATCCATATGACATTCTAAGCATGTTTGAAATATTTTAAAATTCATTTAAGGTCATTAAGGGGTCATAGATGGGTGATGTATACATGTACCACAATATACTGCCAAAGCCCAATGGTTCAGCTATGGTGCGGTAACCGCTCTAGTTTAATAAAGAATACCAACTCATACATTATGGCTTTAAGGGTCCCCTATCTTCCCTTTGGTGTGAATCCTTTCATGTAGACTTGGTACATACCTGCGAGAAATTCTTTTCACAATATTTGCATTGGTATAGTTTCTCTTTGGTGTGAATCCTTTCATGTCCTGTCTTCTTACTTGAAGTTGAGAAACTCTTTCCACAATATTTACAATGTTAATGTTTCTCTTTGGTGTGGACCCTTGCATCCTGCCTGTGAGAAACTCTCCACAATATTTACATTGCTAAGGTTTCTCTTTGTTGTGACTACTTTCATGTCTAGTCTCGTCACTTGAAGTTGAGAAACCCTTTTCACAATATTTAAATTGGTATGGTTTCTCTTCGGTATGAATCCTGTCATGTCTAGTCTTGTGACTTGAAAGTAAGAAAGTCTTTTCACAATATTAACATTGATAAGGTTTTTCTTTGGTGTGAATTCTTTCATGTTTGGTCTTATCACTTGTTCGTGAGAAAGTCTTTTCACACTATTTACATTGGTAAGGTTTTTCTTTGGTGTGAATCCTTTTGTGACTTGATCGTGAGAAAGTCTTTTCACAATATTTACATTGGTACGGTTTCTCTTTGGTGTGAATCCTTTCATGTTTAGTCTTGCATCCTGCCTGTGAGAAACTCTTTTCACAATATTCACATTGGTAAGGTTTCTCTTTGGTGTGAATCCTTTCATGTACGGTCTTCACACTTGTATCTGAGAAACTCTTTTCACAATATTTACATTGGTATGGTTTCTCTTTAGTATGAATCCTTCTTTCATGTCTAGTCTTGTAACTTGAATATCTGAAACCCTTTTCACAATAATCACATTGATAGGGTTTCTCTTTGGAGTGAATCCTTTCATGTTTGGTCTTGTATCCTGCTCGTGAGAAACTCTTTTCACAATATTTACATTGATAAGGTTTCTCTTTGGTGTGAATCCTTTCATGTTCAGTCTTGTATCCTACCCGTGAGAAACTCTTTTCACAATATTTACATTGGTGAGCTTTCTCTTTGGTGTGAATCCTTTCATGTTTAATATTGCTACTTGCATCTGAGAAACTCTTTTCACAATATATACATTGATAAGGTTTCTTTTTGGTATGAATCCTTTCATGCCTAGTCTTGTGACTTGAATGTGAGAAAGTCTTTTTACAATATTTACATTGATAAGGTTTCTCTTTGGTGTGAATCCTTTCATGTCTAGTCTTGTTACCTTTCGCTGAGAAACGCCTTTCACAATATTTACATTGATAAGGTTTATCTTTGGTGTGAATCCTTTCATGTTCAATCTTGTTACCTGTATTTGCGAAACTCTTTTCACAATATTTACACTGGTAAGGTTTCTCTTTGGTGTGAATCCTTTCATGTTTAGTCTTGTTACCTGTCGCTGAGAAACGCCTTTCACAATATTTACATTGATAAGGTTTCTCTTTGGTGTGAATCCTTTCATGTCTAGTCTTATTACCTGCGACTGAGAAACGCCTTTCACAATATTTACATTGATAAGGTTTCTCTTTGGTGTGAATCCTTTCATGTCTAGTCTTATTACCTGCGTCTGAGAAACACCTTTCACAATATTTACATTGATAAGATTTCTCTTTGGTGTGAATCCTTTCATGTGTTATATGTTCACTTTGGTAGGAGAAACTCTTGTTGCAATATTTACATTGGTATTGTTTCACTGTACAAATCCTTTTATGTATAGTTTCTTTACAGTTGTACCAGGACCAGTGTAATTTTGCTCTATGTCTTCTGACATGTTTCACGTAATATGTCAAATTACTGTAAAACTGTCTGCAGTAGATACATCTGTATGGTTGAAAACTGTTTGCATAATTTGACTCAAGTTGTACTTGACATGTCCTGCCCTGTAAAGGCTGAATTTGGGGTCTCGCTTTCATAGCTCTGAAATGATAATAAAAATAGATAGAAGTTGGTAAAATGTATTGTTTTAGAAGTAGTTCTACATGTATCATGCCTGGAAGAGATACACAAACACCAAGCAATATCATGACTATCAGCAGTATTGTAAAATCAGAAACCAAGCAACCAATGAAGTGAGGAAGGCAAAGAAGATGTTCGAGAAGAAGTTGGCGAATGAAATTAAAGACAATCCAAAAAGTTTCTGGAAGTATTGTCAGGACAAAAACAAAGGTGAAGCAAGGAGTGAGTGATCTGGTGAGGGAAGATGGGTCCTACGCACACAGCGACGAAGAGAAAGCAGAGGAACTTAATAAGTTTTTTGCCAGCGTATTTACTGCTGAAAATAAGGATGAGATTCCTGAACCAGAGAAGAAGTATCATGGGAGTAAGCTAGACAGTCTACTCGTTACGGAAGAGGATGTTAAGAAGAAGCTGAGTAAACTCAATGCTGCCAAGTCTCCAGGTCCAGATGGAATACCCCCCAGAATTTTGAAAGAAGCAGCTAATGTTATTGCATCACCCCTCTCCATTGTATTCAATAAGTCATTGAATGAAGGCGTTGTACCAGATGAGTGGAAAATTGCAAATGTCACTGCCATTTTCAAGAAAGGAAATGTAACCAGTCCCGGCAATTATAGGCCGGTGAGCCTGACATCAATTGTTTGCAAATTGTTGGAATCGATTATCAGAGATCAAGTTATGAAGTTCTTAAATGACCACCGCTTGCTTAGTAATGACCAGCATGGTTTCAGATCTGGAAGATCTTGTGTCACCCAGCTCTTGGAGATAATGGAAATCTGGACAAAGTTACTTGATGAAGGGGGAGGCATTGATGTCGTTTACCTTGACTTCCGTAAAGCCTTCGATAGTGTACCTCACCAGCGTCTGCTGAAAAGAAAAGACCTTGGCGTGAAATTAGATCCCTCTTTGTCCTTCAGTAAACATGCAGCCATGGTAGCAAATAAAGCCAATAGAATGGTAGGAATCATCCGCCGAACTTTTGACTTCATGGATGAGGAGATTCTAAAGATACTCTACACGACATTGGTGTAAAGACCACATCTTGAGTACGCCAATAGCATCTGGAATCCAATTTACAATAAGGACGCCCAATTAAATATCATGCGAGTGAACACCCCAGGGTCTCTATTCTCTGTATAGATCAGACCTAGACAGTGTTTATAGTAGAATAAGTAGCATGATAAAAGGTGGCAGAAGCAGCTGGGTCAGGGACATATCCCTGTTGTTTTTCATTGGGAAATCCTCTATAAAAACAAAAAAATGCGATAAATTAAAGGGGCATTTCGTGATCCACAGCCTCATCCCCCCACTTTTCTCAAAAAAAGTTGAGATCTTTATATCACTGGAAACCTCTGGCTACATGTGTATGTACAAAATATTTCTTGCAGATTAATTCGTTTAGCAAAGTATACTTGTCCCCCCTCAAGCCCCTATTAATTATAAGATTTAATTTTAAAATAATTATCATGTCAACTAAAGAGCATCATTCCATCTAGAATCTGTGGAGTCATGAAGTTGAACTCATAGTCATGATCGATCAGTCGATCGTAAATTTATTTTTTAAGCTTACCTATCTTACATCCATTCAATTTTGAACTGGATGCGGTTTCTGATAATATGTACATATACAAGTGCAACTGGAAGGGCTGTGACTGAGTGCGAATCAAAAATCCACGGTGTAATTTCACTAAAAAGCAATTATAATTTGTACTCAAAATGTGAAATCCTCTTGATTTTTAATTGGGTTACGAGCTCTCTGTGTAGTGGAATTGAAAATATGGGCGCACGCCACTAAATAATTTGCGGTTGCGCGACTTCAGCTCTTTTTTTTTTTTTTTTTTTTTTTTTGGTCGCTGGCCGGTCACGCCTGGGGAGCGATTTTTTTTTGTAGGCCTACATCATATTAATTTTCAGTCCCCCCTTTTTTTGCATCAGGCCCCCCTAACAAGTGTTTGTGAGCGGTCCCCTATTGATCCGAGAAACTTAGAAGGCAATCAGATTTCAAGGATGTTTTGTTTTAGGGAGGATGCATCAAAATAGATAACTCAAAGCTGCTCAATGGGCCTTGACCCGGGCCTTGACCTATTTTGCCAGGTATTTTACCAAGAAAGTTCTACGCCGAAAGTTCTACGCCAAAAGGCTTGAGAGATTTCTCTACGAGAACTATCCTGAGTGCAAAGTGAATGAAATTATGCGCAACAGGAAGCTGATTCTTCAACTTCTACTAGATTCTTCACACCCAGATATAGCTGTTCACCTATGCTTGACACCTGATTCTACAGCTGAAATTGAAGCCATCTCAAGGAGCTGGTGCTACGCTTTACATGTCCACCGGAGTGCTTTGATTGCTAAGATTTCTACAACATAGCCTGTTAGCACTTGCTGTGGTCTGAAACTACATTATTAAAAGTTTCTTGGCCTCATTTGTGTTGTGTGTCCGCATCCCTCTTGTTTTTATATAATCATGGACTGTAGAAACAAAATAGCTACAGTCCATGCTTTAATTGACATGTTCGGCACTTCTCGCATTAGCCGACTTTGCGGATATGTATTTAATAATGCTGTTGCAGTTATTTTCTTTGTATATTTTTGCTTAATTGTAATTTGTATCTGAAGTAGCACAATTTGTTTTTAGCCACCTATATGTATTTGTGCTAGTTGCAAGGTTTAAGCCAGGGTTAAATACCTTCTATCCTATTATATTTATGCATCACCTACATGCATGCATTACATTAAAGGCCCATTCAGTGATTTGCTCATCCGGACAATCGTAAAAATCATCAAAATTCAGATTTTGGTACCTTTGTCAGTGTCATAGATGTGTTAATAGAGCCTGCGAGCGGTTCAGCCGACAGCCGTGTATTTAAGACAAAATAAGACATTTTACACGAATCTGTAATTTAGATACTGACAGTATCTAAATTAGCTACATGTATTTGAATGGGGCTTCAAATTCGTCAGTAGGCTACTGCTGTTTTCTTTGTTTTTTGCCAAATTTGTCATTTCAAAACTACCAAATGACAATTTGAATGATTTATCCTTCACTTTTAAGCAATTTATAAATAATTTTAATTTTTGTACACTTGCGCTGGGATCACTGAGTGGGTCTTTAACTCATAATAACTTCTCTACATCAGCTCAAATGCTATTTAGAACTCACACTATAATCTAGTACCTGAGCATGTACATTACATGATGCAGTCATGTCTACAGTAGAATTCATCTCGACCTTTGCATGACTTAACCCCATTAAAAGCTATTAAACCAAGATAACACTCATTGAAACAGCTCAACTGATTAAATCGGATCTTCTCTGGCTGTGCACATGTGACTGTTTTCATGTGCGATATCGCATAAAGTTTGTATTATAGCTTCAGTTGGGTAACCGATTATAAAGGAAACGAAAGGAAACAATGGTAATTGGTATGTGTACTTTTGTTCACGAAATGAGACAATGGCGTGCTTTTTGTAAACCAGCATTCTTGAAAATGAGCAACATAATGATTGTTGACTTAACACGGTTTGGAAATAATTTCTTCATATTTTTGGTGTTATCTGCCGCTTACATATCCTTCCTAAAACACAAAAGTAGGCCTACGACCCTCTCCAAACACCTAAATTAGCTAAAAAATTTAGGACATGTTACAAAACTATATTGTCTAGAATTTTAAAAGAGTACTTTTAATATTGGCCGGTTATTTTTCACACAGCGACGTTAACTAGGCAATGTAGGCCTACTATTACCTATAACATTAACTAAAACACCAAAGTACGAATATTTCCAAACATCTAAATTAGCTAAAATTTAGGACATGTTAAAAACTATATTTTCTAGAACTTTAGAAGAGTACTTTTAATATTGGCCGGTTATTTTTCACACAGCGACGTTAACTAGTCATATCCCCATACTTTTAACGTAGGGCTATTTGTAGAGGTCACGCGTCAATGGGAGAGAGCACTGTGTATTGTGTATAGGAAAACGGACAGTAACTGCAGTATGATACATATAGCTTGGCTTGTTTTGAGTGTTTTATATTCTATTGTGACCGTGTGGTGTTTTCGTCTGTGGAGTTACCAGTGACATTCACGCATAAAGCGGTGCACCTGAAACAAGAGGTGGGAAGTCCAGAATTGATTGATTGATTGATTTTGCTGTGTTACCAAAGATAACGGAACATCCTAGATTGAATGAATCCTATACCGGTATCTTTATCCCGGGTTCAAGTTATTTAAATTGTTCATAACGATTTGGCATGCATCCTCCCTCTAATTGCATTTCGTGATCCACATCCTCATCCCCCACTTTTCTCAAAAAAAGTTGAGATTTTTATATCACTGGAAACGTTTAATGTACAAAATATTTCTTGCAGATTAATTCGTTCAGCAAAGATATCGTGAAATTTGAATTTCGTTCTGGTGCACCAGAACGAAATTACAACGCATTGTCTATGCATGGAGCAGTGTAATACATAATCATGCATAACTCGCGAACGCAAAATCGGAATCAACTGAAATTTTGGGAATAGGTTTTTTCGTGGATATCTACTGAAAAATGACATAAATAGAGGATGCTAGGTTCACGAAATACTCCTTTAATGAGCTACCGTAAAATGGGATAACTTTGGGCACTTGTCAGAGTTTTTAAACCACTGCTTCCAAACAAAACCAGTTCTATTTCTAATTATATCTTTTTTATGACATTAGGGTTCCCTTCTACACCTTGAAGTTGAAAAAAAAGATTTTAAATAATTTTGTAAGGGTGCCCTAGGGGTTAAAATAGCCCGACCAAAGTTACCCCGCATTTGGGGCAACTTTGGTCAGAGTAGTAGGCCCTACATCCCATGAAGAAGAAAAAAAATGATCTTCGTTGTATAAGGGTATGTTGTTATTTTTTTGTAACATTTGACTCCTTGAAAACTAAATCAAGCACACATCCATGCTCATAAATATCGATTTTAATTTTTTCTAAAAAAAAAATGTAAAAAAATCCTCATTTTTGGTCAAAAATCCTGGAAACGACAAATCGAGGAAATTGGACATGAGCGACTATTATTTCTTCCAAATATATTTCTTAACAAATTGACACCAAATATGACTAAAAACAATATTGCTGTATGAAAATATGACCATTTAAAAAAATATATTTGACCGACCAAAGTTACCCCGCTGACCGAAGTTACTCCATTACGGTAATTTGCATAAATGCTTATTAATTATGCAAATAGGCCTATGCAAATTAGAGGGCGGCATCACTGTACATTAGCACATAATATTAGAAACACTTTAACCCAGTTTCAGGCAAAAGCATGCAAAATAAAAGTACCCTGAACAAGTGAACATAACATTAAGGCCTATGCACGGAGTTTTAGCAAAGTATTGGCAAAAATTACATATTAATGAGCTTCTCTTGTCATTTTAGCTCATTAACTTGATTGATTATTGGTAAAAACAATAAGGTATATAAAGAAAATATAAAATTGATGTATTATGAAAACCACATCTCCGATTTGCTTCTAACATAAGGCACATTGATATATGTGTGCTCTATTGAATTTTAATTAGAAAGTATTCCTAAGCCTATTTAAATCTTTAAGGTTCTTTATACCATTTTCAAGGTTCTTTATACAACCCCCAACCACCGATACACCAGGGCATAGGAAAAATATTTCCTGTCTGGGAACTTAAACTATGTTGCTTTAAATTTTCTGTGAAATTCGTGAGCGCCTTGTCGCTCGCCCGTAACGGTTGGGGTCCAGGGGCTCAAAAAAAAAGCCTAAAAAGCTCATGGATTTTAGACTTTTTAAACTTAAAGTAAGAAATCACCATTCTGAGGCTCTCATGAGAGTGGGCTTTGATAAAAAAAAATCTGAAATATTATCCATGTAGGTCAAGGAGACAGAGCCCCTGTGGGGGTCGAGGGGGCAGAGCCCCCGCACGGCCCGCAGGGGTCATGCTCATGCGATTTTAGCAGATTAAGCACCCCAAAGATGCCATTTGTGACATAAAATATGCATATATCTAGATGTTAAAGTAATTCTTAGCCTGTTTCAGACGTTTTTGAAAAAAATGCTTCCTTCACCCTAAAAAAGTGGTTTTAAAATGTTTAGTTTCCTATACTTTTGTACATGTGAGAGGCATTCTTCAAAGTTTTTTCTTTGCCTAATTACATGGCCTACATGGCTGAAATTGATATATATAATGCACAATATAAAAACAATGATTCATAAAATTTTTGGCACCCCCTTCTTCGGGTATGTGTGGGAGGGGCCCCCTTGCAGGGAGGGGGGGGGAACTAATGTGCATGTAGAAGGCTTATTATAGGAAGGAGAAACCTTTCAAATAATTTTGGAAATTTGGAATGAATCTAAAATTCTGGAAATACAAAAAAAAATACATTTAAGTGCAAAAGCTTTTTTCTTCTGGGTAAGAATTTTTTTCTTGCATGCAACAGCCTTTTTCTTGCAGGTTAGAAATTTGATAAATAGGTCCATGCATGCATTTTGTATATGATGACCTATTTATCAAATTTCTACCCTGCAATAAAAAAGCTGTTGCATGTAAGAAAACATTTCTTACCCAGAAGAAAAAGCTTTTGCACTTAAATGTATTTTTTTTGTATTTCAAGAATTTTAGAAATTTTTTCAAATTTCCAAAATTATGTGAAAGGTTTGTCTTTTATTTTGTTAGCAATAAAAATAACAATTTCCATGAAAATTGGATACACCTTAGGCCTACCCCCTAAACAGGCTTAAATGGTATTGAAATCAGTCTTTTTGAATAAAATATACACACTAGGCCTATCTGTGGTCATCTTGTGACTCCCTACATTTTAGTCATCAAAATTTTATGACCCCCCCCCTATTTTTCTTTCCAACAATTTATGACCCCGCCTCCCCAGTATATTTTGGACCCCCTTCCGAAGAAAATGCCAGCCCCCTTATTCATAGTTTTATGACTCTGGTTAGGCGCATAGGCATCGACTTGGCCCTGAGTTTGGGGCTAATAGGCCTACATGTAGGCCTAGGCCTAAGTGTTATATTTTAGTGACATTTTACACGAAAATTTGACTTTTTAAAAACTGGATTTTTTTCTGGGTGGCATAAGGAACATAGCACCCATTCAGCATGTGTCTACATGAAGAGGTTTTTTTCTGTAGGCCCCTACGGAAGAGTATTTTGCTAACTGAATGGTCACATTCAGTGGTGGGTTTTCACTTTTCACAAACAAAGTAGGCCTACGGTAGCCTAATTCAGTTTCAAAATGCTATTTTGTTTCAAACGTGATTTTACTTCTGATATAAATGCGTAAATATGGTTATTCAAAATTAATTAAATTGATGGGAAAGTGGTTCTATTGGGCCGGGTAACACACGTAGGGGAAGGTGGGGCATAACGGACCCCCGGGGCAAAACGGAACCACCTGGAAAAATAGGCCTTGGCAATACTGCCGTCTATGCAAATTATATTGAGGAACACAAGTATGGCTACGAGGATTTACAACAAAATTTTATCTGAAACAATCCACTGACATTCGAGCAAGATCGAGTCAAAAAATTACTAGGCCTACCCGTCTGGTGTAAGATATGTAGATGTTTAATGCGCTGAAATTTTACTTCATTAATATCGGATTCCGAAATAATTGTGTATGTTGTAAACACGAAGGTACTAGCCATGAGCTGTATTAAGTGCATGGCCTATATGCTACGATGTATTATGCATGCAACCAATTTCTAAAAAATCGGGTATGGGGCAAAACGGAATCCTAGGTGCGGGGCATAACGGAACAGGGTTCCGTTTTGCCCCGGGCGTTTTGTCCCACAGATGGGTTCCGTTTTGCCCCAATGGGACATAACTTGTCTTCACTCAAAGAAATGTAGGCGTTATCTAGGGGCCTACTCGAACATGGTAAACACTTCGCTGAAACATAGACATATAACTAGACCTACAGATAGAATTAATGATTAAAAGTTAACCACTTACTCCACAGAGATGGCAGGCCTACTGAATATTTCTTTCTAATCAAATATTGGTCATACATAGGCTATTATAGGCCTACTAGGCCTATAAGAAGTTAACCACTCACTCCACAGAGATGGTAGGCCCACTTAATATTGTAACTGAATATAGGCCTACATATAACTAGGACTAGGGCCTACCGATGGAACAACTAATATAAGTTTGCACACAGGGTGCCGTTTTGCCCCATAGGGGGGTTCCGTTTTGCCCCGATAGTGGGGCAAAACGGATCTTTTGTTGTTGAAAATATTTCTTCATTTTTATAAAAAATTGTGAGATTCAAGTTATATTGGTTAATGGTATATTAAAGGTAAATACAAACTTCAACTGAATATATAATTTTTACAGTCATATTACTTATGGTGACGTCACAGAGCATCCTCAAAGTTAAGTGTTCCGTTATGCCCCACCTTCCCCTACACACACCCTTTAGGCCAAGTAAAAATAAAAACATGTTTCTCGTCCGGGTTTTTAAAAATTATGAGAATGAGGGCCTTTTTATTTTTTATTTTTTATTGAAAAACGACGCTAAATACCTGTATTTGGCACCATATTTCGGGTATTCGACATACAGATTGATATCTGAGAAAAAGGAGGAGGCCCTTTTTATTTTATTGTTTGAGAGGTAGACCCCTTTAGTGATCACAAAACTCTTCTTAAATGATGTATTATGCATTTACAAAGCCGTAAAATAAGTTTCAACTTCTGAAATATCTTTTTGAACAAGTTATAACTGAAAGTTTACAAAATAAAAAGAAATTTGAAAAATCTTCAAAAAATGAGGAGGGCGCGGACGAGAAACATGTATTATTTTTTACTCGGCCTTATGATTGAACACAAAAATAAACAAAATAAGAAAACGTCTCTCAGCACTGCACCGTCTGATAAGTTTTGCCGGAACTACTTTTTAAAGTTGAAACAAAAACGAACTAGAAACACTAAATCGAGGTCATCGGTTCATAGGTCAGAAATTAGGGTCAAATTGAAAACGAAGAAATCGGCTGCTGATTTTGTTTACTTTTTGCTTTTATACTGCAATATGGTGTTCCCAGTAAAGCATACGGAAGAAGAAAACTTACTTGCCAAGAAGTATACAGAGCTGAAGAGGAAGGTGAGAGTGGTAACCCTCTATTATAATTATAAGCTTAACGTTTGAAAGCCAGCATGGCCAGCAAAGACCAGTCCATGTCATGAATCAATTAAACTTAAGGGGGTACTACACCCCTCTATAAATTTGTGTCTATTTTTGCATTTTTCTCGAAAACTAATAATACAGTGGTAACAAAAGTTATGTATATTATAGGGGCAAGGAATCCAATTACTACACTCGAATTTCAGTGACCCAAGACAAGCGGTTTGTTCTTTATGATCAGAAATAAGGTACCGCTAGGATGTACCTCGTTTCCTATCATATATACTGAACCGCTTGTATTGAGTCACTGAAATTTCAGTGTAGTAATTGAATTCCTTGCCCCAATAATATACATAACTTTTGTTACCAGTGTGTAATTATTTTTGAGAAAAATGCAAAAATAGTCACAAATTTACCACATGGGTGTAGTACCCCCTTAAAGGAGTATTTCGTGATCCTAGCAGCACACAGTGACAGTGTCAGGTGTCATCGCCCCGATATCTTCATGGCAGAAATCGCCATGGTAGATTGAATCCACCGCCACGCATGGCCATTATACATATCGACCTGTTTAATAGTTCACCTTCGCAAATAATATGTCTTGGGCTTGGCAGAAACACATCAACACCATCACATTACGTGCAAATAGGATGCTTGGCCTTGTGAGGCGTAATCTGCGCAAGTGCTCCACCAAAATTCGCCAGCAAGCGTTTGTATCTCTTGTTCGACCCCACCTCGAGTACCGGTACTGTAGCCCGGTGTGGAGTCCGTACACAAAGAAAGACATAGCAAGGACTGAAGCAATCCAACGCAGGGCTGCCAGATTTGTCCTTCAGAAGTACCATCGTACAGAAAGTGTGTCTGCCATGCTTAACACTCTCCAGTGGGACACCTTAGAGAAGATACGTCAAGTTGCTAGCCTCATCCTTTTGTACAAGATGCAAAACAACATCATTGCAGTAAACCCGAATCATTATCTGTCTCCAGCTCTTCCAACCAACACCAGAGCCTACCACCCCAGCAAATACCAGCTTCTTCCAGCCAGAATTCAATTGTACTCCAACTCCTTCCTTCCTCGTACAGTCACGTTGTGGAACTAGCTTCCCGGCACCATCCTAGTCTCACCGTCTGTTGAGACTTTCAGGGGAGCTGTGGCTGCATCAATCTAGTCTGCAGCTGTTGGTTTTTTACTCGCACACTGTATTATACGCACTGGCACACTCACTCCTGCACCGCTCATAGTTCCAGTAACTGTAACTCGTCGTACCTAGAGTTACAGTTCACTCTATTATTATCTTTTCCACAAATAAGAAACATCACAATATGTGGGCTCATTTTGGGCTCTAAGGATGCAGCTGAGGAACTCTCTCAAGGACAGTTTGGGCATGCACTGACGATTTTAATCCCATTGTACCAGGGTTTGGGCGTGCTTGGATGATTTTAATCCCACTGTACTAGTCTATACTCCCAAAGTTGAGGTAATTGATCAACATTGATCTCATCTTTTGGGTGGGTTCAAAATTCCCAGGGTTGGCAAAACCTGCAATCTTCATGGGAGTAATTTACTTAGTGCAAAAGTGGTCAAAATATTGCTCTGCAAAATGTCTTGATTTTCATGATTTGGATTTATCATATTGAGCAGCATTCTACTTGTGATGTTTCTACACTGTGTAGAGAGGGTCTACAGCATCTCTGAGGTAAAACTGACAAATACAAGGTATATTTCTTGATGCTTGAAGTTTGGATTTCTTAAACGTACAGTGCATCCCTATGTACCGCTGCAAGACTTCAGGTCAGTAGATGTCATTATGTTTAAATGATAAAGACTGAAGTCTTGCTGGCAGGACTAGCACCGCTCATGGACAAAGTCCCTCGGCTATACATCCACATGTGGATCCTACCGAGTACAGAAGTAGAAGTAGAAGAAGCAGTCAGCGTCGCATAATGATAATAGGCTGAAGGACATCTGAAGAGCCTCAAGAGGCTATAGCCCCGATTAACTCGGTGACTAACCTCGCTGTGTGTCAGTCAAGCATGGTATGCCATAGGTCATATTCTTTTAGACAACCTTCACGATTGGCCTATCAGTACTGTGGCCTATACACTGCGCTATATAATTCGGCACGTATAAATCAGAATTATTGCGGAATTATTGTCAGTTTTTGACTCAAGACGCAAGCTACATGTACTGTCTCAAAGCGCACGCTAACGACTATCAATCATATCTGTTCAAAATATATATTCATGCAAGGAACCACATCTGGTTTCTTTATACGAAATCATTTACGGGAGATATTCATCATTTTCTACACCGTTATCCAAAGATTTTCTTCATATCAAACTCGTGCATAGCTAATTCATGTGTATCGATCCTGGGTATTTATTTTAGTATCTCTGCTGTACCAAGTAATTATTAGCCAGGCGATGTCGCTGTGCAGCATCTATTTTAGTATTTATGTAGGTATGCCAGGCAAACCTTAGTTTACACATTTGCTAGTCAGCGAAATTTGCCTAGACCGGGGCACCAAACACAATACATATACTTAGAAATTTCAATTTTTTTCAAGAACAGGTCGGTCAAGGAAACCTACATGTACATAAATATGTTTTCTATACTTCACTTGACCCAAATTATATATGATTTAGGTATGACAGGGACTGGTTAACACATTTGCTAGTCAGCCAAAATGGCCTAAACCGGCAATACAAATTTACATTGAAATTTAAAAGAACCGCTTGCTCAAGGAAACCTTCATATGTTGTCTATACTTCACTTGACCCAAATATATGATTTTATTTTGGTGATGAGAGACTCGCACATGGAATTTCAGAGGGATTTTGATAGCAGTTCCATTAAAAAAAGCTGCGATCATCATTAGACTAAGATCTAGAAACACCCCCGTAATGCTGTTTTGGGGAATTTTGCTAGCATAGGGCCTAATCTTTTTAATGAAAGTCAATCTTTAACTAGATGTAACTTTGCTTCGGAAAGTGCTATGACAAAAAGGTTTTCAGTGTTGGCTTTCTTTACTCAAGGGCTTTAATTTGATATATAAAATAAAATGATGCAGTTTGATGGCAAATTTGAATTCACCTGGCATAGGCCTACATTGTACCTATATGATTTTTTATGGTGATGAGACACTCACACATGGAATTTTAGAGGGATTTTGATAGCAGTTCCATTAAAAAAAGCTGCTATCATCATGAGACTAAGATCTAGAAATACCTCCGTAATGCTGTTTTGGGGAATTTTGCTAGCAGAATCTTTTTGATGAAAGTCAATCGTTGAAAAGATGTAACTTTGCCACGGAAAGTGCTATGACAAAAAGGTTTTCAGTTTTGGCTTTCATTACCCAAGGGCTTTAATTTGATATATAAAATAAAATGATGCAGTTTGATGGCAAATTTAAATTCACTGGCATACCTAATTTATGACATTGTTCAGCTTCAATAGAATTTTATCCATGAAAAAAGCTTATTCCCAAAATTTCAGTTGATTCCGATTTTTTGCGTTTGCGAGTTATGCATGATACTGCTCCATAGGCGATGTGTTGTAATTTCGTTTTGGTATACCAGACGAAATTCAAATTTCACAATATCTTTGCGAAATGAATTAATTTGCAAGAAATATTTGGTACATAAACAATGTAGCCAGAGGTTTCCAGTGGTACAAAAATCTCAACTTTTTTTGAGAAAAGTGGGGGGATGAGGCTGTGGATCACGAAATGCCCTTTTAATTGGCATGCCATTGCCAGACTATGCCATAGTCGATTTTTGATAAATGATGAAAGCATTCAGTTGAAATACTAGTATAAAATTGTTATGAAAAAGTTTATTATATAATATTAGTGACAGTAAAAGTAAAGTATACGTTGGCTTATATTTAATATTGAATGCAACATATCATAATGTCATTTAAATATATTGGCACTTCAATACAGAACAATTCAGATTGTAGAATCTACCAGTTTATTAATCGCGAAAGCCCGAGTTAAAAATCCACTATGGACTTTGAATCTTAAACGGGACTTTGAACGGGCCTGCAAAGTCCCTAACACACACTGTCAATCATACTTGTAGGTATATTGCTAGGTGAATTCAAAATCCCTCTAAAATTCCATGTGCGATTGTCTTATCACCATAAAAAATCATATATTTGGGTCAAGTGAAGTATAGAAAACATATTTATGTATTGTGTTTGGGCCCCGGTCTAGGCGAATTTGGCTGACTAGCAAATGTGTTAACTAAGGTTTGCCTCTCATCTCTAATACTTGTTTATCAATCCAACTAAACTGCAAGCAAACTGACGCGCTCATTAGCGCTGGTATCGGCAAGCATTTTCATTGTCGACAATCGATAAAAATTAAAAAGCCGACGTCAACAATTGTCGACAATCAGGCCTAATTAATGTCCCAAAAATTTGCCCCATGGCAAAGTGAGACGATCAAGGTTCAAAATTCGACAACCTACAGAGTGCGCATTTATACAATCAACACGCTGCATGGACTATGAAAACGATACATACTGGCAACGCTATAGTCATGGTATAGTTGCTTAAATATTATTTGCATGTGGGTGAGAAGAACTAAGAAAATAAAGTATATTTTTCACGTAAAAAACATATATAAAATAAACAAATACTCAACCAAGTAAACACACAAAATAAATTTTGTCATCCCAAGTGTGCACACGGCACGCTAAGAACGACCTTGACATTTGGCCAATCAGCGATCGTTATTCAGCCAAGCCCCCCTGACGTCACATGGCGGCCGTTCTAAAAATAAACAAAGATGGCTGAAGCCAAATCAACATCGACGAAAATGGGAAAGCATGGAAAGGGGTCACAATTTTGCTGGATTTGACCATTTTGGATGCTATATTATGAACTATCATTGAATATTTAGATAAAAAAGATTCATAACTTTCTTGTCGTATGAGATCTTTTGGGTTGCTAGTAAAAAAGAAGGAAATTAGCAAAGTTTCTGCCAATCAAATTTTCAATTTCGATCGCAAAATTTCTGATATTTTTTGTCGATACATGCAAAGCTCTTGTCACCAATCGGCAAAAGTGTGTCGACAACGCCTTGTCGATACCAACACTAGCGCTCATGCACCTACTGAGAGTTTAATGTTCCCGCCAACACAAAGGGGCGGTATAGTTGTGTACCATGTAGTTAATACACAACTATACCGCCTTTGTGTTGGCGATGCCCGGAGGATTTAAACCATAACGAGATCTGGGCAACCAATCACAAGCCAGATCCATTTAAAGATGCATTACATCATGGCCAATTTTAGTAGGCCAGAAACCGACAATCTCATCCATAGACGGCTCCGTGTTAAGCATGTAAACCGCAAATCCAAAGTTAGTAGTCCACTTGGGAAGCTAACAAACAGAGGGAGTACGGTGACTGAAAAGATCAGATGTGAAAATCTATCAATTGTGCACAAATTAATTAAATCAGAGTTTTAAGCTTAAATGCAATATCCAGAGTATGCACAATGGGCAAGTGGACTGCGGAGTAGTCTAGCATTGGCCAGATCAGATGGCCAGCAGTGCAGCACTGATGAGTGGACCTGCACCAATCACCTGGCCTCTGGTAGTTAAAGCTGAATTTATACTCGATCGCCGAGCGATTGTGATGAAACGCTTTTGAAAAGCGATGGGTAATCGCCGAATTTTGCGATGCATCACTCGTTGCTTTTGCATTTAATTCTCTCGGTATTTAATTCATACGCTCCATTATTATTATTATTATTACTAGTGCGCCTGTTGCTGTAATAGCCCTTTAGCTATTAGGGGGTATGTGGGCACTTATTGGGGTATGTGGGCGCTTATTGGGGTAGGGGCGCTTATAGAAATCATTTTCAGCAATGAATGCTGGGAAGACACTATATAGCATATTTGCAGCAATGCATTCTGGGTAGACATTTACAGTGCATTTCAAATTGGGCACGTAGCCAAAAGCTGAATGGAATCTATGAATGAATGACCTTGTTCACCGGCTTGGGCAGCTTGAAACTTGTTGTAGATTGTCTACTGGATTCTTTTTATCCATGTGCACTTGCTGCTTTGTATCCATGTGAGGTAGTTTCCCCTATGACCTTTGACCTTGACCTCCGATGACCTTCAAAACTACCTGGTAAACAGCGCACGCCCGATACCCATCTATGTGTGAAATATCGGAACAAGGGTCGAAGCGTGGCGGAACGCATAGCCGGACAGACAGACAGACACACACACAACGGCTATTATTTTAGTAGTACTAGTGCACCTGCGGCTGTGAGAGCCCTGATGCTGTGAGAGCACTTATTGGGGGTATGGGCGCTTATTGGGGTATGGGCACTTATTGGGGTGTGGGCACTTATTGGCGTATGGGCGCTTATAGAATTCATTGGCAGCAAGTTTGGGCCCGATCGGACAAAGTTGAAATGTACAAATCATTTGCAGCAATGCATTCTGGGTAGACATTACAGTGCATTTCAAATTGGGCAGATAGCCAAAAGCTGAATGACACCCGCTTGGGCAGCTTGAAACTTGTTGTAGATTGTCTACTGGATTCTTTTTATCCACTTGCTGCTTTGTATCCACGTGGGGTATTTTCCCCATTTGACCTTTGACCTTGACCTCCGATGACCTTGAAAACCACATGGCCAACATGCTTTTCCCGATACCTATCTATATGCGAAATTTCAGCGCGATGCGTCGAAGCACGGCGAAACGCATAGCAGGACAGACAGATAGATAGACAGACAGATACAGCCCGCTTATTATTTTATTAGTATACTAGTGCACCTGCAGCTGTGAGAGCCCTGATGCTGTGAGAGCACTGGCATGGTAGCGATACTGTTTGACCCCAGATGACCTTTGACCTCGGTGTAATTTTTTTCATGCTCCCCTCATACGAAGGATTCCACCTATCAAGTTTAAACCCAATAGGGCAAAGTTTAAATTTAGCCCCTACATGACCTTTGACCTCGGTTTACCTCAATTTTGTTTTGCCCATATATTCCCTCGTGTCAAGGATTCCACCCACCAAGTTTGAGCCCGATAGGACAAAGTTTGAAATCCATGACCTTTGACCTTTGACCTCGGATGACCTCCATATGTTTTTCATGCTCCCCTCATACGAAGGTTTCGACCCACCAAGTTTGAGCCCGATCGGGCAAAGTTTGACATTTGACCCCTCCGTAATGACCTTTGACCTCAGTTGACCTCGATTTTATTTCGTGCATTATATTCCCCTCCTATCAAGGATTCTACCCACCAAGTTTGGGCCCGATCGGACAAAGTTAGAAATTTTGACCTTTGACCTTGACCTCCGATGACCTTCAAAACCACATGGCCAACATGCTTTTCCCAATACCTATCTATATCCCAAATTTCAGCACGATGCGTCGAAGTGCGGCGAAACGCATAGCCGGACAGACAGACAGACAGATAGATAGACAGATAGATAGAGACCGCTTATTATTTTATTAGTATAGATAGATAGTGCACCTGCAGCTGCGAGAGCCCTGATGCTGAGAGAGCACTGGCATGATAGTGATACTGTTTGACCCCAGATGACCTTTGACCTCGGATGACCTCTGTGTAATTTTTTTTCATGCCCCCTCATACAAAGGATTCCACCTATCAAGTTTAAGGCCAATAGGGCAAAGTTTAAATTTAGCCCCTACATGACCTTTGACCTTGGTTGACCTCAATTTTGTTTTATGCATATATTCCCTCGATCAAGGATTCCACCCACCAAGTTTGAGCCCGACACGACAAAGTTTGAAATCCATGACCTTTGACCTTTGACCTCGGATGACCTCCATATAATGTTTTTATGCTCCCCTCATATAAAGGTTTCGACCCACCAAGTTTGAGCCAGATCGGACAAAGTTTGAAATTTGACCCTCCGTAATGACCTTTGACCTCGGTTGACCTCGATTTTATTTCAGCATATATTCCCTCGTATCAAGGATTCCACCCACCAAGTTTGGGCCCGATCGGACAAAGTTTGAAATTTTGACCTTTGACCTTGACCTCCGATGACCTTCAAAACCACATGGCCAACATGCTTTTCCCAATACCTATCTATATCCAAAATTTCAGCACGATGCGTCAAGTGCGGCGCTAAACGTATAGCCGGACAGACAGACAGACAGATAGATAGATACACAGATAGACAGATAGAGACCGCTTATTATTTTATTAGTATAGATACTAGTGCACCTGCGGCTGTGAGAGCCCAGATGCTGTGAGTGCACAGGCATGATAGCGATACTGTTTGACCCCAGATGACCTTTGACCTATCAAGTTTAAGCCCAATAGGGCAAAGTTTAAATTTAGCCCCTACATGACCTTTTGACCTCGGTTGACCTCAATTTTGTTTTATGATATATTCCCCTCCTATCAAGGATTGCACCCACCACGTTTGAACCCGATAGGACAAAGTTTGAAATCCATGACCTTTGACCTTTGACCTCGGATGACCTCCATATAATGTTTTTCATGCTCCCCTCATACAAAGGTTTCGACCCACCACGTTTGAGCCCGATCGGACAAAGTTTGAAATTTGACCCCTCCGTAATGACCTTTGACCTGGGTTGACCTCGATTTCATTTCGCGCATTATAGTCCCCTCCTACCAAGGATTCCACCCACCAAGTTTGGGCCCAATCGGACAAAGTTTGAAATTTTGACCTTTGACCTCGACCTCCGATGACCTTCAAAACCACATGCCCAACATGCTTTTCCCGATACCTACCTATATGCGAAATTTCAGCGCGATGCGCGACGACGGCGTAAACGCATAGCCGGACAGACAGATAGATAGACAGATAGACAGACAGATACAGCCCGCTTATTATTTTATTAGTACTAGTGCACCTGCGGTGTGAGAGCCCAGATGCTGTGAGAGCACTGGCATGATAGCGATACTGTTTGACCCCAGATGACCTTTGACCTATCAAGTTTAAGCCCAATAGGGCAAAGTTTAAATTTAGCCCCTACATGACCTTTGACCTCGGTTGACCTCAATTTTGTTTGGCGCATATATTCCCCTCCTATCAAGGATTGCACCCACCACGTTTGAACCCGATAGGACAAAGTTTGAAATCCATGACCTTTGACCTTTGACCTCGGATGACCGCCATATAATGTTTTTCATGCTCCCCTCATGCGAAGGTTTCGACCCACCACGTTTGAGCCCGATCGGACAAAGTTTGAAATTTGACCCTCCGTAATGACCTTTGACCTCGGTTGACCTCGATTTTATTTCAGCGCATTATAGTCCCCTCCTATCAAGGATTCCACCCACCAAGTTTGGGCCCGATCGGACAAAGTTTGAAATTTTGACCTTTGACCTTGACCTCCGATGACCTTCAAAACCACATGGCCAACATGCGTTTCCGATACCTATCTATATGCGAAATTTCAGCTGATGCGTCAAGCACGGCAATGTAAACGCATAGCCGGACACACAGACACACAGACAGAGCTTATGATTATTATAGTATAGACTAGTGCACCTGCAGCTATGAGAGCCCTGATGCTGTGAGAGCACTGGCATGATAGCATTTCTGTTTGACCCCAGATGACCTTGGTGTATTTTTTTCATGGCCCCCTCATACAAAGGATTCCACCTATCAAGTTTAAGCCCAATAGGGCAAAGTTTAAATTTAGCCCCTACATGACCTTTGACCTTGGTTGACCTCAATGTTATTTTATGCATATATTTCCCCTCGCATCAAGGATTCCACCCACCAATTTTGAGCCCGATAGGACAAAGTTTGAAATCCATGACCTTTGACCTTTGACCTCGGATGACCTCCATACAATGTTTTTCATGCTTCCCTCATACGAAGGTTTCGACCCACCAAGTTTGAGCCCGATCGGACAAAGTTTGAAATTTGACCCCTCCGTAATGACCTTTGACCTCGGTTGACCTTGATTTTATTTCCGCATTATATTCCCCTCCTATCAAGGATTCCACCCACCAAATTTGGGCCCGATCGGACAAAGTTTGAAATTTTGACCTTTGACCTTGACCTCCGATGACCCTCAAAACCACATGGCCGACATGCTTTTCCCAATACCTACCTATATCCAAAATTTCAGCACGAAGCGTCAAGTGCGGTAAACGCATAGCCGGACAGACAGACAGACAGATAGATAGATACACAGATAGACAGAGACCGCTTATTATTTTATTAGTACTAGTGCACCTGCTGCTGAGAGAGCCCTGATGCTGTGAGAGCACTGGTTGACCTCTATTTTGTTTTATGATATATTCCCTCGTATCAAGGATTCCACGCACCAACTTTGAGCCCGATAGGACAAAGTTTGAAATCCATGACCTTTGACCTTTAACCTCGGATGACCTCCATATAATGTTTTTCATGCTCCCCTCATACGAAGGATTCGACCCACCAAGTTTGAGCCCGATCGGACAAAGTTTGAAATTTGACCCCTCCGTAATGACCTTTGACCTCGGTTGACCTCGATTTTATTTCGGGCATATCTTCCCCTCGTATCAAGGATCCCACCCACCAAGTTTGGGCCCGATCGGACAAAGTTTGAAATTTTGACCTTTGACCTTGACCTCCGATGACCTTCAAAACCACATGGTCAACATGCTTTTCCCAATACCTATCCATATCCGAAATTTCGCTCGATCGTCGAAGGCGCTGAAAGCGCATAGCCGGACAGACAGACAGACAGAGACCGCTTATTATTTTAGTAGTACTAGTGCACCTGCAGCTGTGAGAGCCCTGATGCTGTGAGAGCACTGGCATGATAGCATTTCTGTTTGACCCCAGATGACCTTGGTGTAATTTTTTTCATGCCCCCCTCATACAAAGGATTCCACCTATCAAGTTTAAGCCCAATAGGGCAAAGTTTAAATTTACCCCCTACATGACCTTTGAACTTGGTTGACCTCAATTTTATTTTGCGCATATATTCTCCTCGCATCAAGGATTCCACCCACCAATTTTGAGCCCGATAGGACAAAGTTTGAAATCCATGACCTTTGACCTTTGACCTCGGATGACCTCCATATAATGTTTTTCATGCTCCCCTCGTACGAAGGTTTCGACCCACCAAGTTTGAGCCCGATTGGACAAAGTTCGCAATTTGACCCCTCCGTAATGACCTTTGACCTCGGTTGACCTTGATTTTATTTCGCGCATTATATTCCCCTCCTATCAAGGATTCCACCCACCAAATTTGGGCCCGATTGGACAAAGTTTGAAATTTTGACCTTTGACCTTGACCTCTGATGACCCTCAAAACCACATGGCCAAGATGCTTTTCCCAATACCTACCTATATCCAAAATTTCAGCACGGTGCATCGAAGTGCGGCGAAACGCATAGCCGGACAGACAGACAGACAGATAGATACACAGATAGACAGAGACCGCTTATTATTTTATTAGTATAGATAGATAGATAGATAGTGCACCTGCAGCTGTGAGAGCCCTGATGCTGTGAGAGCACTGGCATGATAGCGATACTGTTTGACCCCAGATGACCTTTGACCTCGGATGACCTTGGTGTAATTTTTTCATGCTCCCCTCATACGAAGGATTACACCTGTCAAGTTTAAGCCCAATAGGGCAAAGTTTAAATTTAGCCCCTACATGACCTTTGACCTCGGTTGACCTCAATTTTGTTTTATGCATATATTCCCTCGTATCAAGGATTCCACCCACCTAGTTTGAGCCCGATAGGACAAAGTTTGAAATCCATGACCTTTGACCTTGGATGACCTCCATATGTTTTTCATGCTCCCCTCATACGAAGGTTTCGACCCACCAAGTTTGAGCCCGATCGGACAAAGTTTGAAATTTGACCCCCTCCGTAATGACCTTTGACCTCGGTTGACCTCGACTTTATTTTGGGCATATATTCCCCTCGTATCAAGGATCCCACCTGCCAAGTTTGGGCCCGATTGGACAAAGTTTGAAATTTTGACCTTTGACCTTGACCTCCGATGACCTTCAAAAGTACCCGGTAAACAGCGCCCGCACCGCTGTTCGCGCACGGCAACCAGGTGATGGCGCGCTCACAAAGTTGTAGATATTTCCAGCGCAATTTGAATGCAGAATGCTTTCGATGCGGTATTTTTCAGCGTATGTTTAACGGTAAAATTCATCATGTTTAGCGATGAAATTTCTTTAGATGCTGGTATAAAACATTGTTCTGCATCTATTTATCAAAATTTGATCATTGGTTATCTTTTATTTTGCAGCTTTCTGATAGTAGGCCTATTTACAAGACTATTTAATCATGTTAACTATACACACGCTTATATTTTGTGAAAGAAAAAAATATGTCGATTTTTTTGGCCAAAATCAAAGATATTTTCAGACAATGCAACATTCAACCCAGGTCATCAACTTTACCTCTTAGAGGTATCCTAAATAGTGTTCATTAGCGAGCATTCTGAAGTTGCTTCTGAAATCGCCAAAATGAGGCGTAAATCGCGGTATGCCCCTAGCTATTACCCCGCGGCTATTACGCGTTGGCCTAGCACAGTATACACGGACCGTGCCTTTCTGTTCCAATTAGTTTTATTTATATGTTTGTTTATTTTTGCATATTTATTTGTTTATTTATTTATTTGTTTGTTTGTTTGTTTGTTTGTTTGTTTGTTTGTTTGTTTGTTTGTTTGTTTGTTTATTTATTTATTCCTATCCGAAGTTTTTCTCTTTCGTTCTCTCTTGTCTTTCTATATCTTTCTTTCTTTCTGTCTAGTATCTACCTTTTGTTGTGCCTTTTTTCTTTCTTTCTTAACTTTAGTTACCGTTACTGGGCATGACTGATCAAATTTAATACAATAATAAAAATTTATATAGCACTTTAATATTAAGTTAGTTTGGTTTTTAAAAGTTTTGTTGTTGTGTGTTGAATTTCTTCCCTTTTCTGTTCCTTTCCTGAACATAGCTTTACATTGGGCTATTCAGAAAATAGATGCAGCTGCAGACCCCTATAGACCTATAGAGGAGTTCGGATTTCGGACTTTTTGTCCAGTCGTGACTGTTGGATATCCCTGCAGACTTTTAAAGTGCCCAAAGGCAAAAAAAAAAAAAAATCCGGCAGAATAATAGTTCAAAATTAGAAATCCTCCATTTGAGAGCTCATTTTAACATTTCCGTGATTTTTCCTTAATTTGATTGGATTTCCAAGCTTTTTCAGTAACATTGGCAACTGGAATTCCAGTCATTTTCAGAAAGCAGAATTGGAAATCCGGACATTTCTTTGATTAAAAATTTACTCCTCTATAGGGGGGGTGCACCTATTTTTTGGAATAGCCCATTTAACTGAGAGGCCTAAACATGTTTGGCACTGTCTGAAACACTTTCAGCGGCTACAAAACGTTAAAAGGAAAAAAGCTCGCTGTTTGAAATTTCTCAGGAAGTGTTTTATTTTTACGTTTTAGAGTCAGGATTAAAGGCTATTAATGATGATATTTGCCTCAAAGCACAACTATTTAAAGAGGTTGTCTCTTAAACGTTTAGCAAAATTGCTGTGTTATGCATTTCCCCATTTTTTTTCTTACTAAAAGTAAAAGAGTATAACAATATATAAATCCTATTAAAAAAAGCCAGCGCATAGGCCCTAGCTACTCACTATTGTTTTCATGGGTTTGAGAGACAAACCTAGACTGTTATAGTTTCTCATCTTGTTCAAAAGATTCAATTCACTAAACATACATGTATTTAGGCCTACTATTATTCTTGGTGGTGTCAGAAAGAAATGTTTTTCCGGAGACATACATTTTTATACTCTACTTTAGGCCTTTGATCGAATATAGTGCTGCAGCAATGTAGCCGGGCAATTTAGGCCTAGGCCTAGCAGGCGCGTATACAAAACTATACGCTCTGGCCCTTTGCATAGCAGAATTCGCCTTCATTTGGGGTTTAAAATAGTCGGGGTTAGCACGCAAATGTCCTAGTAAAATCGGAACAAAATATGCTTGTCTCCCTTTAAACATGTTAAACTGTAATGCTTCCGCTGCCCCTATAGGCCCTAGGCCTATTTGTAAACCAAAACTTGATTGCACATGCCTTCCTCACCATACCCACTGTGAGTTTGGGCCTCCAAATCGGGCCCAGGGCCCCAAAAAGGTAAATCCGACCCCGTTAGGCATCAGTGCTAAATGTGTTAAATATAGGCCTATAGCAGCCATCACGCAAAGGGGTCCGGACGCCCCCAGATAAGTTTGAAACTTTTGCTGCAAAATGAAGGCCAGACTAAAACCATTTGGGGGACAATTTTGACACTATTACCAGACTTATTTACTTATCGCCTTTCACCCCTTCCCGGGGTATATTACCAGACTATTACGGTGTAAAAGTTTGTAGAAAAAAGTTGTGAAAATGAAGGGCTATGAATTGAAGCCATTCGAGGACCATTCTCATTATTAAGCAAAAAGATATCGTGCTCAACAAAAGGTTTACGGGTGTCCAAAACAGTAGCCAAAACGGCCACCTTAGTTTGTAACATAACATGGGGGGGCTCATGAGGAGTATGACAGATGGGGGTCGATATGGCCCCTCAGAAGCTGATGTTTTGAAAATTAGGCAAGCCATTATTTTGGTGCATCATTTTTATAGGCCTACGTTGCTCAAACAAAAACGTGAACACGTGTACCCAAATGAGAAGCCAAAACGGCATCTTTCTCTTCTCATTTGCTCCCTTTTTGCCCTTTCCTCTCTCCTCTCTCTGCCCATCCACTCCCCCTCCCCTCCCTCTCTCTCTTTTGTTTTGATACTCGAGGCGCAATGCGCTGTTCAAAAAAGAGGCTTATTAAGCTACTGAACCTATAGTAGGCCTATATTAAATTATATGTCTATAACCTACCTTGTAAATCTCATAGGCCTAACAATTGTTTGATTGGTGTAACCTCGATATTTTTCCTCCGGGCTGCAAAAGAAATATACTCATGGCGACAGAAAAAAAGAAAACCCTGTTCTACGGGCCCGACCGACCCAGATTTTAAACAAATGCCGACCAAAATTTCGATTTTTTTTTTTTTGTTGGTATTTTCCCAAATCGCAAAATATTGATATTTTTTGGGTCATTTCAACAACAAAAAAGCCCGACCGAAAGGTCCGTCCGCCCTGTATTAGAACAGGGTTTTTTTGTCGCCTTAGCAAGATCTCTCTATTAAGTGAGCTTTTTATAAATTTGTTTGTGATGATGAGGGTCCAATAATTATATACATTAACCTCACAACTGGTTTATCACTCAGACTTGTCATTGTATGAAATGCGTTGATGATGATGATGTTTAATGTTGTTATGATGGTACCTTTAAAAAATAGTTGTTGTTTCCTCTACAATTTGGAATCCCTGTGGTAGGCATAAATGTCGGGGGTAAATGAATTTATACAACCAAGGCAGGGTAGCTTCAATATTTACCATCTTCACAAACTTGAAAAATTTGATCAATGTTGTTAATATTCAAGAACTTGAACTGCAGAGTACACCTTTCCTGCAAATAATTATTGTAACGATTTTCAAAGTTTGACCATTTTGTTTTCATTTCGCGAATTACCCCATTTAGGCCTATAGGCATAATGGCATAATAATATGCATTATTTTATTGGGCGGTTGCATGCGATGTACATGTATAGGCCTACGGTAATGCCTTGCATGGGCCTAAGATAACTTTCATAGGCCTAATCTTTTCATTACATGTATACAAATATTTTATAATTTCAATAAAAAACGCTAAAAGAATCATTAGGCGACGGGAAAAAAAGAAGGTTGCGGACCTGTATACCGATTTGCGTTTTGGGGAATGAGCCATGTTTTGCAAACATTAACTGATTTCAACTGAAAATCGCGAGTGAACAATTAATTGCACATTTTTTACAGCTTGTTGCTATTTTAAAGGAGTTTTATGTCATTGCACAAAAACCAAAAACAAACACGTTAATACAAACGTCCCCCGTATCAAGAGAGCAGGGTTTTCCGTCCCAGCTTAGGCCTAATGTAATAGGCTTATGATAAACACCGATTCCTGCAGGACGAAAATAAATTTTTTTTTGGTTTTTCCATTTCATTTTTGTATTAAAAATACAGAAGATACTGTCATTTTCGTGCAAACATTGCCCGAAAGAAATGTTTAAAATGTTTTTGAAAGTGAGATTGGAAATCATATAGGCCCTAGGCCTAGTATCAAAGTCATTTTTTCACATTGATATATAGCCCTATAATTTGCAACTAATTTGACAATAACATTTGGAATTTAATGAGAGTAGGCTTAGGTCTGTTTTCTAATAAATCCTGACACACAGCAGTAATTCGATCGCCCGGTGCATCATTAGGCCCTAAAAGGCTAACAATGTTATTAAAACCATAGTCATCAAAACTTTATAGAACCAAGGCCTAATTGTGGTGTACCGGGGGTATTGAATATAATGAAAGGAAATTTAAACAAATCAAATCAAATCAACCTTTCTAATTTCTTTTTCGCCTTTTTTTCTTTGGAAAAGAAATTTACAGAGAAAACAAGAAAGAAACTTTTGAAGACATAGGCCTAATAGATAAATAGAATAAAAGAGAAGGCCATCGGAGGGCAAAATTAGAGGACAAGAAGAAAACAATTAGGGCCTATCAATCAAAGAAAACGTGATTTTGTCTCTAAACAATGCACGAATAGGTCATCCAAATAAATAAATAAATAAACAAACAAACAAACAAACAAACAAATGCAAACTTTAGGATGCATGTAATATTTCTTCTTGCCGGATCTTCTTGTAAGTTGCACCACTATCCCCTGGCTTCGCATCGTTTATATCAAACAGGTTGAATTCACGTTTTACACCGGGTTTTAAACCAACCATAACTTTAACAAATTTTAGGATACCAGGATAAATGTCCCAAAATATGAAACTACTATGTCTATAATTTTTGAGAATCAATATAGTTTTGTCCAGAAAATACGAGCGGCTTTGACATTTTTGAAACAATAACGGCCCGAATATATAATAATTGGCGCTATTTACGTGTAACGCTATGCAAAATGCAGCATGTGCGTGATAGCGCGTTACTAAGAAACGACTGCCAGCCTGGCAAGCGCGTCTAACCTCGCTGCCGCTATTTCGCGAAATGAACACCGGTGGCCCGCCCGGTACCCATCTATGGCTGCAATATCGGAACGATGTGTCGAAGGCGGCGGAACGCGTAGCCGGACAGACAGACAGACAGACAGACACACAACGGCTATTATTTTAGTAGTACTAGTGCACCTGCAGCTGTGAGAGCCCTGATGCTGTGAGAGCACTGGCATGATAGCGATACTGTTTGACCCCAGATGACCTTTGACCTCGGTGTAATCTTTTTCATGCTCCCCTCATACGACGGATTCCACCTATCAAGTTTAAGCCCAATAGGGCAAAGTTTAAATTTAGGCCCTACATGACCTTTGACCTCGTTTGACCTCAATTTTGTTTTGCCCATATATTCCCCTCGTATCAAGGATTCCACCCACCAAGTTTGAGCCTGATAGGACAAAGTTTGAAATCCATGACCTTTGACCTTTGACCTCAGATGACCTCCATATAATGTTTTTCATGCTCCCCTCATACTGAAGGTTTCGACCCACCAAGTTTGAGCCCGATCGGGCAAAGTTTGAAATTTGACCCCTCCGTAATGACCTTTGACCTCAGTTGACCTCGATTTTATTTCGCGCATTATATTCCCCTCCTATCAAGGATTCCACCCACCAAGTTTGGGCCCGATCGGACAAAGTTTGAAATTTTGACCTTTGACCTTGACCTCCGATGACCTTCAAAACCACATGGCCAACATGCTTTTCCCGATACCTATCTATATGTGAAATTTCAGCGCGATGCGTCGAAGCACGGCGAAACGCATAGCCGGACAGACAGATAGATCTACAGATAGACAGACAGACAGATACAGCCCGCTTATTATTTTATTAGTACTAGTTCACCCGTTGCTGTGAGAGTTACTGATAGCGATGCTATTTGACCCCTGATGACTTCTTTTGACTTTTTGACATGTTCCCGTCATTCTTTATACTACTTTTAAGCCCAATTGGGCATAGGCCTACTGACCCCATTTGACCTTCGCCCTCGAGTGACCTCGGTTTGATTTTGTTCATGCTCCCGTGATATTAAAATGTAGCCCCTGGATGACCTTTGACCTCGGATGACCTCGATTATATTTTTACGTGTTCCCCTCATATCGAGGATTCAACCCACCAAGTTTGAGCCCGATCGGACAAAATTGAAATTTGAACCCTACGTGATGACCTTTGACCTCCGTTGACCGCGATTTTATTTCGCGCATATATTCCCCTCATATCAAGGATGCCACCCACCAAGTTTGAGCCCGATCGGACAGTTTGAAATTTGAACCCTCCGTAATGACCTTTGACCTTGGTTGACCTCGATTTTATTTCGGGCATATATTCCCCTCGTATCAAGGATTCCACCCACCAAGTTTGAGCCCGATCGGGCAAAGTTTGAAATTTGACCCCTCCGTAATGACCTTTGACCTCGGCTGACAGCGATTTTATTTCAGGCATACATTCCCCTCGTATCAAGGATTCAACCCACCAAGTTTGGGCCCGATTGGACAAAGTTTGAAATTTTGACCTTTGACCTTGACCTCCGATGACCTTCAAAACCACCCGGTCAACATGCTTTTCTCGCCACCTATCCATAGCCGGAATATCGGATCGATGCGTCCCAGCACGGCGAAACGCATAGCCGGACACACAGACACACAGACAACCACACACACAGACTTCGCTGGTTATTTTAGTATAACTAGTGCACCTGCGGCTGTGAGAGCCCTGATGCTGCGAGAGCACTGGCATGATAGCGATACTGTTTGACCCCAGATGCCCTTTGAACTCGGATGACCTCGGTGCAATTTTTTTCATGCTCCCCTCAGTCATACGAAGGATTCCACCTATCAAGTTTAAGCCCAATAGGGCAAAGTTTAAATTGAGCCCCTACATGACCTTTGACCTCGATTTTGTGTTGCGCAGATATTCCCCTCGTATCAAGGATTCCACCCACCAAGTTTGAACCCGATAGGACAAAGTTTGAAATCCATGACCTTTGACCTTTGACCTCGGATGACCTCCATATAATGTTTTTCATGCTCCCCTCATATGAAGGTTTCGACCCACCAAGTTTGAGCCCGATCGGACAAAGTTTGAAATTTGACCCTCCGTAATGACCTTTGACCTTGGTTGACCTCGATTTTAGAGAAATTATTTTCAGCTATGAATGCTGGGAAGACATTGCAGTCCTCGTAGGGAGTGGTGAAATCTTCCTGTTCCTGTCATATTGAGAATTTTTTATACCATGTTTAAGCCCTTGTATCAAGGATTCCACCCACCAAGTCTGTGCCCGATCGGACAAAATGAAGGATTCCACCCACCAAGTCTGTGCCCGATCGGACAAAGTTTGAAATTTGACCCCCGCCGTAATGACCTTTGACCTCGGTTGACCTCAATGTTATTTTGCGCATATATTCCCCTGGTAGCAAGGATTCCGCCCACCAAGTTTGAGCCTCATCGGACAAAGTTTGAAATTTAACCCCTCCATAATGACCTTTGACCTCGGTTGACCTCAATTTCATTTCGGGCATATATTCCCCTCGCATCAAGGATTCCACCCACCAAGTTTGAGCCCGATCGGACAAAGTTTAAAATTTGACCCCTCCGTAATGACCTTTGACCTCGGTTGACCTCGATTTTATTTCGGGCATATATTCCCCACGCATCAAGGATTCCACCCACCAAGTTTGAGCCCGATCGGACAAAGTTTGAAATTTGACCCCTCCGTAATGACCTTTGACCTCGGTTGACCTCAATTTTATTTCGGGCATATATTCACCTCGTATCAAGGATCCCACCTACCAAGTTTGGGCCCGATCGGACAAAGTTGAAATTTTGACCTTTGACCTTGACCTCCGATGACCTTTCAAACTACCCCATAAACGTGGAATGCCCGATACCTATCTATATCCGAAATATCGGAGCGATGCGTCGAAGTGCGGCGAAACGCATTGCCGGACAGACACACAGAGCTTACGATTTTATTAGTACTAGTGCACCTGCGGCTGTGAGAGCCCAGATGCTGTGAGAGCACTGGCATGATAGCGATACTGTTTGACCCCAGATGACCTTTGAACTCGGATGACCTTGGTGCAATTTTTTCATGCTCCCCTCAGTCATATGAAGGATTCCACCTATCAAGTTTAAGCCCAATAGGGCAAAGTTTAAATTTAGCCCCTACATGACCTTTGACCTCAGTTGACCTCAATTTTGTTTTATGCATATATTCCCCTCGTATCAAGGATTGCACCCACCAAGTTTGAACCCGATAGGACAAAGTTTGAAATCCATGACCTTTGACCTTTGACCTCGGATGACCTCCATATAATGTTTTTCATGCTCCCCTCATACAAAGGTTTCGACCCACCAAGTTTGAGCCCGATCGGACAAAGTTTGAAATTTGACCCCTCCGTAATGACCTTTGACCTCGGTTGACCTCGATTTTATTTCGCGCATTATATCCCCTCCTATCAAGGATTCCACCCACCAAGTTTGGGCCCGATTGGACAAAGTTTGAAATTTTGACCTTTGACCTTGACCTCCGATGACCTTTAAAACTACCCAGTAAACAGCGCATGCCCGGTACCCATCTATGTCTGAAATATCGGAACGATGCGTCGAAGCGCGGCGAAACGCATAGCCGGACAGACGGACAGACAGAGCTTATGATTATTATAGTACTAGTGCGCCTGTTGCTGTAATAGCCCTTTAGCTATTAGGGGGTATGTGGGCACTTATTGGGGTATGTGGGCGCTTATTGGGGTAGGGGCGCTTAAAGAAATCATTTTCAGCAATGAATGCTGGGAAGACACTATATAGCATATTTGCAGCAATGCATTCTGGGTAGACATTTACAGTGCATTTCAAATTGGGCATGTAGCCAAAAGCTGAATGAAACTTGTCCAGAGTTGCCCATTACACATCTTTGTATCCACTTGCTGCTGCTTTTGCTATCCAGTTGGGGTATTTTCACCCCTAGATGACCTTTGACCTCGAGGGGCCCTTGAAAACCACCGGTTAACTTGCTTTTCCGTCACCTATCCATATCCGAAATTTCGGCTCGATGCGTCGAAGCACGGCGGAACGCATAGCCGGACAGACAGACAGACAGACAGATAGACAGAGACCGGCTATTATTTTAGTAGTATAGATAGATAGACTAGTGCACCTGCAGCTGTGAGAGCCCTGATGCTGTGAGAGCACTGGTATGAGAGCGATACTGTTTGACACCTCGGTGTCATTTTTGTCATGCTCCCCTCATACTGAAAGATTCCACCTATCAAGTTTAAGCCCAATAGGGCAAAGTTTAAATTTAGCCCCTAGATGACCTTTGACCTCGGTTGACCTCAATTTTGTTTTGCGCATATATTCCCCTTGTATAAAGGATTCCACCCACCAAGTTTGAGCCCGATAGGACAAAGTTTGAAATCCATGACCTTTGACCTCGGATGACCTCCATTTAATGCTTTTCATGCTCTCCTCATACGAAGGATTCCACTCACCAAGTTTGAGCCCGATCGGACAAAGTTTGAAATTTGACCCTCCGTAATGACCTTCGACCTCGGTTGACCTCGATTTTATTTCGGGCATATATTCCCCTCGTATCAAGGATTCCAGCCACCAAGTTTGGGCCCGATCGGGGTCCGATCGGCCAAAGTTCAAAATTTTGACCTTTTACCTTGACCTCCAATGACCTCCGATGACCTTCCAAACCACACGGTCAACATGCTTTTCCTGGCACCTACCCATGTCCCAAATATCACATCGATGCGGCAAAGCGCGACGAAACGCATAGCCGGACACACAGACAGAGCTTATGATTATTATAGTATAGATAGATAGATAGATAGATAATACATTCCAAATCAGTTTCAAAATATATTTTGTTTTCCAATATAGAAAAAGTTACTTCAGCAGCAAAGACAGAACAAGAACAAGCCTCCGCCAGAAGTCAAACCTGTCAAGAGACGTAAGTTGTTTTTATAAAATAATTTGTCAATAATAGTTACAAATATACCTCATCTAAAATTCTCGCCATCTGATTGGTAAAACCCGCAAAAGTAACTATTCCCCGGGCATAGTTCTGTGTGTTCCCAACGTAAAATGATATTACGCACGCATTGAAACTATTAATTTCTCTGCCCAAAATTGATGCTTTTAACCAAACAGATGACAAGAATCTTAAGATTTGGTATATAAAACAAATATTGACAGCTTTTTGGTTAAAATTATAGGCCCGCTGTGATCTCAAAACCATGACTATGCCACTCGGCTACGCCTCAGGGCATAGTCATGGTTTTGAGATCAACTTGGGCCTATAATTTTAACCATGCCCCTCAAAGCAGTCAATATTTGTATACTATTCAATTAGAGACCTTGGTGTCTGACCTGGCTAGCTACATGTAGGTCCAGGCCTTGCCGTTTGAGGCAAGCGATTGCTCTCGCTCGCCACCGCTCGCCCAAACTCAATATCTATTGCTTGAGCAATTTTCCACTCACCATAGACACTAAATATCGCTCGCTGCGAATCACCATGATCACCCAATTTACATTCAAGTTTCAGCACTTTCAATGTATTCATTTCATATATATTGTAATAATTTAGCCTTAATTCCTGAAAACGATAGAGAGGGTATTCAACAGTCCGTATGTATTTGGTATGAATGATCTAGAGAGTGATTCGACCACTACATTCTACTACTAGAGAGTGCTTTGACCACTCGCCTAGCATCATGCTAGCAAGCGATTGACCACTCGCCTTTAAAATCTAGAGGGCAAGGCCTGTAGGTCCTCGAGTAGGCCAACATCATGACTTATTCTGTTAGCTCATTATGATTTACTATGCAGACTGCAGAGAGGGTCAGATCCCCACCATACAGCACCCTTTTCGCAATAGGCACCCACTCTTTTATTTGGAAGATTCCCATCATTGATGTCTGAATCTGTTTTTAAAATACTATACCACAGGCATGAGGGTCAAAACCCCACCCTATGGCACCTTTTTCACTCTAATAAGGCACCTTTGTATTTGGAAGTCAAGATACCACCATTCATGCCTTGATTTTGTGTATAGTTGTTGTGTATCAGTCCTTAACATCAATCAAACAATGTAGCTAATCTACATTTACATTTACAGAGGCTGTCTTTTTGAATGCTTAAAAAGAGGCACGGGATACAAAGTGTGTAACTTACATCAATTTTCACCCAGTGTATCTTCAGAAATCATTTAGGGCTCATATTGAAATACCCTACCACGTTTTCACACAGAAAGAAGGCAGGATTCCCCTAGCTAAGCGCGCGCCTCAGGAAAGCTCGGTCATAAAACAGATGGATTATATGCATGTGATACACCCTGCCCAGGATTTTAACAAAAGAAGGCTATCACAGGAACGCTGCAGGATGGCGCACACCTTCCTGTGTAAGGAATTTCAATATGAGCCCTTAGTACAAGTTAAAAGAATTGAGTTTGGGCTGTTTTGAGCACCTTTGACATTGACAATATAGACACCCCACCTTTGTCATTATTTACCCCATTCTTTCTAATGTAGCAACATGCACTCTGCGCAATGTTGCAGTCGGTAAAACTAGTGTACGTAGTATGTATGAAATTAAAGCACTCAGTTATATTTAGTTACGTTATTAGTGACTGATTCATTCCGATTTATTTCTTCTTTAAACAGCTGTACAGGAACCCCCACCAAGCCAAGAAGATGCCAAAGAGATGGCCAAGAAAGTCTGGGCTGCTAAGGTACATGTATGATGTGATAATGGGCAAACAAAACAAAAATTGGTTGCGTTTTACAAATAAATGTGACCCATCACATCGAAACAGACCACCTTGCGGCAGAAATGAAAATAGAGATTTAAACACTAGGATAAACTGCTGCTTTGAAGCTTGAAAATGACACCTTGCTTGTTGAAATCAGATACAGTAAAAATGTTTTATGAGGCAAAACAAGCTCAGAATTCTTTTTATTTCTTTATATTTTTTCATCTTCTTTCATTTTTTTATGATGCTAACTTAATTTTTGCTCAATAAAATGGTGTAAGGTGGTACATGTACTACACCCCTGGCAATTGTTGTGCCTATTTTTGCATTTTTCTCAAAAATTATAGCGTATTGGTGACAAGTAAGATATTATAGGGGCAAGGACTACAACTACTGCACTGAAAATTTTATTTCAGCACAGACAACAATTGTGGAGTTACAGTCAAAAATGAAGGAAAACCAATATTTAATCAATAAATCAATAACTACTTGCCTCGAGTTGCTGAATTTTCAGTGAAGTAGTTGTAGTCCTTACCCCTATGATATGTGACCCGGCAGCACAAACGAGCCGTAAATTCCCTAAATTGTATTCTGAGTTACGGTGTAAAATGTGTACGAAGGTCATATTCATCGGTAACTTAAGCTGGCCCGACATCGGTCTCATTTCGATAGTCAAAAACTAATCAATAATTCTATTGTTGAAGTGGATAATAAGCTTCTACCTTAGATGGCTATAGAACTTTTAATAGCTCTGGTCTTTGTTTGCTTATATTGCTAAATCCTGTTCAAGTGGTGGGTTACCACTTTTACCAGGCATTGTTTTTGTACGGGTATGCATAACCAACAATTAACAATGAGAGAACTTTCTTAAACCTCGTTGACTTGGGGATGATTTGAAATGACCGCCAATTATGACTGTTTGATATTTATTGCCAACAATGTGGAAAAAGAGACACATGTAAAAACGTAAAAGCTATAATTTTGTTGAAGGAGCAAAGTTTAACAAACCATAACCCCGCTTCTGGATATCGTTTGAAGTCAAATGATATATACCATTTTTAAGTTTATGATGTTTATTTTTTAAACACAAAATAAAACAAAATTGACCGGGGAGGAATTTACGGCTCATACGACGTGGACGGTCACATATACATATCTTACTTGTCACTAATGCGCTATAATTTTTGACAAAAATGCAAAAATAGGCAAAAAATTGGCCAGGGGTGTAGCACCACCTTAAAGTAGTTATTTATAATTGACTAAATATGAGAATGAATGAAATATATGATTTTTTTGTCTATCCTCTATCATGTGACAGATGACAGGCAGGTCCACTACTCATAACATAAGACATGCATATCATATCTATCACACGGTCCCGTGTAAGAAAAACAAAAATTCCTATCGTTTATTCTCTAATTACTTTTTATATTTTACAGCAAGCAGAATTGGTTAAACAAAACAGAGGCACAGGGTTCAAAAGGTCATCCAACCTAGAACGCAAACTACGAGTTCCAGATAAACCAGAGAAAGCTTTACCATCCTTTCAACCATTTAGTCCTGGTGGGACTGCTGGCGGACCTGGTCCTGGGGGTAATGAGGAGCCTGTGTCATCACCAGGCGTTGAAGGTGGTAGAAAGCCACCACCAAAAGGCTTAAAAGGGCTTTATAATAGGTAAGAACATCATTAGACTTCCACTATAAATTCTATTGGAGCAAAATCCATATTAATGTGGCCCTGATTTGTGAAAAATAGTGTTAACGTTTCTTAGGGATGTAATCGAAACTCGACCGGCGTTTGACCACTGGTTTTCACCCGGTTCTGCCTGGTTTCCATTGTTTAGAACAGGCTTCCTCAAATAGATTTGTTGAAGCGCCACATGAAATTAAAAAAAACTGCAAAGCGCCACTCAATGGCTGCGAAGTCGCGGGGGAGTCAGAGGGGGGTTGCCCCCCTCTGAAGCTGTCGATTGTTTTTAATTTGAGGTGCAAATGACACCATTTGGTGCAACATTTTGTACTATTTTTAGCCTGTCTTTACAAGGATAACATGGGAATCGCATTGTTTATTTATTTTTTAAAATCTAAACGGCGCCAGCTGCCACTGAAGCCACGGCGCCACATGTGATGCCATACCGCTATTTATGGAGCCCTGGTTTAGAACAATAGAATCTGAATGGAATCAGCGGTCAACCGCTGGTCAAGTTTTTATTTCATTCCTTTATGCAGTGCGTGCTGCCAATATATAGGTCTTCAACATAAAAAGTCCAAGTTTTGAGATATTTTCTCAAAATATCAAGAGCTATCTTAAGAACCACTGAATCAATACTAGGCTTGTTTGTACTCATTTTAATGCATTTTTCATGCTGATTCCAAATATGGCCTTTAAAATATACAATTCTGACATTTTTGAATTTTTAAAGAAAATTTGAAACTTGTCGTCTGCAGTCGACACCCATGTGGAGAGAGTTAATTGAATACACAGAAATAAGTCGGTTTCATGCATATAGGAAGTATTCAACATGTTGAATTTTCTCTCTTATTTTTGTCTCGCCTGATAAGGCAGGAGACTATATAATCACTTTTCCGTATGTATGTGTGTATGTATGTAGGGGTGGGGGGGGGTGTGTATGTGACAAATTTGGTTAAAGTTTTGGTTAAAGTTTGCTTTCCGCCTATTTTCTCGGAGACTATGAGTCGCACGTTCCTCAAACTTGGTGGGTGGGTGCATCTTGACCCGAGACAGAACCGGTTTGTATTGGTTAGTGGGTCAAGGTCACTGAGGTCATCTAGGGGTCATCTGAGGTCAAATTAGTAAAAACTGTTGTATGGCCATGAAACTTGGTGGGTCCAGTCAACATTTAAAGCCAAATTTTTGGAAGGTCATTTCAAGGTCACCAGAGGTCATCTGAGGTCAAATTAGTAAAAACTGTTGTATGGGCATGAAACTTGGTGGGTACAGTCAACATTTAAAGCCAAATTTTTGGAAGGTCATTTCGAGGTCACCAGGGGTCATCTGAGGTCAAATTAGTAAAACTGTCGGATGGGCATGAAACTTGGTGGGTACAGTCAACATTTAAAGCCAAATTTTGGAAGGTCATTTCAAGGTCATCTGAGGTCAAATTAGTAAAAACTGTCGTATGGGCATGAAACTTGGTGGGTACAGTCAACATTTAAAGCCAAATTTTTGGAAGGTCATTTCGAGGTCACCAGGGGTCATCTGAGGTCAAATTAGTAAAAAGTGTCGGATGGGCATGAAACTTAGTGGGTACAGTCAACATTTAAAGCCAAATTTTTGGAAGGTCATTTCGAGGTCACCAGGGGTCATTTGAGGTCAAATTAGTAAAAACTGTCGTATGGGCATGAAACTTGGTGGGTGCAGTCAACATTTGAAGCCAAATTTTTGGAAGGTCATTTCGGGGTCACCAGGGGTCATCTGAGGTCAAATTAGTAAAAACTGTCGTATGGGCATGAAACTTAGTGGGTACAGTCAACATTTAAAGCCAAATTTTTGGAAGGTCATTTCAGGGTCACCAGGGGTCATCTGAGGTCAAATTAGTAAAAACTGTTGCATTGGCATGACACTTGGTGGGTACAGTCACCATCAGCCAGATAATCGTGCCCAGCCGATAACCGCCAAATTCATTTACCTCCACCAAAAGTAATTGAAAAAGCAGGCGGTCAGAAAAGCAGGCGAGACTCGTGGTTCAAGAACCGCCTTGTTTTTCTAACTCATTTTTGGTGCAAAGTAAGTGAAATTAACAAGAGATACAGAATAAGACTAGAATTTGTGTTTGTGAATTTGTACAATTTTTTAAAGGTCTTTATAGGCAGAAAAATGTTCATGTGCATGAAAAAATGGTTTACAGTATTCAAATCTGCTAGAAAGTGTATGTGCACAACAAACATTGGGTTATCACAAAGTGCCCCTTTTAAGGTTTTTTTTTTCAATTCATTCAATACTATAAGATAAATGCATTAGCTTCTGTTAGGAAAGATAACATTGTTAGTCAGTGGCGTAACTAGGGGGGGGCAGGTGGGGTGGGATCCCCCGTTTTGAACCCTTCCCCCCCCCCTCCAAATGAAAAAGGTAAAGTAAGCCTACTTTGGTCATTTTAACCTAAAAAAACCCAATTTTTGGGTCACCAGTTTAGCTTCAATATGCCAAAAATTCATTTGTCCCATAAACTTCTTTTGTTGCCAAAAGGTGCTGGATTTACTATACTTCAAGACAATTTTTCCAACCCCATCCCTCCCATGTCAAAAAGAAACCCAGGCCACTGTTCCAGGGACACATTCCAAGCAGATCCCAAGACTCCTCAAACCCCCCCCCACGTGTCGCCTAGTGCGACGAGGGTGTTAACGCGCTTACAAACCCAAACAGCATGATTTCAAATGGAGTCACCCATCAGGTAACCCCATTTTAAATACATGCTCCCTGTGTGACAGGTTAAGGTAATATCTAAGATAAGATATCTTCCATGTAGGGGTGTATGGATTTCAACTCTGTTCATGATAAGGAGACTAATCATTTGAGACTTGTACAATGTACATGTAGGTATAACTTTTTCTGACTTTTTTTTTCATAGTTTTGTAAGCAGTGGTAGATTAGATGACCAAAACCCAGGCAGAAGGGACAGTGAATCAAGTAAGTAAAATTACTACAAAACATTGTTTTACCATTGCTCCAGATTGAAGTTCACAAAATCACAGGCCAGGGGTCTATTTCACTAACCTTTACGAAGTTTTGTAAGTCTTGAAATCATTTGAGACGTAAGTTCCATTTCACTAAACTTACTTACGAACGATACCCTTCGTAAGTTATAGGGATTTACTACAGCTACCCTTCGTAAAGTTACGTCTAGTATTGGGTATTCGTAACTTTACGAACGGTTACTTGAATTACGAAGGGTTAAAGGTTTTGTGAAATGGGCGCCTGGTTAGGAAGAACTTGTATTCTGCCATATTGGTCCAGTACATGTTCTTCAGGGATGTGATTTGTCTGGATTTTTCTAGATTTTTTGTGGCCAAAATTTACGCAATTTTAATGATTTTTAGGGTATTTTTGCCCAATTTCACACTGTTTTTCTTAATTTTTTTACTATTTTCTGGATATTTCACAAGCTTTTAAGCACACCCCTGGTACTTGCTACTGGTACAACGTAACCTTACCCAGTCACTACCTGCCCAGCAGGGGGAGTGGAGGTACATTTATGTGCTGGTCACCCCACCATGGATAGATGCACATACCTCAGTGGTCATTGCAGAAGCATCCACGTAGAGATTTTTTATCTGTACAATTTCGTAACCCAGTACTACTGCACTTTGGTGTATTTTGTACATACAAGAAGAAATTAGCAAACCAATTAATCGAGGGTTGAGATTAGAAGCAGCGACCTTCGTATTACTACCACAACACTCTAGCCAATTGAGTCACAGAGGCCCACTGGAGAAGAGCGGAAGATTTTAATCTATAGGTATTAGGTTCAAATTATAGGTTAATAACTGCGCATTAGTTATTTGGAGGACATTGTGAAAAATCTAAACATTTTGCCTTTGGAACCGAGGAATATCCCGACAAGGTCAAAAGCAAAATGTTTAGATTTTTCACAATGCCCGACATATAACTGATATAAGTTATTAACCGAATTCATAACCGTCATTTTTAACTCATCACTCAACTAAATCTCAAGATTTTATTCTCCGAAATTTGTTCAAATAAACAATCTTTGTCAAAACTTATATTTCGCCCTTCAAAAAGTCGAACAGGCTAAAACGGACTTACCAATTACAGCACTGCGCAATCACGCCATGTGCAAATATGGTAGTTGCGCATGCGCGTGAAGTGTTCGGCGCAACAGATGCGCACTACGCAGAAGTCATTGTACTGCGTAAGCATACGTGGAGGTCATTGATGGATATCAATAACCTCCACGCCGGTGTGCGTATATCATCTAACAAGCAATTTGATTGGGACGCACATATGGCGTAATACGCGGAGGTTATGAATGGTGTTCGTCGCATTCTTAGCGGAAGGCATCAGAACTGCATATTTTTAAAGAAATATACAAAGTCACAAAGGGATGAAAATTATATACTTAGTTCTTTGGGTTGATAGGATGAACCAATTTTAATCTTTACCCAGGGCACATAAACGTTGAAAAAAAACAGTGCATCTGGTCGGATTCGAACTGGCGACCTTCGTATTACTAGCATGACACTCTAGCCAATTGAGCCACAGAGGCACATTGGAGAAGAGCGGAAGATTTTAATCTATAGGTATTTAGGTTTGAATGGTGTTCGTTCGCAAAATGATCTCGGTTTCAGGTCTGCATAGCAGGTAGGTGCCAAGTAGCCCAACTGAAAACTACATCCCCCTTGGCTGGAAGATATTGGCATTCCTACCAAATTCAACTACTTTTCTTTATTCCAGATTTAACAATTTTCATCAACAAGCTGTGGAAAAGGTGTAGATGATTATGGAATTCCAAATTAAAATTCCAAAATGGGAGTCATAGTGTGTAATACCCTAGACTACCCGGTAGTCCACTTGCCCATTGTGCATACTCTGGATATTGTATTTAAGCTTAAAACTCTGATTTAATTAATGTGTGCACGATTAATAGATTTTCACATCTGATCAGTCACCCTACTCCCTCTGTTTGTTAGCTTCCCAAGTGGACTACTGACATTGCCTTGCGGTTAAGATTTTTAACACGGGACTCTATGGAGAGTTAGGCCAATTTCTGGCCTAACTATAATTGTCCATGATGTAATGCATCTTTAAATGGATCTGCCTTGTGATTGGTCGCCCATACCTCGCTATGGTTTAAATCGTCTGGGCCCGCGCCATTACCATTAACTACACGTAAACAACTGTCTGTGGTATTTTGCGGCGATTTTGTGTTGACGTGAAAGTTAATCTCTCATCAAACATCTAGCGCGTCCAGCTTAGTACTTGTGGTTAATGGACTGATAAACAAGTATGCTTGACAGTGTGTTTTTAGAGAGCAAAGTCCAGGGGGTAAAGTTCTGCTTACAATTCAAAGTTCATAGTCGAAATTTCGGGGTTCGCTATCAATAAACTGGTAGATTCCAAAATCAGAATTGTTCAGTATTAAAGCGAGCCGTTATAATTATGCAAGATAATGTTGCATTCAATTACTTTTATTGTCACTAATCGTCTGATATTTTTAACTCTTTATGACCATTTTACTATTGAATACTTAAATTTTAATAAACATCAGTATAATTTTGAGTTCAACGAAATGGGTTCATCATGACTAATAATAACATATTTTTAATAAAATTCGACTATGGCATAGTCTAGTAATACCCAAGTGGATTTTAGACTTGCTCCACCAAAGTCCTCTGACTTTCTGTAGATGATGCATTTTTTTATCAGTTGATTATTTTATATCCGTTGGTATATACAGGGTTAAAAAAAAATAACCACCACCCCCTAAAATTACAAAACATTTCTTTGCATAACTTGACATAAATTTTGTTGATTTCTTTTGTCAAAAATAATCACATTTTCCAAAAATGATGCTTTCAGAAAAAGTTACACTTTTCAACATCCCATATTATGTAATGCAAAATGTTCTCGATATCAATGTTATAATTGCTTTAATTGGGTTTATGTCTTTGCCTTTCTGTTTCTGATCCTATAGTCACCCATGCAACCATCATTCAGTACAAAACAATGATTTGTTGAAATGAATTGTGACATCAATGAGGATTTCTTTAAAGTTTTTAATCAGCAGGTATTTCAAAACGATAAAATCACTAGGGAGGAGAAATGAGTTCTCCACACATACGTGGTCCTGCACAAATTCGGGTAGAAGTTGCGAATCAAGTTGCAAACAAACACTTCTATGTAGTAGTCTGTTCTGCTTGTGTAACTTGGACACTCTCTATAATTGTTTTGAGACTTTTTTGGCCTTAATTTTAGAGCTAGAACATAAAAAAAACATATATTTGATAGTATAATGAGCAAAACTGTTATTGATTGTTGGGAGTGGCCTTTTTTGCTTCTTTCTATTTCTATTTTATTTTTTGTTTTATCTTAATGGGCTAGCATGCTTTTTTGGACCATGGATTTTACATGGTCCCAAGCATTTGTCCCTTATGGACCAACCTAGGTAAACAAACAAACAAACAAACAAATAATATTTCATAAAATTGGCAAATTACTTCTTAAATATATACAGCTACTTAAAAAGTAGAACTAATTACAATCAACTTATACATCAGTAAACCTTTCATTAAAACATGATTTCTGGTTTCAAACATTTTCAAATCTGCGATCAAAACGCGATGGTTTACGTAGTTCCATCCTCAACTTGTTCCAAAATAACTCTTGTCCAATCGGATCTTCAGTCTACATCAACACTTCCTTGTTGAGCAATATCTGACGAAGCAACAATGTTTTTTTATCATCAGGAATTTCCCCGATCTGTACAAGAATAATGACATCTTCATTGTCCTTTACCAATCGCATTTGCGCAATCTGTAGCTGATAATTACACCATCCATCATCCATAAAATTTTCTGATAAAACTATAATAGTTTTACGGCTGTGATAAATACCATGGCATATGGCATTGAGAATATAATGCCCTGCTGGAATGTCACCTCTTTCTTTCAGACAAAGACGGAACTGTTCTTGTCCATCCTCAATGTTAGCAATGAGTTGATCATCTATCCATGCTTGACTCTCCCTGTGGTAGGCAACATATGCATGATATTGACGCCGCATGATTGGTGCTTCATATCTGTTGTCAACGTCATCCTCATCATCGCTATCCATAATGTCCGCGTCATCATCATTATCTATGTATCGTTGATATCTTCTCTGATAAAACCAAACCCAGAATTTGTGACGTATTTGCCATCGATATTTCCTATAAATGGGGGCAATTATTATACCGATAACAATTACAGAAGATCCAATACTGATGAGAATGTAGTATGCAAGGTGTAGACGCTTACTGCAGTCCCCTAAACTGACTTGTGTGATACCAAGCCCAGAAAGACTATAAGGAGACTTACACAGGTATGAAGGTTGCAGATCTATGTATGTTTTATCGTCTTGGAGTATCCAGTCTCGCAGGGGTTTTATATCACATGTGCAAGAAAAAGAGATGTTCTCAAATTCAAGATGCTGCAAATTGTATGGTGTTTTCATCAAGAATCTAGGTAGTGTAAACAATGCATTATCAGATACAATAAGTGTTTGTAGATCAAGGAGACCTTCCAACCCGTTCAAATGGCTAATTTTGTTTCCTGATACAATAAGTGTCTGTAGACCGTGGAGACCTTTCAACGCATTCAAATTGGCAAGTTTGTTTCCCGATACAATAAGTGTTTGTAGACCATGGAGACCTTCCAACCCATTTAAATTGACAAGTTTGTTTCCAGCCAAATTCAGGTATACCAAATTTGTCATGCGATTAAATGTATTCATTGTATTGTTAGGTAAACTTTCTATTTTATTATGACTGAGATCCATGTGGTTGAGGTTTACTAGTGCGGAAAAGTCATTTCCATTAATATTTTCAATGTTATTGCTACTCAGATCTAAATATTGTAGGCTTTGACTTTCAAGGAGAAATTGGTCAATAAATGACATCGTGCATTTTGTTAATGTCAGGTTTTCTAGGCGGGGAAAATTTGCCATTTTTGGTTTACCAAAAATATATCCATTTGAGTCAGATATGACCAGTGACTTGAGATGTGAACAGTTACCCCATTCAAATGGTATAGGTATATTAACAAAGTTAAGTCTATTGAAGCTAATTTCCTCTAGTGCAGTCGCTCTGGTACACAATGGCATGGGCATATAAGCTGCAGCATTTAACCAACAACCTGAAATATCCATATATCTGAGTGCTGTATTGATGCCATACATGATCCTAATTATACAGCTACTGATGTACTGAACAACGTTTAAACTCACATCAACCAATTTGTTGAACAAGGAAAGATCCAGTGTACTGATTGGATTATGAGATAAATCCAGTGATTCCAACTGTAAACTGATGTTATACTGTGTATCATAAGATATATATTTTATGTTATTATCGCTTAAATCCAAGTGTTTTAGTGTGTTTGCGAGTGAGTTTGTCAGTGCTTCATAAGGAAATTCAGGAAGACCATTTCTACTGAGATCCAGTGATTCAAGGTGGGATAAATTGTGAAAGGCATATTTTGATAGAGTTATGTGAACACTATCTGTTTCTGTCTGGCTGAAGCAGTAGTTATTAATACTCAAATTTCGTAGGTATGGAAACATACTAAATGCATCATCTTCAATTGATGGATATGAATCAATATAAGTATTGCAATAAAAAATGTCCAATGATGACAAAGATGAGTTCAAATATGATGCAGCTATCACAGGCTCAAATATACTCCTAGCATATACATACAGGTGTAGGATAGATAGTGAAGCTGGTAATCGTGTGATTAGTTCTGACCATTTAGATTCATTCCAATACTCAATAGCTCCCCAATGATCCCAATAATTATTATAAGATGTATGCAACTCCTTTAGACTTATCATATTTGCCAAAGAACAAGGTATATAGTCAAAGTAATTACCACCCATATCTAGTGTTCTTAACATTTGCAAGCCTTCTATTGCTTTACATGGTATAGATATTAACCTGTTCCCAGAAATATCCAAATATGTTAGATGCACAAGATTCTCAAACAATGTCTCTGGTAAGCTGGACGTGTTATTGCCGGATAGGTATAAATATTTGAGATTCACAAGCAATGGCAACATAAAGCTTGATATCTTATTGTCGGATAGATCTAAATGTTCCAGGCTGATTAGGTCTTGAAAGAGAAAAGCTGGTACTACCAGTGGTAGTGAGCCATAGACCCAATTACGGCTTACATCCAAGTGAGTTAGATTGGTCAGACCACGGAAAACATACTTGGGTAAAGATCCTATTTCATTCCCGGATATATCAAGCTCTTGCAACTCATGTAGCCCTTCAAATACCAATGGTGGTAGACTGTACAAACTGGTGGCAGTTATAGTTAACTTTTTAATAATGTGATCGAACAAAATGGGCTTCCATACAATATAAGTTCAATCGGTGGCCACTGTGTATGCTCTTGATGGCTTAAATCTAGAGTTTCCAGCTTGTTCAGTCCAATAAATGTATCATTACTGATATTACGTATCTCATTGTAGCTTAAATCCAACACTCGTAGAGACAAGCTTGTGTCAAAACTGATGTTACTCAAGTTGTTGTGGCTCAAATGTAAGTCTTCAAGCTGATCAAGATGAATAAAACTAGTCCCATTCACAGTTTCAAGTTGATTAAATCTCAAATCTAAACTCTTGGCGTTGACATTTTTTAGTGGTGGAATGTGTGTAAGTTTCCTATTGCTGCAGTCTAGCTTAGTCTTGTTGTATACCTTACAAGGTAATCCTTTTGGAAAGAGGAAATCACTGGATGATTCCACGGTGGAAATGAGAATAGGAAACAGGTAGATCAGTGAGAAAATCATGATGAAAACTTGGTGAGTAGCAACAGCGGATATCATTGGAGAAGAACCATTTTGAAGACTTAATTTTCCAACAAATGTACAGGAAATAAAAAGTGTTCAAATTGTTCAAATTGTAAAGGAGAACAGTGACTTATCAACAGCGATGTATAATTTATGTAAATATCACTTCCTCATATCTAGACTTGCTTCAAGTCCTCAGGCTTTCTATTTATATCACAGAATCTGTGTTTATATCCATTGGTATAAAGACCTACAACCACGGCAACACAACATACATACATAGAACATCATCCAGCCATGCCTCTGCCAACTGCTTAAAATGAAGGGCAATGGCCTTTTATTATGAGAGTACCCTGTCTCTTGTATACAGTGTGCTTCATGCTATTGTATGGCAAAAAAAAAATTGTTTGCTTGCCCTCCACCGACTGACCCAAAATTGGCCAAAATCAGAGGCTCTTTTAAAGAAAATATTTTTTTAGTTTTTAGTTTATAATTTTAATGGTTTTTTATTACTATTTTCATTTCAAAGCGTAATTTTGCCAACAACATTTTTCTTAAGAAGAAAATCATTACTGTAAACTCCTTATAACAGTTATAACTGTCCATTCCTGAGCTTTCCTACATCAATGTTTCCAATAAACTTGGAGTCTTATGCCTGTAAGTATCCATTGCTATGGTGCTTGCGTATTGAAGGTCTGAAGTGAAGTATTTATGTATCTTTCCACATGACCAATGTTCATTGTCTACAGGCTTATACAGTAGTGAGTCATTAAAAAATTGTAATTAAAAAAATTCTGACCAATTTTTTTTTTTTTTTCCTAAGCAGCCAGCAGGGGTTTCCCAGGTTAGATCGGGGAAGTGAGACCCTGGTCAGACACATGAACCCTCTTGCACCTCTGATACCAATCCCAGCATGCTCTGTGCGTGGATAGAATGACATACTGGAATGACATGGAAATACTTCAAACAAAACAATGATCTACAAGCAATAAAGGCCTACTGTATATGCCAATATTTTTGCGTACCGGTACAGATATTTTTGCGGTTTCAAAAATAACTGACAATTTTGCGAGGTGTTAAATTTGCGGTTGTTGGCAATTTATATAATAAAATACATAAGAAATTTCTTCATTTTAACATATTCGCGGGTTATATTTTTGCGGGCACATATTAATCTGCGAAATTCGCAAAAATAAAACCACCATTTCAGTGTATACAGTATTTATATAAACCACGGCATTGATAGTCAATTGGGTTTATGTTATAACTTTAACAAGCAAAGTGTACTCGAAAGTGAATTTTAAGAAGGAAGAAAGAAGAAGAAAAAACCTTGAATCAAGGCTACATCATATCAGGACTTGTATGTATACAGAGATTACAGGGAGTTATTCCAGTTGAAATCCTTACACCCCTATGGAAGACATGACCTTAATCTTCCACACAGGGAATGTGAATTTCAAATGGGGTTACCTGAATGGCTGATTCCATTTGAAATCTGAACCCCTTGTGTGGAAGATCAAGGTCATGTCTTCCACAGGGGGTGTATGGATTTCAACTGAAATAGCCCAATATTTGATATGTGAACCCACTAACTTGTATTTGTTATAGTGCAAATAGTAGAATATCATAAATATCATAATCATAAATCAGGAACTGCCCTTTTTACATGTATGCTCAGTTTTTGTGTTCAAGAACGTGCCTTGCATAGACCAGTGAACATGAAAAGTTTTAATAGGTTATACAAGGTACAGACATGATGACTCAGTTGTGTTTGTATTGAATTGAAATGGCTTGCTTTTGTCAGCTTCATGAGGTATTGAGGAAACATAAAAAAGATACAAAAAATACTATGGTGCTTGTTTGTACACATTACACTCAAAGCAAAGCAAATAACAGTTAACAATTACTACATTGTCAGCAAGTGTTCTCCAAGGATGTAGCCAGCCTCATTGCTCCAGGTGGGGTATGAGATCATATCAATTTCCTTGATTTTCTACGTAATTCATTCTGGACATGGTTAATATTGGCCTCAACCCCAAAATTGGATTTGCTAAAATCTGTTTCGCTGACCCAAATCGATTCATAGACTTTTCCGTAGTTCACTTGCCATTGTGCATAATCTGGCTCTTACATTTACACATAAAACTCTGATTTGAATTCATTTGTGCACAATTGATAGATTTTCTTGATCTTTTCAGTCATCTTACTCCCTCTGTTCGGTTGAAGTTGCTTGATATGCCAAGATATATGTTGCATTCGATAACATACATATACTTAGTGTGAGAGTACTCTGCCTCTTGTCACTGCTTGTATGTAGTGTGCTTTGTATTTGCAAACAGCCAGGAGGGGTCTCCCACAGCATACACATGTACCCACCGGCCATGCATGGCATTAACCCTCTAATGCCAAGGCAGCATGCTCAATGCAGGGATAGAATGACACAGGGAAAAAGACATAATGGTTAGGCCAAGTAAAATATTATGTTTTACTACAGGCAAAACATCTACAGGTAATTGGTCTATTACAACATAATTTATAGTCAATTGGGTTTATAAGCACAAATCTAAAGTGAAAGTGATTTTTAAAAAGGGAAGAAATTTAGAAAGATAAAAAGGTGGATTTCAACAAACACACAAAATTCCACCAGGATTTACCATGTTGTTCACTTCAACTGGAATTGAGATGGCAGTGAAATCTTAACAGGGGTGTGTGAATTTCAAATGGAACAGCCCAATATGGTGACTAAAACTACACTTTTGTAGGGACTCTCTTTTGGAATTTGCAGGAGAGCATTAAGTAGCTCTCCTGGATTCAGATTCAACTTTATTTAGCCACGGAGGGCCCACTTCAACCCTAGGTTGTTCCTCCTTGGGGCTGTGGATGAAGGCTCTCCTGGAGCCTTCAAGGAGGGCTGTTTAGAGCAGAATGTAAGGAGAGAATGATTAACTAAGGAGGAGAGCAGTAGAGAGTGATTGCTCTCACTCTCCTCAGAAGGCAGTCCCTGCTTTTGCACCCTGTAAGAATATTTTTTCTTCTTCCTCCTTGGCCTAACATCATGTTTATCTCTTATTTTTCTTTTCATCAGAAGACCACAGTTTTGACAGAAGAGACCGAGGTGGAAGAAGAGGGAACACAATATACGTTCATGCTTACGGCATCACCCATGAGATATGCGATAAAGCGTTCAGTCAGTTTGGTGCTGTATCTAATATATCAGTAGAAAGAGAAAAAGGGTAAGAATGGATTGTACATTGGGCTATTCCATTTAATATCCACACTACCCCTGTGGCAGATTTTGGAAATATCTTGTAGAGGGAGTATGAATTTCAAATGGAATTAACACATTAGCAGCTTTCATTTGAAACTCATTCGGCCTCAAGGGAAGATTCAGTTTGGAATATTTTCAGAGGGTGTATGAAATTCAAATGGAACTGCCTAATGTGCTCATGACAACATAGATTAATAAATACCCAGATAGTTTTTTTTTCTTTCATTGCCAGTTAGCAGTGGCATAGCCAAGGGGGGGGTGCAAAGGGGGCAGTTGCCTCCCCTAGGATACTGGCCGCTCTGATATATTTAAGATTTTTAGGCCTTTTTGTACTTTTTAGCCCATTTTTGTCAATGATTGCCCCCTTATAATTTGTCTTGGCTCCCCCTTCCCCCCTCTGAAAAAGTGCTGGCTATGCCACTGCCAGTTGGAACCAACTAGAGGATTAGGATTTCGCTATTTTTCATTTACCCCCAAATGAAATAAGGCACATTTTACTCAAAAGTTTTTGCTGGCATATCCGTCAGGAGTATCTCCATTTATTTGTAAACCAGACTTGGATTTAACATCCAATAAAATACGGACCCAAAGGGTACCGTTCCAATACATCAAACTTGGCTTAACTTTTCAAGAGAAAATTTCTCAAGAGAAGTTTACATACATTTATTGAGTCAATCCTTTAATATAAATTCCTTAGAAAAGTGCATATACATTAATCCTACTTTCCTGAAGCCGGAAACATTCAGGAAAGTAATCTGGATATTTGACATATTTCGTTCGACTTCTCATGCACTATTTCTCAAATTTATTAGTTACGAATTATTACTATTTGTAAACACTTATGCAATTACCTATGGTGATCCAATTATTCTCATATAATTGGATTCAAGATAAAATTTGTGGCCCTGTCCCTATTTTACCGCAACAATTTTTGAACTGGATAGTCTTACTTTCCCCGTAAATACAGAGTCTGTTCCCATCTACACACAGTGTCCGCTCACCCGTAAGATACGAGCCAATTCCTAAATTACTCACCCGTAAGATACGGGGCCCTCCCGGTAATTTCCCGAGCCCATGCCTACATTACTTATCCGTAAAGTACGGAGCCTCTCCGGAACAAAGTGTGGCCCAACTTCTCAAAGAGAAGTTAACCCAACTTAATTCCTTGTATAAGATACGGGACCCTCCCGGGAATTTCCCGAGCCAATTCCTAAATTACTCACCCGTAAGATACGGGGCCCTCCCGGTAATTTCCCGAGCCCATGCCTACATTACTTATCCGTAAAGTACGGAGCCTCTCCGAACAAAGTGTGGCCCAACTTCTCACAGAGAAGTTAACCCAACTTAATTCCTTGTATAAGATACGGGCCTCCAGGAATTTCCCGGGCCCTTTTGCACACACACAAGTGTGGCCCAATCTTCTCTTATCATAGAGAAGTTAACCAAAATTAATTCCTTGAAAGTTACATAAATGAATGCAATGAAGAAATGAATGAATGAATGAAAATGAATGAGTTGAATATGAGTTAATTCCTTGTACAATACATAAATGCATGAAAGAAATGAATGAATGAAAATGAATTAATGAATGAATATGGGGCCCTCCAGGGTATTACCCCGAGCCCTTTTGCACACACGAAAGTGTGGCCCGATTTCTTGTGGAGCAAAGAAGTGAACACAAATTCCTCATAAGATACGGGTCCCTCCCGGGAATTTCCTTGGCCCTTTTGCTCACATGCAAGTGTAGCCCAACTTCTCTTTTTGCAGAAGTTAACCCAAATTAATTCCTCGTAAGATACGGGGCCCTCCAGGGAATTTCCTTGGCCCTTTTGCACACACACACAAGTGTGGCCCAACTCTTCTTCTTGCAGAGAAGTTAACCCAAATTAATTTCTTGTAAGATACAGGGCCCTCCAGGGTATTCTCGAGCCCTTTCCACACTCGGCAAGTGTGGCCCAACTTCTTAAAAAGAAGTTAACAGCAATGTATTAACCGGCTAGCTACAGAGCCCTTTTTAAAGGGATTTCCTGAACGCCTAGATCTGTATACCCAAATGCGCCTAACCTCTCCAAGAGAAGTTAAAATGTGCACTTCTTGAATCCTCTCCCTTGGTCAGCTACCGCCCTCTTCCTGGTAATTTGCCCATGCCCAGTAGCTACCATTAAAATGCAGACTGCACTACCCCTTAGGTCTATGTACCTCTATATCCCGTACGATATGGAAGCCTTCCTAGCCAACTACTGCTCCTAAGTAACTGTCCACAAAGGTATTGAATACTGGGATATGACCTAATTTTTTGGGTGTGGTGGGTGGGAAAATTTTCTTCGCATTGGAGACCAAACCTACTCCTTTCCATGACAGATAGCAAATGTGCCTAATCCCTGACCAACTGGGCAGTATCACAAGGCTATTGACCACTTCCCATTGGCTACTTCAAACAATAGTCACTAAACCCATTGGCTCTTGCATAAAGCCATTACTTATGCAACCAATCAATAAATCAATCATATTGATTTGTCCAAGCACAAGCTTGGACCAGGGTTAGTCTATTTCACAGGGGGTAAATTTGTTTATTGTATAGATACAATAAACTTTATTAGCAACAAAAAATTAGTGCTGTATTTTTTCTGGAATCGGGAATAAAAATGACAAGAAATTTAATATTTCTGTCTCATTGTTGCTCTACAGGTGTGCTTTTGTTACATTTGATAAAGTGGAAAGTGCAGATGAAGCAGTCAAACAAGTTGATGGTAACATGGTGTCAGGTTTGAAGCTCAAAGTATCCATGGCTAGAAGACAACCTATGCTGGAATCAGCTGCTGATACGACATCACCATGGGGGTCATTAGGTAAGCAGTTAAACAAGTTGATGGTAACATGGTGTCAGGTTTGAAGCTCAAAGTATCTATGGCTAGAAGACAACCTATGCTGGAATCAGCTGCTGATACAACATCACCATGGGGGTCATTAGGTAAGAAATTAAACAAGTTGATTGAACATGGTATCAGGTTTGAAGCTCAAAGTATCCATTGCTAGAAGACAACCTATGCTGGAATCAGCTGCTGATACAACATCACCATGGGGGTCATTAGGTAAGCAATGAAACAAGCTGATGGTATCATGGTATCAGGTTTGAAGCTCAAAGTATCCATGGCTAGAAGACAACCTATGCTGGAATCAGCTGCTGATACGACGTCACCATGGGGGTCATTAGGTAAGCAATTAAACAAGTTGATGGTAACATGGTATCAGGTTTGAAGCTCAAAGTATCCATGGCTAGAAGACAACCTATGCTGGAATCAGCTGCTGATACTACATCACCATGGGGGTCATTAGGTAAGCAATGAAACAAGTTGATGGTAACATGGTATCAGGTTTGAAGCTCAAAGTATCCATGGCTAGAAGACAACCTATGCTGGAATCAGCTGCTGATACGACATCACCATGGGGGTCATTAGGTAAGCAGTTAAACAAGTTGATGGTAACATGGTGTCAGGTTTGAAGCTCAAAGTATCTATGGCTAGAAGACAACCTATGCTGGAATCAGCTGCTGATACAACATCACCATGGGGGTCATTAGGTAAGAAATTAAACAAGTTGATTGAACATGGTATCAGGTTTGAAGCTCAAAGTATCCATGGCTAGAAGCCAACCTATGCTAGAATCAGCTGCTGATACGACATCACCATGGGGGTCATTAGGTAAGCAGTTAAACAAGTTGATGGTATCATGGTATCAGGTTTGAAGCTCAAAGTATCCATGGCTAGAAGACAACCTATGCTGGAATCAGCTGCTGATACGACGTCACCATGGGGGTCATTAGGTAAGCAATTAAATAAGTTGATGGTAACATGGTATCAGGTTTGAAGCTCAAAGTATCCATGGCTAGAAGACAACCTATGCTGGAATCAGCTGCTGATACTACATCACCATGGGGGTCATTAGGTAAGCAATGAAACAAGTTGATGGTAACATGGTATCAGGTTTGAAGCTCAAAGTATCCATGGCTAGAAGACAACCTATGCTGGAATCAGCTGCTGATACGACATCACCATGGGGGTCATTAGGTAAGCAGTTAAACAAGTTGATGGTAACATGGTATCAGGTTTGAAGCTCAAAGTATCCATGGCTAGAAGACAACCTATGCTGGAATCAGCTGCTGATACGACGTCACCATGGGGGTCATTAGGTAAGCAATGAAACAAGTTGATGGTAACATGGTATCAGGTTTGAAGCTCAAAGTATCCATGGCTAGAAGACAACCTATGCTGGAATCAGCTGCTGATACTACATCACCATGGGGGTCATTAGGTAAGCAATGAAACAAGTTGATGGTAACATGGTATCAGGTTTGAAGCTCAAAGTATCCATGGCTAGAAGACAACCTATGCTGGAATCAGCTGCTGATACGACATCACCATGGGAGTCATTAGGTAAGCAATGAAACAAGTTGATGGTAACATGGTGTCATGTTTGAAGCTCAAAGTATCCATGGCTAGAAGACAACCTATGCTGTAATCAGTTGCTGATACGACGTCACCATGGGGGTCATTAGGTAAGCAATGAAACAAGTTGATGGTAACATGGTGTCAGGTTTGAAGCTCAAAGTATCCATGGCTAGAAGACAACCTATGCTGGAATCAGTTGCTGATACGACATCACCATGGGGGTCATATAAGCAATGAAACAAGTTGATGGTAACATTGTGTCAGGTTTGAAGCTCAAAGTATCCATGGCTAGAAGACAACCTATGCTGGAATCAGCTGCTGATACGACGTCACCATGGGGGTCATTAGGTAAGCAATGAAACAAGTTGATGGTAACATGGTGTCAGGTTTGAAGCTCAAAGTATCCATGGCTAGAAGACAACCTATGCTGGAATCAGCTGCTGATACGACATCACCATGGGGGTCATTAGGTAAGCAGTTAAACAAGTTGATGGTAACATGGTATCAGGTTTGAAGCTCAAAGTATCCATGGCTAGAAGACAACCTATGCTGGAATCAGCTGCTGATACTACATCACCATGGGGGTCATTAGGTAAGCAATGAAACAAGTTGATGGTAACATGGTATCAGGTTTGAAGCTCAAAGTATCCATGGCTAGAAGACAACCTATGCTGGAATCAGCTGCTGATACGACATCACCATGGGGGTCATTAGGTAAGCAGTTAAACAAGTTGATGGTAACATGGTATCAGGTTTGAAGCTCAAAGTATCCATGGCTAGAAGACAGCCTATGCTGGAATCAGCTGCTGATACGACGTCACCATGGGGGTCATTAGGTAAGCAATGAAACAAGTTGATGGTAACATGGTATCAGGTTTGAAGCTCAAAGTATCCATGGCTAGAAGACAACCTATGCTGGAATCAGCTGCTGATACTACATCACCATGGGGGTCATTAGGTAAGCAATGAAACAAGTTGATGGTAACATGGTATCAGGTTTGAAGCTCAAAGTATCCATGGCTAGAAGACAACCTATGCTGGAATCAGCTGCTGATACGACATCACCATGGGAGTCATTAGGTAAGCAATGAAACAAGTTGATGGTAACATGGTGTCATGTTTGAAGCTCAAAGTATCCATGGCTAGAAGACAACCTATGCTGTAATCAGTTGCTGATCTGACGTCACCATGGGGGTCATTAGGTAAGCAATGAAACAAGTTGATGGTAACATGGTGTCAGGTTTGAAGCTCAAAGTATCCATGGCTAGAAGACAACCTATGCTGGAATCAGTTGCTGATACGACATCACCATGGGGTCAGATAAGCAATGAAACAAGTTGATGGTAACATTGTGTCAGGTTTGAAGCTCAAAGTATCCATGGCTAGAAGACAACCTATGCTGGAATCAGCTGCTGATCTGACGTCACCATGGGGGTCATTAGGTAAGCAATGAAACAAGTTGATGGTAACATGGTGTCAGGTTTGAAGCTCAAAGTATCCATGGCTAGAAGACAACCTATGCTGGAATCAGCTGCTGATACAACATCACCACGGGGGTCATTAGGTAAGCAATGAAACAAGTTGATGGTAACATGGTATCAGGTTTAAAGCTCAAAGTATCCATGGCTAGAAGACAACCTATGCTGGAATCAGCTGCTGATACAACATCACCATGGGGGTCATTAGGTAAGCAATGAAACAAGTTGATGGTAACATTGTGTCAGGTTTGAAGCTCAAAGTATCCATGGCTAGAAGACAACCTATGCTGGAATCAGCTGCTGATACTACATCACCATGGGGGTCATTAGGTAAGCAATGAAACAAATTGATGGTAACATGGTATCAGGTTTAAAGCTCAAAGTATCCATGGCTAGAAGACAACCTATGCTGGAATCAGCTGCTGATACAACATCACCATGGGGGTCATTAGGTAAGCTATGAAACAAGCTGATGGTAACATGGTATCAGGTTTGAAGCTCAAAGTATCCATGGCTAGAAGACAACCTATGCTGGAATCAGCTGCTGATACAACATCACCACGGGGGTCATTAGGTAAGCAATGAAACAAGTTGATGGTAACATGGTATCAGGTTTAAAGCTCAAAGTATCCATGGCTAGAAGACAACCTATGCTGGAATCAGCTGCTGATACTACATCACCATGGGGGTCATTAGGTAAGCAATGAAACAAGTTGATGGTAACATGGTATCAGGTTTGAAGCTCAAAGTATCCATGGCTAGAAGACAACCTATGCTGGAATCAGCTGCTAATAGGGCCTACGACATCACCATGGGGGTCATTAGGTAAGCAATGAAACAATTGTGTTTAATTTGAGGGATAGGTTTTTACGACAGGAGTTCGTATCAATCGGTAAATTTTTAGCGGTCAAATTGGACAAATTTGGAACTGTCAAGCTTTCATTAGGAGTAGCTCTGACTTCTTCAGGACAAAATACAAAATACCTAAGAATGAGATATATAGAGTGTATGCAATAAACCAACCAGAATTGAAATGGCAGCCATGTTGGAGGACAGTTCTAAGATAACTTAAGATGACAGAGGAACAGGTCTCTAGATCGATTCCACAACCATTCAACCATTTCATACCTATCACACGTTTTATTGTATTATCATGCAAATTTTCCCGCGGTACCTTATGGAGGACAGAATTTTATTTAAATGAGGGTGACTCTGTTATGAGTAATGTCGTATTGCATACCCTCTATAGGCTGACCCTTGCTTACCGATGGCTCTGAAAAGAGCCGCTCACTAAAGACTGCCCCTTGTCAAGCAGACTTCACCTATCTGACCACCAGAAAAGGAATGATACATTTGACAGTAATATCAGGTGTGAAGCTTAAATATAATCTTGATTTACATCTGTGGTCTACATCTAAAGTAAACCATGTTTCAAAATGTACTGAATTCATTTTTCTTTACTATTTTCCTCCCAACAGCCGCTGGAATTACACGTGGAAGACACAAAGACAAGCGAGACATGGTCATCTATGAGGATCCATTTGCATCATAGTAGCGACGATGACAACTCATGATATAGTACATTGACCTGCAACAGGTGCTTTATGTCATAACTATAACCAAAGTCCTGGACAAGAAGTAATATTGGTCTGTATAAATCGGACCAAGCGCTAAGTGGTCAAATGATGGCACTGGGTGACATCCGCACCAGCAGACTGTATTACATACCATGCATTGTATGCCGTATACCAAGCCATTGTGTTTCAGAAGGTGCAAGGATGGAATAGCCCCAGCAAGAGAAGGAATTTTTCAGCGTTTATGTGCACTGGCTACTCTGGGGAAAGATTAAAATTTGTTTCAGGACTAATTAGTGTTTACATGTCACTAGACAAATGAAATGGGCTATTCCAGTTAAATTAATACATTCATTCCCTATGGAAGACATGACCTTAATCTTCCACACAGGGAGTGTAGATTTCAAATGGGGTTACCTGAATGGGTAAGACCATTTGAATTCAATACACCCCTCACACTGTAACTACTCAATAAAAAAGTAACTTTACACACAAAATTTTTTCAGCCAATTGGCACACAGGAGAGTAGACACACCTACATTGGTTCTTTTGTCTGATTGCTTCTGACCTCGAATGACCCCAATTTTCATTCAACTGGTATGAAACTTCTGTCCATTAGTTTTTCAAATTTTTCAAATTAGATTCAAGCTTAATATCTTATCTTTCTAACAGTACCAGTCATATAGGTCGACTGTTACCTCAAATCGTCGACTTTCTTGTTAAAATTGTGCATGTAGAAAAGTTAAGAATATCACATGAGACCATCAACTGCATCTCTGACAGTATTGATTTATGCAAATTTTCATTCACAACAATATAAGTTTTATTGACTAAGGGGATTAAGTCATGGTCATAAACGTGTGGAGCTATTGATTTGACTCAACCGCTGCAAGGTCGTGACCTACTGTTCACTACATTTATATTTTAACATTTATAATAATGTAATAAGTATTTATTTAGTTTTATTTAAGTGCTTTGACATTATATTAAAAATAATTTGAGTTTATTTAAATATTATTTAAAATATTATTTAAAAACTCATGCAAAATTGAGAATTGTTTTGTAATAATTATTATAAATACAAGTGTACGAGCCTCATGACTTTTTCACAGTCAGTATAGGGACTGTATAGGATTAAGTTGATGTCTTTTATAAGGGGTGTGAGGATTTCAACTGGAATATGCTCAAAATACAAGTTTAAGCGGTGTGTGAGGACCCATTGAACTTAAGAAAGAAAGATGGAAGTATGCCTTATGTTAAGGAAAATACTTTTCTGCTTGAGGGATTTGCTGAGCGATTCAAGGAAAATCCTTAGAAATGATGCACTAAGTGTTGATTATGCATAAGGCCACCAAAATACATTACTCGTTGATGGTCGATAAACGTCCCAATAAATCGGACTTAGTCACCGGTCAGTTCTACAGCATAGATATCCATGGCTAACGATGGTTAACTATGGAAACATGTTAAAGGACATCAAGACAATTTTCTAAGTTATTTATTTTGAGCTCTTTTCGAGACGAGTAATGGATATTATTCTGTATAGATTTAGGTTTTGTCTGTGACTGCTAATGTGAGGCCGTCGAGGTCGTGCACGGGGCTCAAACTCGGTGGGTGGGTGTAGTTCTGTCCTGGCAAGAAGAAGTTTATGTTCGTTAAGTCATCCGACCCGGGCCCCTCCAAGGGGTCATTTGAGGTCAAATGACTAAAAACTGCCATATGGGCATGAAACTAGGTCCCACGGGACTCAAACTCGGTGGGTGGGTGTAGTTCTGTCCTGGCAAGAAGATGTTTATGTTCGTTAAGTTATCCGACCCCGGGCCCCCTCCCAGGGGTCATTTGAGGTAAAATGACTAAAACTGTCATATGGGCATGAAACTAGGTCGCACGGGCTCAAACTCGGTGGGTGGGTGTAGTTCTGTCCTTTCAAGAAGATGTTTATGTTCGTTTTAAAGTCATCTGACACCGGGGTCCGCTCCCAGGGGTCATCTGAGGTCAAATTACTAAAAAGTGTCGTATGGGCATGAAACTTGGTAGGTACAGTCAACATTTAAAACAACATTTTTGAAGGTCATTTTGGGGTCATCCAAGGTCACCACGGGTCATCTGAGGTCAAATTAGTAAAAACTCATATATGGGCATGAAACTTGGTGGGTACAGTCAACATTTAGAGTTATAAGTTTAGATCATTTTGGGGTCATCCAAGGTCATCCGGGGTCATTTGAGGTCAAATTACTAAAACTGTCGTATGGGCATGAAACTTGGTGGGTACAGTCAACATTTAGAGCCAAATTTTTGGAAGGTCATTTTGGGGTCGCTAGGGGTCATCTGAGGTCAAATTAGTAAAAACTGTCATATGGACATGTCACCATCAGCCTGGTAATCGCGCCCAGCCGAGAACCGCCAAATATGGTAACCGCCTAGTCTATTTTAAAACTGATGCATCAATGACTATGTTCATCATGTCATTATTGTATCATTCTCACATACATTAGGAAATGAATTTGGAGAATAGAGGCCTTGCATGTGACATATCATCCCGTAAATATGGCGGACTACTCAAATGCATTCAACAAAAGCATGATTGCAATCAAATAGGTTGATGACAACATTTGATTGAATGGACTGCACTCCGCCATAACTACGGTGAAGGACACCGGCTCAAATCCTTTGTTTGGAGCCAATCGATAATTTCATGCAGGGCCTCTATTCTTTCTGTTAATAAAATACTATGCTGACCTCACACTCCAGTAATTTCAGATCATTGAGCTCAGTAATACATCAAAGAATGTCTTCCAATTCATGAAAACAAATAGATAATCTGCATATCGGATTAAAAGCTTGAGGCATTTCAATTGCAAGGCCCATTACTTATACACCAACAACAACATAGGCCTACAAGTGTATATAATGTAGCATGTGCACACATTATCATGTTGTGGATGGTGAATCAAGCTGCAGTGCCTACCCATTCCCAAATAAATGCAGTGACCAACCGGTGTTCACTCATGATTGACGTACTGATCATTATGTATGATTTAAACTCATAGGTTTTGGCAGTTTGGGAGGGGGTGGGTTCAAAATGACCCCATAGGATTATACGGGGGTAAAAGTTTCAAATTGCTCAAATACCCCTTTCAAATATATCAAATTATTTAAATAAATAATGAATGAATAAATAAATAAATAAATGAAAAAAATTGAACAAATTGTAGCGTAGCATTCAAATAATAATAACCATTGCTGGCAGGCGGATTCGAACCAACGATATTGACATTACCAGTCTGATGCTCTAACACTGAGCTATGCCATCATCTAGTAATAAGGGTCGAGTTTTTAGCATATACAGTGTTTGTCTGTGAAAATGCCGCCTTGTGAAATAAATAAATATAAAGTCTCAATTTTTAATTTAAATTTATTTGATAACTTTCTAACCTATATTTTCTTTAGAGCAGGGACAAATATTTCCCCTTTTATCCAATTTGGCCGCTAAATAAGAATCTACTTCTTTTATTACTGATTTAATTCCGCGATTTGTTCCATTCAGCAATATCAAAGATTAATGTCAAGCATCTCACGACAGATATTTAGTTGGTTTAGTGGTTTTGCACAGTGCTTTTTAACCGGGAGGTACCGAGATCGATTCCCACCTCTGCCTGCAATTTTTTTCAAGACTGGGAAATAATAACCTGACATTCGCCGCTGGCACTCGTACTACAGAAGCGGAGTTATAATTTGTTGAACTTTGCTTCTTACTTAAAAGGGTACATTATGTTTGCACTACATTATTTCTTTTTTCCACATTGCTGGTAGGCCCCTATTAAATATCAAATGGTCATAATTGGCGGTCACTTCAAATCATCGCCAACTGAGCGAGGTTCAGGAATGTCCTCTCATTGTTAATTGTTGGTTAATCCACCACTTGAACAGGACTTAACCAAAGCAAACACACTCAGAACTTCGGAAATCGCTAGAAC